>NC_137437.1:12723600-13231100 GCF_964374335.1 Astatotilapia calliptera | reverse complement strand
CGGAATTTATGACATTTAACGGAGTTAGAAGTTAGCAGGAAGTTAGCTCGCTAGCTTCTATCTAAATACAATATAGCATGTCCTGACTGCGGGGTTTTGGAAACAAATTAAAACGTACAGCTCTGCTATCACTTCCAACATTAGTGAAGACAGAAAACTAAACAGCAGTGAGGTTTGTAGGGTTACTGAAGTTTGGCTAGCTGGTATATAATGATGTGCTACGTGACCGCTAGCGACACAGCTATGTTAGCATAATATAAACAAGCTAACTTTTTTTCCACTCGATAAAAGTTAAGTTAACTTGAGTGTTCTCGGTGGTCAGGAACAAATGTAATCGCATGGTAGGATGCTGTAAAAGGACCAAACTTCAGCCAGGAGAACAACTGAGATAATCCATCCACAATACGAGGTTAGTCATTCATATACTGCTGCATGGGCTGGGCTGTAGTTACATCCTAAGGTTTTAAAAACTGAGCTTAAATAAATGATTAGCGGTAATAAAAGCCGAGGGAGGTCAACAGTGATCACTGACTGTTTTAGGAGCTTTTTGAGATTAAATAGAAGAAAATACATAACATTAAACATGTTAACAACACAAAAGCCATATTAAACGCAGACTACTTTAGGCCCGGAAGTAGGATTCGTCATGTCATCACTTAAGGACCGGATTGTATTCTTTCCTTTGGAAAGATACCATCTGTGCAATCTGCAATTCTGTTGAAGAAAGATGTTGAATCTATTTGATTACTGGAGAAAAATAATAGATTTCTGTGCATTTGTTTTATATGTGCATTCAATTAAAATTGGTTTTGTCAATTAAGCATCTTGAGGCAGAGGGTGGGGGAGTGGTTCCCTATTTTTTTTTCTTTTCTTTTTTTCCTGGGAGTTGGCAACCCTATTAGTTAGGTATATGCAGTGTTGGTCAAGTTACTTGAAAAAAGTAATCAGTAACTAATTACTGATTACTTCCCCAAAAAGTAATCCAGTTACTTTACTGATTACTTATTTTCAAAAGTAATTAATTACTTAGTTACTTAGCTACTTTTTAAAAACACGATTTACAACCTGAATAGGTGATAAAGCGATAGATCTGTCAGCCCAATTCTACTTTTTCTGCATAATCCATCATACAAAATGTAATCAAATGGAAAAGTCTCTTTTTTTAAACTTGTTTTATCAGTTTTAATCTTTTAACTTTATGCATCAAGCAAAAATTAAATTATATGCAACATTCTCTGGCTTGAAGAAAGTAGTTTAACATTACTTACTTTACTGTAATCAGATTACAGTAACGCGTTACTGCCCATCTCTGGGTATATGTAATTATAAATTAGGTTGTTTTATATTTTTGCTAAGTACTGTTTAGAATACCAGAATTGGGAAGATGGTGTAGGTTTAAGTTTATTATAAAGGCTTTATGACTTTTCCTATAATGCCATGGTGGGCCGGTCACTAGTCAAAATGCCTAGGCTGGTTTTTTTTTTTTTTTTTGTCCCAGTCCAGCCCTGAGTAGCAGTAGTCGTAAGTAGTAGCAGTAGTTTACTGGTGGAACTGGTGTGCGTTTCTTCGAGACGCCTACTTTATTACGTCATCACGCATGCGTCGTGACGCAGCAGGCGGGTCCTGCTGTCAGTTTCCCCGAGTTGTACAGGTAAGAAGGACAGCTGCTATATACATGTACTATAGTATAATAGTGAACACATGAGAGATTTTAACCATGTCACTTTGGGGTGAACTTGGTCGCCAAACGTTGCAGTAACATTTTGTTCACTCGTGGTTAATTTTTTTCCTCTTTCTTCTCGCTCCGCAGCTTTAAACGCCGCAAACTAGCACAAGTTAGCTCAAATGAATTAGTGTTGCTAACAGCAGAGTAAGCAGCAGATCTTTAGTGTTGTGAACTGTGTTCGTCGAGTTTCATAACGCTGTCAATGTCTTACTTGTGTAAAATATACCTGTTGTGTAATGCTATGCTACTTACGCCCGATGCTTCCTGAAATATGAAGTTGTCTTTATTTGCTGACTTTATGCAATAAATTATTTGCTAAGATTTTATGCAACTGAGTGGGGATTTCTCTAAAGTGCTCACTGTATTCTTTAAGGTCATTGTTAATTGTGCGTGAACACAATACATCCTCGTGTTATATATGCTCAGAGGCGAGAATTGTTCTTTCTTTAAATCTTAAAATACAGTTTACAAACACAAGTTGGATCCTGTAAAATACATAAATAATATATTTTTTTAAAATATCAGAGCTAATTTCATGTTATGATAAAATTAGCTCTGATATAAGGGAGCCGCAGAGGACACATCTGTAATGTTTAACTCTGTTCACCTTGTTGACAGTTCGACCTAAAGGCCACCATGGTGCTGAACCCAGTCATTTCCAAGCTTGCTGGTAAACTGGTTGTGCTGGCCAGCGCTTCTCCTAGAAGACTTGAGATTCTCCGCAGTGCAGTATGCGTTTTCCTGATTATTCCCTTGTTATTCCTTATTATTCCGTATATTCACAGAATGTAGTTTGAGTTTGCACAATAGGACTGAGTGTAAATGTGTAAAACCCTAGTAGGTAAAAAATCATCTCATCATCATCCCTAGCATGTAGTCTGGTTCATTATAATGGGTGAAATAGAAGGAAAAAGGGAGAAGACATTTGATTTTTAAGTTCTTTAAAACATGGCAGTTTTATGGTGTTGGTTAAAAATTAGCAGTTGTATTAAAGTATAAAAAGCAGACAAATCCACATTAAGAGAGCAGATTTACAGAGCAAAATTTAGAAAAAATAACAGAGTTCAAATCAATCATTGGGTACAAATTCATTTATTTGACACAGCTAGAAAAGCCATGTCAAATAAAAACATGTATAGCTAGTTCACTGAAGGAACTACTTTAAACTTAATTTAAAGGATTATTGATTTAAGAAACCCATACTGACTGGATTTTTCATAGGTTGGTAAATCTGATAAGAGTGGCGTAAGTCCTATTAAATATAACAAGTGTTTTGTTTGCTTTGCCCTCTTATCTGTCAGGGTTTACGTTTCGAGGTTGTGCCGTCCTGGTTTAAGGAAACCCTCGATAAAGGGCTTTTCAAAGCACCTCATGAGTATGCTGTTGAGACAGCCAAGCAAAAGGCCCTGGAGGTAGCCAGGAGGATGCCCTTTGTAAGATAAGCTACTTTTTTATGACAAATAATAGAATTTATTCAGTCAGATGTCATCACTGAGAACACTTTGTCTTGATTTACTTTAGAAACACCTGAAGACTCCAGATATAGTTATTGGGGCTGACACAATTGTGGTAAGACAGAAAAAAGCACAAAAGCAAATGCATTTTCTTAATGGCTACTGTAAAGTTTTTCTTTACTCACTCTAGCCAACTGTTTATTTCACAGACTGTAGATGGCATGATTCTGGAGAAACCAGTGGACAAACATGATGCTTATAGGATGCTGTCAAGGTCTGTGTCAATGGGAAACATTCAGAGTTAACATTAAAAAACCATAAAATGGAAAAAGATATCATGGTGATTTTGTCTTTCTCTTCCAGTTTGAGTGGTAAAGAGCACAGTGTGTTCACTGGTGTAGCTATTGTCCTCTGCCATGAAAAAGAAAGTAAGTACAGACTCAGAAACTGTCACACTTCTACTTTATTTTTCTGTAAAATGAAAGAAATTCAGAAAGAAGCAGTTCCCTATTACAGATCACTAGCACAGATGTTTTAAGCAAAAATAGTAAGAGAAACATTTCTGCCATAAATATGTAGAAGACATTTATTGGGCAATTCTGTCTTGCGACTCTTTTTTTCATTTCTTCAATGCTGCCTTCAAGATGAAGAAGTCGATTACCAGCTGGTAGATTTCTACGAAGAAACTAAAGTGAAGTTTGCTGATCTCTCAGAAGATATGCTATGGGAGTACATCAATAGTGGTGAGCCCATGTAAGTGTGATCTTTTTAACTTTTCACATTTGTAACAGTTATTGTTGACTCTTTCTAAGTATTCGATCAATGGAGGTCATTTAACTGCTTGTGAGTTTCATGAACTTGTTGCTTTTTGGACTTTGATGCCTGATTTTGTTCCAGCTGTGTTTGCCTTGTCCCATTTGACACGAGTCAGCAAACTATGACAATTCTGCTCAGTTCAGAAATAGTGTGAAACTGTTGCAGAATGCATCCAGTAAACAGCTGATCATTTACAGTATGTGTTTGTACAAGTGAAACCTTTCTGTGTGTGTCTCAGGGACAAGGCTGGTGGCTATGGTATTCAGGCTCTGGGTGGCATGCTGGTCGAGTATGTCCATGGAGACTTTCTCAATGTTGTGGGTTTTCCCCTCAACCACTTCTGCAAACAGCTAGACCTTATTTACAATTTTTGTACTTCCTCTTTGAAAAGCACGTCTACCCTTCCAAGCTGCAGCGACAATCTTCCCATCTCAGTACCCACCCAGCCCCCCTCCAGCTCACAAGCTCTGCCCAGCCACAACTCATCCGTTCGCAGACCAAGCAGCCCCTGTGACATTCAAAGACTCCACACCCAGATCACCCCCACAGCCAGTCCTGCCCTTAAGGTTTGTTTTTATAACTCTATAACAAAAATCTGTCGCCTTTTGACACTATTTATAGAAAATCTTCCCATAGGTAAAAAGAGAAGACAGTGAAAGTGAAAGTTCACAGACATTGGTCAATAGCACGTCTAAACATACAGACAACAGGAAGGTCAAGCTTCATGACAATGCAACATTACCATCGATAACAAGGAGAGGGCAGGTGACTGAACCTACAAGAGGAGACTTGGAGCGAATCTGTGAACTGATGGATGGATTCAAAGCCTCAAAGGTAATCAGTGCCTTTGTATAAAAAAAAAAGTCCTTTCTGTAAAAGACCTGTTACAGAAAAAATGTCAACTTTATGCGTTTGTTCTTTGTGTAGTTGGCTTCCACAAGATGTAATGAGTAACGTAGCTCAGCTTAAAACCTTGAGTTGTCTTGAGTTAACTGCATCCAAAGCTCACTATTTTTGCAAAATAAAGCTTCCACTCTATACAAGCAAATCAGTGAAACCAATCTGCGGTGGTTTTGCACAGAGACATGTGCTGACATATTTCTTGATACGTTTATGTGACTTCCTGTGTACCCTGCAAGTTGCCTGTGAAGCTTAAGGTGACCACAAATCTTGAGGACACAGATTTAAGCAAATAATAAATACAGGTTTGTGCAAAATATTGAGCTAAAACACATTTCTGGGTTTTCGACGTTAAAAGAAGGGAATTAAAAACCTTTTGGTAAACAAAACTGGAACAATTGCATTTAAAGTTTGATATGTAGTGCAATACATTCACATGTGCAGAGTGTTTCCTGTGGTACCAGTTCCCACACATCACTAAATCTCAGTCTTTCCACCCACATATTTGTATTTAACAGCGGGCAAGTTGCTCTTCTTCCATTAAATGCTGCTTATTTTAGTTTCTTCCAGATAAACATTTGGTGGTTGCTGTCAAAAATCTCAGTTTGAATAGTCCAGCTTTTCAAATGACTGTCTTACCCAGATGTTGCTTTAGTTGCTTACGAGACTGTCAGGCTAAAGTTCACAAGTTTCCACTTTGAGAAGGTGGCACTGCACAGTAGAAGATTACTGCTGTGTTTGCTAAATCTGTTTGTGAAAGTCATTGTCAGTAGAAAGGAGAAGTTCCTCTCAGGTCCTGAACTGCTTTGGCTTACGCCTATCAAATCAAGCGAGGCTTTCTAAGTCCTGAATATTCTGAATGATTGTGGTAAAATGTGAAAAAATAGAAAAAGTGATCACAATAACACCTTAAGTTATGGTTATCAAACCTTTACAGGCAATCATAATGTGTTATTTAATGCGTGGTATAAATCCAGTTCATTCATCCATAACTATGAGCTGGATGTGGGAAACATCAGCAAACTCTGTTTACTTTTTTTACATTTAGCACACAGATTGTTGCTGATCTTGTTGTCTGTCTCTAAAGAAAATAAAGTAAATAATGAACTAGAGAACAATAGTTTTTAGTTGAGATGGTAGCTCACTGGTATGCAGCTGTAGTGGAATACAGTAAATCATGCACTTTGCTATGAATAGAAATGTTTGTGTTACTATTTGAAGAACCAGGAAGCATATGCTTTTCGTTAACAACAATCTCACATCAACATAAAAGGGGAAAAAAAGCTAACTTTGTTTCTGCATTCCCTTCTACTTTTCCAAAAACATTGCAGGCACTTTTTACAGCATCCAAGTTGTGTTTGTTTGACCTGCTACATAGCCGGCCTGGGCTGGATGCAGCACAGGTGGCCCAGGAGATCAAAGCATCTGCAAAGGGGACCGAATGTCTGCTGGAAGCCTGTGTATCTCTGGGATTGTTGAAGAGTATAGAGAAAGGTTAGCCAGCTCTCTTATTAATTGCATCATGATATTTTTCCCTTGCCTTCAGCAGCAGGCATTTAATACTTAATTTGGAAATATCTTGCTGTCACTCTGTTGTTAGCATGCCAAAAGCCAGTGTATGAGAACGCAGATCTGGCCACAGATTTTCTGAGGTCAGATGCCCCGTGTTCACTGCATGGCTACCTCCAGCACTGTAACGAAACCATGTGGCCACTTTTCTCCCACCTTGAGAGTGCTGTGCAGGAGGGCACCAGCCAGCGTGAGAAGGCCTTTAGCAAGCAAATGCTTCAGGTGGCTATCTCTGATTTCTGTGTCATATATCTGCGGTGCTGGTGAGAGCATATTCAAACTCACCTTCTCTCTTTAAAGGAAACTTCCTCCAGCAGTCGGGAAGTCAAACTGAGATTCATGAAGGCCATGCACAACATTGCAAAAATTACAGGGAAAACCATAGCAACGGCATTTGACCTCTCCACCTATAAGTCAGCCTGTGATCTCGGAGGTAAGAAAAGAATGCAAAACGTTACAGCTTGTCACTGAATATGAAACCACTGCTCTACATCTTTTGTCTTAATTCACTGTCTCAGGGTGCACCGGTGCCTTGGCTTATGAATTCGCCGAAGCTCATCCTGGATTGTCTGTAACAGTGTTTGACTTACCTGCTGTTGTCGAGTTGAATGAATTTTTCCATCCACAGCACCCAGACAACAGGGTATCATTTGTAGCAGGTCAGTTGTTTTGTGACACTGAAAATTGTGACTGAAAGATTGTTTGGATCATATTAGACAGAGTGACAAATATGCCAACAAATTCCGCTCAATCTGTGATTAATTTGAGGGCTTTTTTTCACTTTCTTTATGATCAGGAGACTTTTTAAAAGACGAATTACCCAAAGCAGACTTGTATATCCTGGCGAGGATTCTTCATGACCTGCCTGATGAGAAAGTGCATATACTGCTGAGTAAAATCGCAGATGCATGCACAGCAGGTTTGTAAAGCTATATTCACTCATATGAGTACTTATCTTTACTGAACAGTGAATGTCAGCCAAACATCGCTTCAAACAGAAAGCATATTGTTAATGCTGAGTATAATATTCTCATTCTTCAAAAGCTCTTTTTCTGCAGATGCTTGAAACTGATTTGACCGATTGATTCTCATGCTGTGCTAAAACGATAGGTGCTGGTTAGTTTGGGTTTAACAATGTCTTTGTTCTGAACCGCTGTTGCAAAGAGCTCAGTGTTGAAAAAGACGAAGGCTTAAAGCCAAGTCAGAGTGCTGCCTTGCTTATGCAATACTTTTTTGTGGAAACATAATGTAAAGAGCGAAAAGGGAGTACAAATCTGTTCTCTGATGTTCTGTGTCTGCTTATGTTTCATGTTGCTAGGCTGTGGACTCCTGCTAAGCGAGATCTTCCTGGATGAAGACAGAAGGGGCCCCAGTCGTGGGCTGCTGCAGGCCCTTAGCATGAGCGAGGGGAAACAGAGGAGCGCAACTGAATATAGCCTGCTTTTGAAGAGCCACGGTTTCATCACAGCGCATATCAGACATACAGACAACCTCCTGGATGCCATGCTGTGCATCAAAGCTTAACACTACATGCACAGTATACATTTTGGTGTATGCTGTAGGTAACCGTTGCCAAAATCAGGACTGTTTTTTTGTGGTTCTTTAAAACAAGCTAGCTGATAACCAATAAAAGACGTCTTTGTTTTAAAGTGTTTCATGTGTGCTCTTTACACACTTATAATCCTGAATGTGTTTTAAATTCTCACCTGTAAGATCGCTGAATTGTTGAGAAACACGGAGGTCTGTGTTACCCTAAAGCTTTCATAACCATTAACATGCATTTAAACTTTGCAAACAAATCATTGTGGCTTTCAATCATTTTACCACAATACACGGGGGCTTTGTTCGTGTTTGTTTGCTTGAAGAAGCACTGGCATGTAGAAATGGTGATACCACATTAAAAAAAACAAAAATATCCGGTTCATGAAAATGTCAAGCTTTAAACATGGGTTAAAAAAAGTATTTAATTTTTTAAACCTGGTTAGGGTGGAGCTAATTCAGAGTATGTTGAATACAACAGGATTTGTTGTGTTATAAAATATATTTTATGCTATTGTGTGGAGTAGAGAAACCGTGGCTGCCAGTTTGAGCCTGCTACTTCTTTGGTATAATGCATTAGAGCCCTTATAAATTACTACTAAAATAAAGGTATCCTTTGCAAACCCTTGAAAAATAAGTCTCTTTTTGGTGGCAGTTATTCTGTAAAATGCACCACACCCCGATCACAAGGTCCAGCAAGCCAGCAGACATCAGATCTGACAGGCAGTACAAGTTAATCCTAATACAAGCCATATTTTGTGTTTGCCAGTTTCATCCATGCTTCAAGGCTTGGGCAGTCTTTTTTAACTGGCCTTCTGGTGGCGCACCCACTGGTTTGAAATGTTGGCAGGGAGTAGCCACTCAGGTCAAATGTCATTAGAAGCCTGCGCCAGTCTGCAGCTTTATAATGAGGAAAATAGTCTAGCGCTGCCTACGTATGTGTTTTTTTTTTTGTTGCAGTGAAAGGAAAAGCAGTACCTCATATCATCTTGCTTGGACTGAAATCCGTGTGAATGGTCTTCATTGTCTTGGAGTGTTCGGTGTGGAGCTGCCATACCAAAAAAAATTTGGGGTGTTGTCAGCTGGATGATGGCTGCGGGTGGAGCGTGTGCATCTGACCTCTGAAGTGTCACATCCTGATGATGTCTGGATAAAATGGTGGGAGATGATTAAAGAAGAAACGATAATGTCTAAGTGGGATGTCATTTTCGTAAACAGATGGATTTCCCCCAGCGGCCATGACTTAATGTTCGCATTCACTCAAAGACTCTGAAAAGCATCAGTTATGTTTTCTTTATTTATTTATTAACAGTCCTGCTCGATGGATCCATTACACGACCCTCATTCTCTTACCCCGAAAAACTGCTACACCCCCCTGACTAAGTGGAATTCAAACTTCAATCTGTTCCTCTCTTTCCTAAAGCGCTTTTGCTTGGAATTTAAATCACGCTGATGAACAGACAAATACATCAAAGCTCTCACAAGTTAAACACAACATTTGGTGGTTTCGACTATAATTGCCCTCTAAAAAAATAATGACTACACTTTCATCCTCTGACATTAATCTCTAAATAGACTATCTTAAACGTTAAGTGACACTGGATATCGTGGAAACGTAACCCAAATATTTATCTTGCAGTTGAAATGAGCGCTGTGGTTTAGTTTCCTGCTGTAGCCGTAAATCTCCTCAAGATGGCATCAAAAACCTGAAGAACCCTTCTAGAAATGTGGCCACACACTCTCACACACACACTACAGATTTCCCTGTTTGGTTGTTCTTTCCAGCAGCACATGCAGATGCAGGTTTATAGGCATCATTAAATGACAGCTAACTATGAGAATCACACCTGATTATGCTAAGTTTGGGAACTTGATTCGACTTTTATGCATCGGGTTGGCTAGTATAGTGTCTTAATCAAAAGAAGCTATAACACCAACCCTTAACTCCTTGCAGATTTACCTCTTGAATTTCAGTTTTTTGGCAGCGGTTGAGGCAACCAGACAGCTGAGGGGGAATATGTGGGAATATCTATGGCCATGATAAATAGCTCTTATTCTTTGTGACACAGAAAGTGTCTCCGCATTACTCTTCATTTTGGAACCCACTCTAAGTATTTTCCTAGGAGGGTAATAAGGGTGGTCATGTTATTCATGGCTATTTTCTTGTCAGTCTGGGCTCAGGCTCTTTGTGACATCTAACTGATTTCCATTACTCAGATTTAGTTCTTTGGATGAGGAGAGACAGAGGGAGGGTGGACTCAAGTTCAAATATGACACGGAGTGTAAATCACATGAGGTTTTATTGTGAATGCCCACCAAATGCACTATATACTTACAATACTTTTCTTCCATATTGATTATGAAAGCCTGTGTTGATTTAATAACTCCAGAACTTATATTGCTTTCCCGAGGAGATCCTTTGAAAGACAACTAAGTGAGACCAAATGGCTGCGTAGTAGGAGAATGTCAGGCTTGTGAAACACAGATGAGTTTCACAAATCAAAGCGCATAGTCTGCTAGCCTGTGTTGCCTTAAAACATGATGAAGCATTTCCATGAAAGGATTTGCATACCCGTTCGCTTCCAGTGTCCCAGCTGCACCCGCTCACCCTCAAATGCCTCAACTTTTGTGTACCGGTATCAACAGCTAAGACTCTGCTAGGCTTTCTAATGAAAACCATTCAAGTCAATCAAGTTTACCAGAGACCAAAGGCCAGTGTAATTTGGGAAAATTGCTGAAACTCCAAAGTAATCTTCTGTAATTCGATCTTGCCTATTGAACACTGGCTGTACTGTACGTGTCGGATAAGAGCTCAGTCATTTTCTTCAAATGCAGTCCTGACAAGCAGCATGGCTTTCCACCTGCAAGTAATCATCATTCTAGTGTTAAGTGCTTTGATATTAAAATGACTGATTTAAGACCATTTGCTGCTAGTAGATAGCAATTTCAAAACACTTCCATATGTTGATAGTGAGGATAAGCTGAGTTTGTGAACCGGCCGGGCTGCGTGTTGTGTTTACTGTAGTAGAACAGCCAGGAAAAACACACCGCAGCTAAGCCATAACTTTAGTTTTTCAGTCTTTCAGTTGAGAAGGCAGACTTTACATTTTACATGAATGATGCAATCAAAGCATAACACCAGGAAACTTTCATAAGATTTAGGATGTTCATTTCTAATGTAAACTTGTACGTTGTGCAGTTTGTAACCACATGGGGGCAACGTTGGCTAAAGGAAACCTCCATGAAAGAGTACGATTTTTTATCAAGTTCTACTGTTTGTTGATGCTTTTATCAAAGTGATGGGAGAAGACAGTCATTCTGACTGCTTGGGTATTTGAAAATTGGCAAATATCTATGTCAAACCTTTGTGTTATCTTAGCTGAAAAATAAATAGCATCACTGTTTATACCGAAAGCCTTTCTGCGACTTCGAGAAGGATACGCAGAATCCGAATGGCTGCATGTAGAATAACAAACATCCTCTAATCAGTCAGTTTTCTGAATTGCCTCTCAAAACTGAACTCATGCTTGGGCACCTGTTTCAAAGAACAGGCTTGTTTATCAAAGTCCTCCTCTGTCAACAAACAGAATAAGTGCGATGATGGTTGGCTCCTCAACCCACATCTGATTTCAGCAAATGTGCAGTTGTTCAAAGTGAGTTGTGCTTCATTGATTTGTTTCAAGGCAGAGGAAAAATAACCTCAGGGCTTCTACCAGTTAGAAATAACAATGGAGTCCTTCATTGCTGTTTGTAGTTTTGTTGGCTTGACATCAGTGGTAGAACATGGAGGGATTTTCACTGTGAATTTAACGACTAGCAGGGACTCTGAAAAACACTACTTTGGGGTTTTTTATTGTATTAGATCAGTAGATTTTTACAGTCACTTTACTCCAGTGTTTCAGTGATTCTGCAGAGATTTTGAATCGATTCATGTCTAATTTTCTCTTTAATGCTTATATGATTTTTTTTTTTTTTTGCTTTTCTTAATTTGGTAACTTTAATAATAATTTAACTTTGGTATGTTTGCTAATTTAATTTTTTTTTCTTCCTGAGAGTTATAATGGAAAATCAATACCACTCTCATGCCTGCACACTAACTTGAAGGCAAGAAAGACTAGCTTAGCTTAGCACAAAGCCTGGAAGCAAGGGGAAACCTGTAGACTGTATAAAGAAGACAGAATCATTCATTTGTGAAGTGTTATTTTTAAGCTAGCAAAGCAAATACATATTAAAGATGCATGTAGCCACCATCCCCCAGTAGTTAATGAAGTCTTGTTGTAAAGCCTTGAAAACAGTGTGTTGGCTATCACCATCTTGGTATTCTAAATCTATGTATAAGAAGTGGCATGCTCAAAGTGATTTGTCATATGCATACATAGGCACAACCTAAAGCACACTTTTATAGCGATCATAATTTAAAAAAAAACACAATTTGAATATATACAAAAAAACAAAAACAACTAGTAACTGAGATAATACATTATTTAAGACATCTGCTCCTGCTGACTATTAAGTTATTGTCATGCTAGGAGTGGTTGGAGGATGTGGCATGACCGTGTGCAATGACCTTGCGATCTCATTACCCTTTAAAATAGTTGCTTCGACGGCAGGGACCAGTCTGCTTGTGATGATATAGTGATCAAACACCATTAAACAATTTTTCATTTAATTAAACCTGATGAATCTGAGAAAAATTCAAATCTGTTCCATTCTGTTGCAAATATCTACACACATAGAAATTCTGTTTAACATTATATTCGAGCCAGAACCTCAAATTTGAAACAAAAATTCAGGAATTTGACGACACATAGTGACATAGTTACAGACATTTCCAACTCGGCAACTTTGCTTTCAAATTAAAATTTTGTCAGAATACAACTGTTTGGCAACACAGTAAGTCGAGTTCCCTACTACAAAAAGATGTGTCATAGAAGTGTTGCACTCATAAGCTTATGGTGATTCAGACTGATTGCTGGTCTCTTTTGATGGTTTGTTTATAAGTTAGACAGCAAATATTTACAAAGCTTTGCCAATTTGACTGAGAAATGCTTGTAGTGATGTAAATTTGTCATTTGTGCAACTTGTAACTCAGAGTGCAGTTGTTTAGAGACAGGTTGCCTCCCACCAGGTGACCTGTGCAACTGCCTTGTGATCAAAAGTGATAACTCAGACATTGAGGTTGTTTTTGGGCAAAACTTTGGGCAACCAGGTGGTTGCTGCAACTACTTTTAATCATTTGCAAAATGAAAAAAAATTGCATGAAATCACCTGGCAACCACCATTTTTTGTTGCCATTCTATTATTACCCTAGATTGACGGAGCAATTTTAAGAGTTGCAGGCTTAAGGTACTTCTCTATTACCTTCACGTTTACAGAGCAGGAAGCCATCTTTGCTATACAGTCTATGGGGAGGGACTCACTTTTCAGATAAGCCTTAAGTGTCCATATGAGACCTCGAGTTACCTGCTTGGGGAAACCAAGTCCTGCTTAAATGAAATCTAGTAGTAGTAATGCCAAAGCTAGATGAGTTACTGCAGGTAGATCCCTCTTACCTTATTTTTATGTTCCCTAAACAAACAACCTAATCTAGTCTTATAAGATGTGTTTTTAACATGTAGCTGTGAACTCTGGAAAAAGCCAAGCTAGTCTTTAGGTAAGTCAATGACCTTGTGGTTTTATCCTAATATTTAGGTAACATGAGTGTCACTTCTCATCTAACTTAAAATTACATTTTTGCAAAAAACCTCAGTGTTAAATGATTCCTCAAAGCCAGTTTTTAACCACACATAATAAATGTCAACATCAGCAATTACACAGTAACATGCAACCTTTCACTTCCGAATCAGAACCCATTTGGCCCCCACTAAATCCAACAGCAATCTTATTAACATATGGAAATATTTGTTGCGGTCAAATGAGAGCTTCCGCCTCCCTCTCGTGTCTCCATGTGATGTGTGAGATGTCACTCAGTGATACAGTAGGGGAGGAGACTCTATGTGCTGAAATGGTTGGTGACAGAGCTTTCATCCCACCCACCGAGGGCTCTTTGTTGTTATTTTTGGATCTCTCATGGGCGCAATCTGAGAGAGCAGACAAGAGACTGGGTCTCATCATTGCTTGGGCATGCACACACACACACACACACACACACACACACACACACACACACACACACACACACACACACACACACACACACACACACACACACACACACACACACACACAAATGCACACTAACAGGCACCTGCATATACAAAATCATGTCTCACTGTCATGTCAGTCATATTATCGGATTTTCTTTTGGGAAAATCCATTAATTGTGTGTAATTAAGGCATAAGCGGAATATTTATGTCACTAACTGGTTTGTGTGGAAAAGCTCATTTTGAATAATATAGGAATTAAAATAAGTACATGAATAAGCTACTTGTTGTGAAATTCATATTATTTATACTTAAAAACAACTTGACTCCAATAATACAGCAACATTTTGATTTATTAGGTGATTTTTCTTAACATTACTATGTCTAACCTTTCTCTATCCATTTTCACCCTTCATTGTTTATCCCTTGCAATAGTGAAACTCTTTGATTTGTTTTTCTTTTATAAGTTTTGTTTTGTGCTCTCGGGTTCTCAGGTAGACCCGAGTTATTTTACGTTGCCTTTGTCTTCGAGGCTTTAGACCCAACCAAATAACAAGAACAAACAGAATTTCCCTCTCTTATCTCTAGAGGTATACAGCCCGTTTAGTTTCTCTTTTAAAAAATCTGCCATGGTTTTGACATATTTTGATTTTGATGATCAACTAAATAGGCCGTAAATAATTTCAGTTCAATAAATTATACATTTTTTGTACTACCGGATCATATTGTAGTTTCTGGATTTTTTTTCCTTATGTCTTTATTACAGATTGTCAAGATTCAATGAAGGTTTCTAGACTGAAACCAGAGCCCTTTGGTTTATAGTTAGTGTCAAAACTCATATAGGAAGCACCGCATCGACTGTAAAGTTTAAATCATTTAAGTTTAGGATACAAAACTGAATCACTCATCAATGTGTTGGTGTTGCTAGAGAATCTTGTTTTTGTAATTAAGGTAAATTATCCCCTAAAAACTCGCAAATCTGGGTTGGGGGGGCTCCATATTCCTTTACAAAGTTTTAAAGGATTAGCATTCTTTGTTTGAAAAGGACAGTAATGCATGCATAAAAATGAAAGTCTCCAGTTAACAGCTTAAGTCTATTTGATTTCCAATTCAAACACTAACAGTGATTATAACCTCTGACAGAGTAAGATGCAAAACAAATGTTTAGCCTATCAATGGTTTGTGGCGATAAGATATTTATGGGGTTGACAAAGTTGTCTTTGTGTCTGTCTCATCACAAGTTGAAGGTGCTTCTGCGCTGGCCTCTGACACTGATCACAGGCGGCTGCTGTTTAAAAGTGAGAAGATATATTCCTCTCGCTGTGTGATGATGACCCTTGCTCTTAACCCCCTCCAGCAGCAGTTCATCCTCCAAACAATAACAATCAATTCCCTCCACATCTGACAGAGCCGAAGAACAACTTATAAATGATATGCATCTCCTGCTGGTCCCATGGCAACCGCCTTGACTTTATTGTTGCGTTTCTTTGATCCCGCCAAGCTTTGATTCATTTCTCTTTCACCCTTTTAGCTAAACATATCATGTGAATTTGGAGCTTTGTTCCTGACAGGCCCCGTCTTACCTCGCTCTCTCCACAGGCTCCTGACGCCTCCCAGAGGAGCCACGGAGGAGGAGAGGAATTCCACTGGATTCAAAGACTTCACCGGCTTTCTTTTGACTCTTCCGTCTGCCTTGCCTCGCCTTCCCTCGCTCTTTATGTTGACCTGTTCTTCGTGATCCCCTGCCAAACCATCTCCCGGGCCCTCGGGGACTGTGGCTGTATGTGCACAGGCATAAAACATTGCATGGGTGTAGATGGTTTTAACCCCCTTTTTCCCCCCTGATATATTTTCAACTGTAAGTTCTTTGGCAAGTCAGTGAATGAGGATAGTGAGCTTTAGCCGGATTCAATGAGCATTCTTTTTCATCAGAGTCTATTAGTTTGTTGACAGAGCTTTAGATAACTTGCAGAAACCTCAGTCCTGAAACTGTTCTTACAGAATCCACTGAGGAACTCATCGCAGCCAGTGTGACATGGTTTTATGACTCATCTTCAAAAGAGACGACATAATATCTTCAGGACTTTCACCCAAACGAGTGCGTAATGAAAAATGAAAAGTGTGTGTTTTCTCAGTACCATCTGGTTTCAATCATGGCAATATCCTAAACATGACCAGTTTCTTAAATCAGCTACCTTCGGCCTGCCTCCCAGACGTTAGGTACTCATTATTCTAGTCAGGCCTCTGACAGCTACACAAAGTCAAACTTTTTCACCAGTAAACCTCATGCTGAAGTTAACAATTCACTCGTTCATTTCATCGTCGCTTCATGAGAGCTGTGTTCAGGGTTATAATGTGGTTTGTAGCAGTCTACTGTTTATTACGATTTAGCAGTTTTTGCTGATCGCCTTAAATCATGTGTATACTGTATGCGATGTGAATATGATGCAGAATAATCTGGTAATAAACCTCGTGATGATCTGACTTTTTATTACAACCACCATGAGAGTCATTCTTCATATTTCTCCTTGTAATTCAAAAGAAAATTCAGTGATCTACACGGACAAATAGTTACAATAGCAAAGTATTAAGAGTGCCTTTTAAGCAACAGCTGGGTACTAAACACGTGGGTCATAAACAGCATATCATGATCACACATTATGTGAGTCAGTAGTCGCATTATAAGGTCACCTATAAATATGCCAGAGCAAGAAAGTGAGGCATCATCAGTGTGTGTCGAACCAAATTTTAATCTATTGTTCACTTGTAATGTACTTCACGTGCATGTGGCGAGTTAAAGACGTTAAACAGCTCCAGCACCTTTTAAACGTGAGGTTATCATTTAAAAGTTAAGTGTTTGCCATATGAGCTATTAACAAATTAAACTACTGTATGGTATATAATGCTGCCTTCCTCTGCCTCGTGCCAGATGTGCTATTAAATCAGCACCACATTTCCTGTAAACGCCACTACTAAATGCTATGAGCCTGTTTTCACATGTGAGGAGCTTTAAGAAAACTTGAGCCATTTTTAAACTTGAACAGAATGAGTTAAGCACGAATGAAATCATTTTTCTTTGCAGCTTTGTAAAGTAAATTTGGTTTCACGCCTTCTGTTACTTGTCACACAGACTTTAAACGCTGTTTTCACTTCTGCTCAGGCTGAAGGTGTACAGTGCTGGGCTGGGAAAGCTGGTAAGTCATCAGTCTATGACCACATGCACCAAGTGGAATCATAAAGATGCTAAACAGGGGCAACAAAGCAACGGCGGGTCCAGTCAGATAGTGTGTTAGAGCACCATGGGTGTGTAGGACCTTTTAAGACACTGAGCTTCTTGTTCTCTAGTTTATGAAACTGCTCAGTCACATCTGTAGCACGCTAAATCGAACCCAAATATATCCCCCCTAAAAGCCAACAAGAATCGTCCATTCAGCAGAATCGCTGAATCACTTTGTAAATTCACTCATCTTGCTGTGCAGTGTTATGGGAAGCACTCGCATGACACTGCGGTAGCTCCTCGGCTGCGAGTGCAACATAAGTCTAAGAATTTGTGATACTAATGGGGAGCAATGGGGAAAATACATCTCTCCAAATACTCTGTGGGCGTAGGGCATTTAAAATTATTTCAAAATTTGCTTTGGTAAGTAAATTTGCTTTGTCTTTTAAGGTTTTTTTAAGTAACAAATTTAAAAATATCCAATGTATGCGCAACCACTTTTTCTCTGGTCTCCTTTTCCCCTCAATGTGCAAAATACATAGAAAAGAACAGCAAAAGTGCTTGAACACATTCAGAAGTAATGCTTTTAGTGAAAACTGCATTCAGCTATGCATCATCTATGAAGCCAAATCTTCAGTGTCTCATCCTAACTAACTTATACTGCAGCATTACTGAACCGTGATTGTATAAAATGATAAATAAGATGACGATATCTCGGATGGAGCGCGCCTCCAGTAGTACCTCCATCATGTACTTTGACTCTAAAATCATAGCTGATCTTGAGAAACTGCTGATGAACTCTTTCAAGATTGTGCTCAATTTTAAATGATAAAATAACAATCCTGAACTGTTCTGAAGTTGAAATTTCCCCACCAACTTTACCCTCTGCATGGTTTTTGTAATATGAGCTTTAACCAATGGAGGGCAGTATGACTATGATAACAAGCATAATCACAAAAGCTGGATACCACATAGGTTCTGTTCCACACAGTGAGGCCCTGGTTTGTGGGGGTATATAGTGCGTGATACATGAACTGCACTGTGTGTCTTCATCCATTCACATGTGGCACTCTAACACGTTTACACTGTAAACATTTTGTATGTTCTCGCTCAAAAGAAAACATGCCTTCCTTTTCTATGATACTCCTGGCATTAGTTAAGTCTATTACTTCAAACGCTGTTTCCCTTCAGTTTTATGAAGAGCCATCTGTTCTCTGATCTGTCACACACCAGAGTTACAAATTTTCACTACCAATCTAATTTTCTATTTATAATGTTGATTGACCAGTAAGACTCAAATACAAATTATGACAGTCATTTGTTCTCTAATATGTTGTTTGTTTTTAAAAAATAAAAGCATCCCATTTCAATCAATCAATTTCAAGCACTTTCTCTCTTGTTTTCCGCCCCCCCCCCCCCTTTTTTTTTAACCTTTCACACTTGTTCAGCCTCTGAAAATAAATTTCTACTGATGTTTGCTAGCTAATCAATGTTTAATTTTTTTTCATTCGAGTGGAGTTTTTTTTCCCCCAAGAAGTGTTTGAAGAACCCACAAGAGCCTGGGAATGGCTGGGGGTGAGCTCGGCCTAGATGGCAGACAGCACCTGTGAGGGAACCTCAAACCTGAGGGTAAGACCTGCAACATGACCTCTGCAGTCAGAGCAGAAAAACACAAAAACCAAAGACACAAAGGGGAACTTTGTTTGCACCATTGTGTTACTGTCATTTCTTACTTTTGTTTCATGTAGCGAGTGATTTAAAAAGTGGTTTGACTGCGCTAATTCTTGCTGTCTGCATCTTTTTAGATTCTCTTAAATGTTTTGTTTAAATGCCGACCATATCGGCTCAGTTTCCTTTATAGGTTTTTAACTTAGCATAAAACGACAATACATTTTCTCTTCATAGGCACTTGCAGTAATTACTGTATCTCTTCTGCATTTCTCTGAAGAGCTACTGCAAACAGCTGCCTGATTAATAAGTTAGGTCCTCTAAATATGGCTCAGAGTCATGTATCTTTAAAAACTACTTAATAATGGTAATCAAGATTATCAACAATGTACCAATTACATCTTTACACTTTCCTCTCTTAATTATGTATAGTTCTCCTTCACCGTGGTTTAAAGGGCTGCTTTCTTAGTCTCAGGTGGATTGTTCATCTTAAGTGTTCATGATGGTGTATTTGTATCACAGCTAAGCTACACTCCCTTAAAGTGGCAGTAAGCTAAAAAGAGGCCTGTGCCTCCTTCCGTGTGTGAATCAGCCACAATGGAGGAGTTCCTATGTTTTATTTATTGATATGTTTTAGTGGGGGAAGACCTAACATTCATTATCATAAAGGCCTCTAGACATCAAGTCACACACAAAAGACCCAGCCATCTCCCAGCCTCTCACACACGCCCGCTGATCAACACAAGGCGAGGAGCTGCTGCTTTGCTGCAGCAGCTCCTCGCCAGCAACCGTTGGTAGCTTCAGTGACAGAAGCTGACAGTGTCAAAGTGTCTTTGTCTCTTGCACATAAACTGTCCCTGAAGCTGTCGTTGTGAGAGAGATGTAAAACACAAGCTTTTTTTGTTTTTGCCTTCTTCTTCTTCTTCTTCATGGGGGAAGTTGTTTTCTTTCCCCTCTTCTAGTTTTTTTCAAATGTGTCATATCTTTTCTGTCAGGGCCCTGGGGCGCCTGGTGGTGTGCTCATGCTAAAGGAGGAGCGTAAGCATCTGCAAACCCAGCGGAGTCTGACCATATTGTACCTGCACTCAGCTTTATCCTGCTTATTTTTGTCAAAAGCTCAAAGCAGTGAGTTTCAGACAGCCGTGTAAGGCATCTGATCTGTATGTGTGCGAAGCTTTGGTTGTCTGTGTGCATGCGTTAAAGGAAGAGAGCTAGTAGGAACAGATGTGGGGAAAGTCAGTAAAAAAAAAAAACTCAATATGAACCCTGCAGAGGCCTTCCTTTCTCTCTGTTCAATTATTTAGAGTCAAAGAAAAGAGGCAGGAGTAACATATTTCCTCAGAAGCCACTGTGTTCGGCGGGAATGAATAACATATTTATCTAGTCTCATCTTTGCCAAATAGCCGGAAATGGAAACAAATACCTTCAATTGGATTCTTGGCTCTGGTGTTTTCCTTGAGCTGCTGCTATGTGTACTCATGCAGTCATATTGAAAAATTCCTCAGGACCAAAAAATTATGGAAGTGCTGACAAGTAGAATTTTTCATAGTATCTAGATGTACACTTGGCAGTTACAGGCAAAGCTTATCTGCTCCCATCTCATGTGATGGGAGGAGGAGGGAGAGAGAGAGTGGGAGATAGAGAGAGGGAGGAGGAAAAAGTGTTCACCTATTTAATTTGATTAGAGATTAGAAGAGGAAAAGAGTCACATTTCCTCCCTGGCACGTCTCTACTTGGCGCACTCTGACACCTGATTTTATAAAGAGATGTCACAGCCAAGCACGGCGGTAATGCCGGTAATTACTCTGAACTCAAATAAATAAATAAATTTGCTTTTCTTTGTGAGAGTCTGACAGGTTTTCCAACATCCTTGACTGGAAAAAAAAATGCAGTGCGTGTGCGCAAGTAGGCGTGCACTTTTTTGCGGTTGTTTATTTGGATGTGTGTCTTTGTGTGGGTGTGTGCTTGTGTTTACATATAGTGAGGCACTTGTAAAGGAGAAACTCAGACAGGATGAACATTTTGACAGCTACAGTATAGCTTGTTTTCTCTTCTCTTCTTCAGTTTTTTTTTTTTTTTTGACTGTGATAATCTGCTGAGCCGTGCGCGCTGAAGGCAAACCTCCGTTTGAGACTGATAAGGTTCGAGATACAGCTTTGTAAATAATAAGGTTAGAGTTTCTGCACAGTTGCTAGTGCCTCGGCTGATCTCGCTCCTATTAGTGACAATTGGCTTTGACCTCACCTGCTCACCCATGCTGTCGTCACTGAGGGTGTATCTGCAGCAGCAGGCTATTAGATCATCCACTCTGGTCATAGAAGGAGACATCCAGACAAACGTTGCACTGCTGAACCAAAGAAAGTCTGATGCGTGTTGTCATGAAAGCTGGCTCTTCGACTTTAGATGCTCCTCATCTGCAAAAGCAGTTCCATATTTCATCTTCTAGGGGAAAAAAAACCCCAAGTTTCTCTAAAAAGCTCACAAAAGCAGGCAGACTTTTAGCACAAAACAGGTGGGTAATGTTGTCACAGTATAGACGGACAAATGCAATTAACCTGCCATGTTCCAAATGCGTTAACTGAATTGATTTAACAGGATTAGTCATACATGTGTTTTTCATATAACTGAATCACTGTTTGTGTTGCTCTAATGTAAGCTGCATGCAAAGTCCCTGAAGCTTTCAGTTTCAGGAGTTTATCCATTAATATTCACACATATTTCAACCATGTATTAAGTTTACATTTGCCAAATCTTTTAAGAATTTGTCAATTTTTTTGTTTGTTTGTTTGTTTGTTTGTTTGTTTAATTAAGCAAGTTATCCATCCATCTATTTAGTCTGTTACTCCTTTCACAGATTATTTCAGCTGTTTGCCCATTACTGTTTACACTTTCATGAATATAGCTATTTAAGTTAGCTTTTGGCTAACTTTCTAAAGTGTTTACTCATCTTATTTTTCCGTAATACTGTGCATATGTTGATGTATAAATTTTTTAATCCCTAATTTCAATTTGAAAAAAGGGAAATATTTGAGCTACTCTGCAGTCTTCACATAGAGCCCCTGGAAACTGCAGTAATACCCCTGGGGTACATGTACTGTAGGGCTAGGCCCCTGGTTGGGAATTGAATTAGACTGTAATCAACTGGACACTCAGAGAGCTCCTTAGATGATGAAGACAGCTGAATAATATCTCCTGCGGCTGTGAAGGAGCTTTGTAATGTGTGGAGAAGGGAAAAAAAACAAAAACATGATGATGTCATCAGAGAGCGCAGTACTAAATCGCTCAAATATGTTGGTTATATAAATGCTGTGATATTAACTGTCAGTGTTAAAAATCTATCCCCTCAAAATGATATCAAATTCATTTACCAGACATAAAGATAGATTATTACAGCAAGGGTTCAACTGAATCACGGTCCTTCCTATCAGCCCTTCTTCTTCTCTGTTACAGTTTAAGGACTTAATAACCACAATTCTTCCAATCCCTGTTTCCTTTGTCCAGCGTGTGTCAATCAGCTGCTTCTCACACAACTTAGCAGCAAATTTGGATTGTTGGTGATGCAGCGGTGAAGCAATTTCCTGTTTTATATATTGTTTCCCCATAACTTAAATGTCTTTTCTGCTGTGGTTGTATCTATCTGACAGTCACAAAGAGAATCTGCAAAAAAAATGCTAAACAAAACCCAACATAACTGAATAATATCGCCCATGCTCACAGCACCTCCACATCACGAGTCCACAGCCGTGTCGAGCAGTCACACCTCTCCGGCAGAGCACATGTTCAGAATGCGCTTTACCGTCATTATCCGGGATTCACACGTACAAACTGTAACTAGCCCCTTTTCCTTGATAAATCCCATCGATATACATTATAGATGATGGAAAAAAATCTTTAAACATGTTCACTAAAGACAACACTGTGTTTAAAAAAAAAATCAGCTCATAAATATTTCTTTCAAGCAAATCTCAATACATCTCTCCCACCCCGCCCCTTTCTGCTTTAATAGGGTATTCTATTTTCCCAGTCAACTGGTATGTGTGAGGGGAAAGAGGGAGACAGCGCCTCAGTAACCTTGACTGGAGACAAGCAGGAGACACATGCGTGTCTGGATCGACTTCGCCTGTGATGGCTGTTAGCTAGCTTTCCTCCAGAAGCTGAGCTGAGCTGCCTGCTTGCCTGGCTGGCTGCTGATGTGCTATTACTCGCTTTGGAAGAGTTGCTTGTGTGGAGGATGACACATTATTATCCTTTAATCTCAGTCTCAGCTTGTTGAGCATCAAATTGAAATATCCTGAACAGATGTAAAAACACATGTGAGCCTCAGCGCGCAAGCTGTGCTGCGCTTTGTTTCATCTATCCGTGATGTGAGCCTTAAGGAGAAGCTTTTTAAAATTTCATCACTATTCAAAAGGATAATTAATACGTACCCCCAGGCTTTGATTATGCGATACCCAGTGTGTAGCTGGGTGTTGCCATAATGAGCCACTCATCAGTACTCTGCCTGTGCCTCCCCAACAAACATACAGCTTGCATAAGGTACTTAAGATTCTACTAAGGTGCCATCATGCTTAGGTGCACGTGTGTGTGTGTGTGTGTATGCATGCTTATATGTGTATGCACCTGTGTAGGGGCTTGTATGTGTGCTTGCATGCGTGGTGTGAGTCCTCTTCTAATTTGCAGCACAATGCTATAGGTTAGATCGCGCCGGTTTCTGCAGTTTGTTTACAACAGGACCCCTGTCAGATTGTCAGCAGAAAGCTGGGCCCTTTCTAGAAATCCTGCCACTGCCTACACACACACACTCTTACACACCCCCCCCCCACCGGACACACACACACTACCGCTCCCCTGCTTGTTCCCAGTCTAAAACCTTGGGAGGAGATCGTGGTTGTCAGTGAGTGGGTGCTTAGGTGATGCAGCGGCGAGATGGACAGGCAGGTGGAGACTGACAGGCCGTGGAATACGAAGGGGAATATTGGGAGTTCAGACATAATGAGACCTGTCAATTTGAATGCCTCAAGGCTAAGCAGTGAGCCGGCTATGGCTGACAACTGAGGCAGCCATTTCTACTCGGGAAAAATATTTCAGAGTAATCTCTCACCCTTGACCCTGAACAGTCTCTAAACAGCACCGTTACAGCACCAATTACATGTCCGATGAACAGAACCCCGACTTCCACTAAACACACCATAGTGATAAAATATCACTATAAAACTGTGTTTATCACTATGACCTTCTTATTTGAAGGGTTTGTATTTAAAAAATAAAAAAGCATTAATGTCAGCTCTTTGTTGTTGTTGTTTATCATTGAGGGCGTATATGTCCTATTCAGACTGCCCTTTCTGCCTGACAGATAATAGGACATCAGTGTGACAGGGTCGGGATTTCCACTGACTTCCTGTTCCTGATACAACATGCTGCTTCTGCTTAGATATATTCAGGCCTCTTTGCCCAAAGTTGTGGGGTATATGGGGAATAGAAAGTGTCATTAGAGATTTGCCCGTGGCTACATATAGCCTGTGATGGTGCTTTAGCCTCTTTAGGATTTAGCATGTTCACCGAGCGCTGAAGTGACACGCAAGAGGGGCTCTGGGACCTGCTGACAGCAGGCGGACCTACGTAACTTTCCTGTCCTTAAATCCAATTTTGTGCTTGACACGGGGCGGTATTAGCTTTGGACAGTGAGTGATAAGTTCTGTGGGTGCATTCGCCACATAGATATAAGCTGTCTCGCACAGGAACCGTTTTCCCACATCAAATTGAGCTATAGAGGGTATGGTAATTACAGCCAGTGCTAAGGAAGTCTTTGATGAAGCAGACAAGCAGTTGTGTGTACGCTAAGAGATGATTTTATCAATTACTAATCAATAATCCTCTCGCAGCTTAAAGCAGATGAAATATACATTTGCCCCTGTAGATTATAGCGCTGAAAAAAATCGTTACATTCGGCACTGAGGCCTGTTTTCAGGGTTACTGCTTTATTGACTTGTGTAAATGATCGTGCACCTGGGAGAAGGCTGGATTATGAAAGGATAAATAATGAAAAAGGAAACAATCAGAAAATGATGATACAGTAATGAATGCCCTCTCTCGCCCCTGCCCCACTCTTCAACCCTCTACTTTCGCCTTCACCTCTCCGTCACCTACTCTCTTCTTTGTATCTTTGAGTGACAATCGTGGCGATACTCAAGGCCTTCCAAACCCTCTTCCTCTCTCCCTACATCCCCCGGTCTCTCTGGTCAGTGGGTGTCAATCAGAGCTTGGCCCTCACGCAGACTGGCAACAAGTATGCTCACGCTTGCAAAACAATTAGGACAGGGCTGTGGTGAAATGGATTCCCGCGTTGACTCCCCACACTGTGCTCTTCTTCTCCCGGCCGACGGGGTCCTGCCATGGGAAGCAATTATCGCTAGATGCCAGCTGACAGCCCGATTCTATTGCCAGTGCGATCAGCCCTCATCCTCGGGCTTTCTCTAGGCAAATAGCATCCTCAACACTCAAATCAAACCTCTTACCGACTATTGGCTTCTATCAGAGAAATAGATGGTTCCCTTTGTACCTCTGGATAATGCAGTGGGAATAAGGTGGATACAGAGGCACAGAATAAAGAGGGGCTTTTGATTTAGCAAGCACTCAACTCAAACTGCTCCATCTCCCCAATGTCCGACCAATCCTAAGAGAGGCCTTTAGAAGGTGTTGAAGAAGAGGAGGGATATGGCACTGGCCAGTGTCCCCTTGACAAGACAACAAGAAGTTGAAGAAAACAAATGAAACCAGGACAGACTTTAATGAGTGCCCATAAACCTTTTAGCACATTTAGTGATGTCTTACAGAGGCCCCCACTGCCCCTCTAATATGGATGATGTTGCATTTATTTATTAACTTGTAAGTTGAAACATGCCGTTGGACTTTTATAAATAATGTCAGAAATGTCTTTTTTTTTCTTTTTCTTTTCTTTACTTTGATGACTTCATGAAGGCAGTTGATACGAGGAAATTACAAATAGAAATACTTCATTATATTAACATTAATTATTAGGTAATAAAGCCCCTCTATAGTTTCATGAGATGCCTGTTAAGTCATTGTTAAACCTTCACTGATCTTTATTGTTTCTTTATTAAGATTAGCACATGCTTTATGCATTTACTATAAAATGAGTAAAAACCATTAAAAAAACCCTTTATGTATAATCTTCTACATCTTTATTACCCAGGAACTAATGCTTCTAATGAGAACTTTAATATAAAGTGTTAGCATTGCATTTTTAACACGTTTTAGAAGACAAGATCTGCATCAATCAAAGAAAATCTTTCAAACTAATTAGCTTTTTTAAGACTAAAGTGTTAGACTCATGCATAGATTTTTAGCAACACTGTTTTGGAAGTGAAGACAGGAAATTTTCTTCTGAGAAATGGGTTAAGATTGATCTCTAATGGCTAAAGAGGACGAGTGTAAGATGAATGAGCCTAAATTAACAAAAACGATACAGTTAATTGTTATAAAAGTCAAACAGTCATCTGCCACTTTGCTTATTAATTGAATAAACACATCAAGGCAAAGTTCAGTCAATCCTTTAATCGCTTTAATTAATGCACATTGTTCTATTTTCCTCTCTCGCGCCTTCTCTAGCTCACTCTTGCCGGCTCCCTGTGTACCTATATTTGTGAAATAATAAATAAATTAGAGCACTCACTGCCACCAACTAATTATCATGCAAATAAAGCAGCAACAAAGCATAGTGGGACTGTTAATCTGTGCCAGATCGTGGGTGAAATTCCCCAATGTGTTCAGAGATGTCCACTGTGCAATTAGTGAGCAGAGTGACTTGGGATGCTATAGGAGAAGAGAAGAAAGTGCAGCACTAAAGGATGAGAATGACTGTCACTTATTCACTGTCAAATTAATTCTGTTTTCTCTCCCATCTGCCTTTGTATATGGCAAATTGGCTGCAGTGGCTCCATGTTATTTTGTCTTTGTCTCTCTCTGTTTCTTCTTCCATGTCTCTGAATGTTTTGTGCAAAGACTAGAAGTCTAAAGCCCCCTCTAGACCACAAAATATGTTCATAATAATAATAATAATAACTTTCTATTAATGAAAGAACAAAGTAGTGTTTTGTTATTTTAGACTGTTTGCTGTTTTAAGCAAAGAACATAAAAATGAAAAATCCGGACTGTGACCTAAAGTTAATGCTAGATTAAAAGCCATCGGGCTATTATAGTAAATGTTAATCTTCCTGGGATGTGATTAAGGGATATTTTGATTGAATTAGGGTTGAGTAGTGTGTAATATTTTTTACCTTCAAAATTTCATAATAGTATTCTATATATACTGAAAGATGCATCGGGAGTTACTTAGGAAAATGTTGTGATTTAATGCCGTTATAAAACGAATTTTACCCTGAGCTGTTTACCATTACCAGTCATTGTACTGTATGTGAACAAAGATGAACTGTAATTCATTGATCCCCAGCTGGTACAGCCTACATTACGACAAGAAGTGAAAAATCAGAAGTAGCTCTGATGTTTAATAATGGGCTGACTGAGTTACGTTAACCAAGAAACTGAATGTCTTTGGTCAAACAGCATAACAGCTTTTCTGGCAGAAGAAAAGCCAGCTCTGATATGAATTAGTATAATGTGTAGAAACACCCTTCGTCCATAGATTCTTGCTGGAGGATTCAATGGCACCTGTATATACTCATAGATCAGTGTGCTGAACAGAGATGATGATTTTACCTAATGTGACAAATAAACTGCCTTTATTATTTTAAGACGTCATCTTAAGATAAACCAGTAAGTGGTAATATATCAGTTGGCTGACCTTTATTATCTGTACTACAGCCAAAATCCTTTTATGGTCCAGTTGCTTAACTACTTTACATTACAATTAACAATGAAACTGTTATTTCATGACTTACATTACAGTTGTGCAGTTATCTGCGCAATAATTTTTTTTTCTTTTAGTTCATGTGGGGAGAAAAGAAAAATAGTTGAACTATCCACGAGCATTAATTTCAGGTTCACTGAACGAAAAGAAAAGACCGTAGTGATAAAGTGCAAACTGCACCCAGGCCAGAAACTCTTTGCAAACATCTGGAAGAACGGCATCCTCACTCAAAGTCTTTTTCTTTGAATGAAACCATCATCTTTAGGGTCTTAAAAGAATTAAAATTGTGCATATTGTAATTGCTGCTTCATATACAATACTCTACTTGCTGCAACATGTACTTTGCAAATCCACTGCAGCGAGCTGTGCTACTGAAGTTGTCAGTATTCTGCCCACTCTTTGTCTTTCTTCTGCTTCTAGTTTTTGGCTGATTTGCAGATTCTGCAACAAACACTTTCTGCATCTGATGCTTTGCTGATATTGCTATTCATATACTGTAGCTTTTAATAAACTCCAACTCTACCCCAGCATTCACTTGTAGTCTCTCCAGAGTACACTGTGCTGAGCCTGGTGTATGCTTGAAGGGATTGACAAGGTCTTAGCCTACCTAGATGCCACATAGCAACCTGCCACATTCTTGACTTGCATAATTAAATCTGCTCCACATGAGTCAGCCGACTGAACCTAAGTTTGAACATATCCACAATAATCCCATTACCGAACATTTTGCGGAAGACAAAGGGAATCAAAGAGGGATTTGTAGTCGATAGCTTCCATAGTACCAGCACTGCAGCAGCGTAGTGTCAGCTTTCCTTTATTGGACTAAATACACAAAGATGTCAAACGCATCACCTGCTATTCCAAACCAATTTTACTTTTAGAGAGCGTCTTCAACTTTCACCCATTAACCTAGTTTAGAAAACTTATATTCTCACAGGTTATTACTTCCATAGACTTCCCCCCACACAAAGACTGTGAGAATCCTATAAAATACACTGAAAAGAGGACCTTGTTTAAAAATGCAGACCCAGTCTTGATTTATCCCTGGTGAATTCAAAGCACACATCAAGTGCGCACTGCTTAGAGAATTAAAATCAAAGAAAAGAACCAATCAGATACACCCTTTTCCCTCAGTGGCGATGTAGGGTACGTAAATATGCTGGCAAAATAAGAAAACAAACAAGAGCAAAACTGCCTTATTATCAGCAGAGCCATTATCATAATGACCTGATTTACTTAAATCGTGTCCTTATTAGGCCCAAAAGTCTCTCTGTCCCCCGTGGGTAATGAGAGGCCAGGCTGGGATTCTTCTCCCAGCTCTGACATGTCTTTTATTACTCTTACACTAAATGGAGGCAATGATGAACATTTCGGTCGTGTGATTACTTGCTGTGTACCCTTGATGTCAGAGGAGAAAAGTGGTATGCCCTCTTTTAATATTTGATCGATTTTTTTTTCTACCCAATTTGGTCCAATTCATCATTTGGGCCTTTCAATTGCTCACTTGGTGACATTCGTCTAATGTGGATGTCCTGATTACCGGACTCTGATATCAAGTTAGCCTTTTATGTCCAATTTCGTTTTCTTGTCCCAATTTTGGCCACAGCCAGTGTGGAAAACTTTCCCCTCGCTGCAATCCAACTTTCGCAAATTGTGCAGAGAGCATATTTGCTCTGCCCTGCAAACCACACGGATAAATTATTCAGAAATCATTTAGATAATTATCATGTGGGCATAGCTAGATAATCAAAATATTTGTTTTTAGTGTGTTCTGATTAGTGCGTGTTTTGGTAACTGCTGAGATACTATGCTTGTAAAACTCTTGAGCTTTTGGCTGGGCAGGAAATGCTGTAAGCAGCCCAATTTCTCAGTGGCATCAAAAATGGCAGCGTTGCCCAAAAACATGCCTCGCGACAGCTAATGACATGTGGAGGACTGAGCCTGCGATGTGAACGGTACATGAAATAATAAGCTGCTTTTCAACCAGCACATGTTTGACGTATCAGTGGCTATTTTTAAGAGCAAAACATCAGCCTTGTTATAAATTCTGAAAACAGAACAAATTGGTATGTAAACAGCTACAAAATGCCAAGGAAATATTTTTTTCCCCATTGAAAGCGAAACAGCATCAAAATCTTTAAAAAAACAAAAACAAAAAAACCACACTGTCTGCCTCAATCATTTTTATGATGCCACCCTCAAAAAAAATCCTGAAAAACACAAATTTTAGGTTTAAGATATGAGGGAATCACATTCATTATTTTCATTACAGCACCCACCAAATTGCATCAAGCTTATGAAATATTTCTCCCTCCTGTTCAAAGGCTTGTTAGAGCTTGTATTCAATTACAGCTGTGGCTCTAACATGCTGTCAGGTCTCTTTAGCCAATCATTAGTCAGGGACTATTCCTCACTGCGTATTCGGCAGAGTCAAGCCAGTAAGCAAACGACAGGCCTAATTGTTGTTCGGTCGCTAAAGGTTGACTAATGAACCAGGGGGCTGATGAAGGCTGGTTGGAGTGAGGATGGGGGGCAGGCTGAGGGGTGCTCTCAGCACACAGAATTTGCAAAACTTTCCACAGATCAAAGTGGAGAAGAAACTGGGCATTTTGAGATTTTTTCAGCAGTCCAAAATGCAGCTTCTAGGTTTAAATATGGTGGAAATTAATATGCCTGCTTGTGTGTGTCTTGTAAAAACATTCGGACTAACATAAAACCATTAGTTAACACAAACAAATATAGTTGCAACTATATAAAAGCCCAGAAACAAAGCAGAAATGATTTCTTACCCCCAGACAGGTTTGCTCTCTCTGTCACTCTCTCTCTCGTACCTTTCTACAGCACTGTAACTCTGATTGAAGGACTTTATTCTGTATGACAAGGCAATGATGTGAGGATGGGCTTGTAACATGCAACCGCTCTATGAGCCCTACTTTGGAAAGGAAACAAAGAGAAGCTTAGGATAGCCAGACAGTCACAATGCTGCTGATTCCCCTTTACACTTAAGATGACAGGTAACATGTTTTGAGAATCTGACACTAAAACTGATGGGCCAGAACTGGTGTGTAGCACATTCAACAGTAACATTGGGAGTCAAAAGAATCTATAGGTTGTGAATATAAATGCTTAAAATAATAATACTGAGGACAAGATTTGTTAGGGAAAATGGTGGGTCCTGTGCATTTTCACTGTCAATGTGCTTTGCTATCAAGAATTAAAAATATTACTGGAAATTGAAAATTATATATCTTTTTTAAAATATAAACAAAATGCATCAAATTACAATAGTGCCAGTAATGCTAGCCAGTGGCGTGCACAGACATTTTGGGGGGCAAGTGCTCCAGGGGGAAAAAAGGGCACTTTTTGCATATGTGGAAAACCTTTTCTTTGTATAATAAAAAAATCGCACAGGTTAAATGCAATTTGACTTTTATTTTCTCCTTTCTCAGCCTCTCTTTCCTAGGCATTATGCTTGCTGAAATTAGTAAATAAATAGACCAAAATGTATGAGAACGAATAAGACTGACTGTGGTCATTACAAGAACAGGGCAGAATGGTCGTTTTCACAGGCAATTGGGAACTGCCCATTTTTCCTTTAGCAAATTAATGTGTTAATGTTGCCAATATGTTACACCAAAAAAAATTAACATGTCTAACCAGTGCTTCTCAAAACTTTTAACACCCCCAACACCGTACCCTTCAAACTACCAATAACAACGTCACTGTTCTGTCACAATCAGGTCACAACACAGTGCGTAAATGTCTGCGAGCATCGCTGAGTCAGTAACAACCAGTTAGGCTAAAGACTGCATCTTTAGACAGTTGGACGGTGTTCTAACTTTCTCACAGGAGACACCTACTAAAGACAGTCAAAGACATTAATTTCAATCTTACCAAAGTAGGACAGTAGTTGACGTTAGTTATGGAAAGGCTAATCCACAAAAACGGAGAAACGTCCATAATTCTATTATTCATAATCATGTCAAGGTTTTAGGTTTTTCTGCAGTTCCATCTCTAAAAAGTGTGATGTCTTCCCGTCACTGACTTCAGTTTGAAAACTTTGTATTTATTCACAGATTTCCGTGAGATCATCCTAAAATTTATAACGAAAAATGGGCTCAAAAGAGCCCTCTGCCTAACGGCATGTAGCCTTAGCCTATAGCATAACGTGATATTTTCAATAGTGTATGCAAAAAGGTCGGAATTGATGGAGAGTGGGGTTGCCTAAATGGTTTAGGTTACATTTTAAATGTGTCGTTTTTTTGTTTATCCATATGGATGGATGGAGGGGTAAGCTGGCAAAGTTTGTCATGTGCAGTTTCTGACAGGCTACTTCACAACAAAACAATTGCAGGTTGGTCTTAGAGGGCAAACAGAATAATTTCACTCGATTCATGGGTTACCTGACTGGTTGGGAAGGGAAAGAGCTGCCGTGTTGTCCGCCGTGGCTCCCAGTCGCTATAGTCAGCCTACTATGCCTACTCCAAGTAGTCCTGTGTCATGCCGCTGCTACACGCCTCACAACAAATGAACTGCAAGCGTGTTCACGTGACACGGTGACAGTGAAAAAGCGACAGGGTTCGGGTGTCTTTGAAGAAGGGGCACAAATCAAGCCATTATTTTCACACCTTTTTAAATCGCGCAGCTTTAAAAAAAAAAAAAAATCACGTCTTTCAAAAGGGCACTTTTTTGGACTGAGGGCAAAAGGGCAAGTGCTTCAGCACCACCTCGTCTCTATCTGTGCACGCCAGTGATGCTAGCCTCCCCCTCAGTTTTTCTTAGGTTTCTCAACCTGACTGTCGTTGTTCACTTTACAAGAATTCAAATATTCTCGTTCACCCAATTCCTATATTCTAGCTTTAATGGCAACTGGAGGTGACAGTTATCATGATTCTGTGTGGTAAAAATTCAAATGAATTGAACTATGTTTTAAAAAAAAATCACATAAATTATGGCTAAGTAAACAAAAAGCTTCTGGTGTCTTTGTATTTCCTCACATTAGCATACCAGGGATCTTCTGCTTGTGAGGTGAGAGCTAACTGCTATATTATGGGAATACACATTTAAGCTAACTTGCAGTTGTGTCCTCTTAATTTTAAGTATTCAGCATTCCTTAGATAAAATTATAGTCAAACAATAGTTTGAAAATGTAGATATGAGGCTACATCCACACGTACACGGGTATTTTTGAAAATGGAGATTTTCCGTTTTCGTTTTAAAAAATAATCCCGTCCACATGTAAAGGCAGAAATGAAGGAAAACGCTGCTATGAACATGCCAAAGGAACAGGTGCCGATATATTTCTAACCGTGCAGAAATGTTGGCCAATCAGAAGTCTAGAAGCCTCGGTGGGAAAAAGTAAACAAAGCTGGGGCATAGAAGCAGAACCAAGTCGTATGTGTGGAGGGACAGTAACTGTGTGTGTATATGTAAGCATTTAAACACTGCAAAGAGTAGAATTAACAGTAACAGTATTGTAGAAATTAATTTCACCGAAACAATAACGTGGCGCACAGTGTGATGTCAAAAAATGCGCACACCTTTGACGCTGCGTTTTCTCCGTTTTTCTCATCCACACCTAAATGCAAAAACGGAGTTTTCAAAAATATCCACCCTGGCCGGAGTTTTTAAAAATCTTCGTTTTCAGTGACCAAAAACGCCGTTCACGTGTGGACGAAAGGTGCAAACGCATAGAAAAATCTGCGTTTTCAAAAATACCCGGGTACGTGTGGACGTAGCCTGATATGCTAACACAAAAACCTCAGGCAGAAAAGTAACAAACTAGTGTTCTCCCGCTGCTAGTCCAAACCCTGGTTAAATAGTTACATTTAAGGTTAGTTAGTCAACAATAACAGTCACAGCTGGATGAATCTTGGAAATGTATTGAAATACATTGTCTTTAAGTTTTTGTAACTATTTTTTTTAACAGTGTAAAAACTCGAAATTTCTTTGCATTGGATCCATTTTCTGATAATCATACTTACATTCAAAGTCAATGTTTGCAGGGCTTTTTTCTTACTAGGAACAACATGTGTTGTCATTACATAATTGTTCTTTTCAGGTCTGTTTCCTCAGGCAAAATATAAGGAGTTGACAAGGCAAGTAAGGGCTAACGTTAACATTAGAATTTTCGTATATTTCATAAAATATGACATGAATATAAAAGCCTGTTTCCCTGACTTAATGTCAAACTTGTAATTTCTTCACACCCCTTTTCCAATTGTAATGAATTAATTAATTTAACCTGAATGTTTTATACTAACTTCTTTCCTATAATGATCGTAGTAGATGTACGTCTATACTTTTAACTCAACATGTTAATCAATCTGCATAAAACTTCATATATAAACTGCCTAGGGTGCCAGAGTTATCAAAATCTGTATAGCTTTTAGGGAATTGTTTTTAATGAAACTAAAATCCTTGTATTTTTTATGTTTAGAAGCTCAAAAAGATCTGCAAAATCACGTGTACGTTACACACTGTGTGAGAAATTTGGAACAATAATTCCATTATTCCTCATTTGGGAATAATGGAATGGGATGAATAAAGTATTCTGATTCTGATTTGATGTTTACGAGCTGCCGTTTTTGACGTTCACTATACACAGTGGTATAATGAACATGAAAAGATTCACAGAATTAACATGTGTGTGATTTTTTTTATACATATGAAGCAAATAAGAGCTGCAGGCCTGTTTTTTTTTTTTTCAGGTTTTTACACATGTAGGTCTTTTTTGTACATGTGCAGAACAAGCTAGTCCGTATCGTGACTAACGTACAGGAAAGGCTAACAGGGGGCATTATCACACAAATGTAAGTCCTGTCTGCTAAACAGTTCACGTAAACTTAAAGTCACACGCTAAGTTTGTTATACAAATATAACATAGAGCGTTTATCTGAGGTGTGTATTTTTTGTCTCCCTTTTACCCGAGAGAAAAGCCAAACAGCAGGCCTCCTGGTGAGTTTGACTATGTCACTGCATTTCATCAGAATACCCCAGACTCACCATCAGTCTGAACCAGTTCAAATAGCTAAACTCAGTCTCTCAGCAGCCGGCGCAGAGGCACGAGGCCTAATAAGCACATGCTAAATGTGATAAGCTGCTTTGTAGCTGCATTTTGCCAGTTTTTTTTTTTTTCACCATTCTTTTCTTCCACCCTGGTGATTTACTCACTCCAGGCGATGTGTGCTTTTTGTTCGACGTAGATTTGTACACACCACAGAGCCGTGCAAATAGATTTCTGTCTCAATTGGTCCCTCGGTGTGACACAGTGGAAAGATACTTGGACAGAACGCAGGGCGAAAAGGGATTTTTATGTTACAAATATTCAAGTGCTAAATCACAGTGTGTGCTTTGAGGAGGCTGAGTTTAGTATTTTTAAGAGGCCCCCGTTGGAAACTGTGACTGGAGGCTGAATCCAAAACTCACTGCAGCTCAGCACCACTCATGAAAATTCATTCACAAGTACCTGTGCAGAGGTCAAACTGAAGTTTGGGGAGTGTTGCCAAAACATCTCCCACACATGAAAGCCATTTTTTGTCATGGGTGAGAGAGATAGGTGCCATTTGGTTTGAGTTATAAAAGCACACATAAATGGAAAAAATGTATCTCCTGATGGTTACAGTAACCTTATATGAATATATATTATTAATATATGTCCTTGCGTGCATGTGTTTTAATATATCTCACTTGTTCCCTTCTTTGCGGCGTAAAGACAATGAGCCACTTATGAGTACAGCACTCTGGCGTCTCCATCCCTCTCACTGAGGGGCACTTTGACCAGCTGGTGAATTGCACAGCCAAAGAGATGAAAAGCAACTCTCCGCAACTCACTAGAGTGGTACTGATGGAACCTTTTAAGACCAGAATTGCTGCAGTGAGTGAAAACATGGCCAACACTCTGGCCCGCTGATGTCATATCCCAGCTGTTACCTCAATCAGAACAGGTCCCACCACGACTAAGTGAGTCTCAGCGTGACGCATTCCACATAAGACGCAGTTGCTCGATAAAGCACGAGGAGCTTTTTGAAGCGCTGTGTCTTAACGGGTACTCTTGTGACCCCGCTGCCAACTAGCAGGTCTCCAAAGGCCTGCTGGTTAAAAAGAGCCAGGCTCAATCAGCACATGCTTATACTGGTGATGACTCCCTTCCCCTTGTTGCTGTTATTCTATCAGTGTTCCCTTATATTGCCCTCCATTTTCCATCTTTTATAACAGATGGCACTCTCATGCAGCTGTTGAGTGGTTGTCCCCGATGTCATTTTAACAGGGCCCTGCCTCCTCTGTTTAGCACCCATCTTTCAGCATGTGTACCTAAGCATTTTTGTTTGATGACATCTTCTTTGTGGTTTTCACAGTTAAGGCTGCTGATTGACCCGCCACCCCTCCTTTTCTTTTTACCACTTGTATTTGGAATGTTGATTGTGCGGCGAATTGTGTTATAACAGCACGAGGGAATGAGCGTCCGCGTCGGAGCAGAGAGTTTGCTGTCTACTTGTGTCAACAGCCATTTTGGCCTCCTTCTCAGTGTGAAGGGCACCGCATGGCCGGCTCACACGCGGAAAGGACAAGCATTTATTTCGATTTTTGACAAGTGCCAGGAAGACCTTAGCTTCACTGTCAGGCCGCGCGTGTGTTTGTATGTGTGTTCGGGAGAGTCCATGAATGTTATTGTCTGAGGTTTCCAGAGAGACTAGCGGAGCAGAATGGCCAAACACCAGGTATGCTCGCTTTCTTTCTCGCCCAGGGCAAGGTAAGACATGTTAGCATTCACAGGCTCTAAGCACTAGAGGCCAACTAGCTGAAGAATGGAAGGAGAAGTCGACAAATGACATGCGCAGCGCATTAAACCTCATTCAGGGTCAGGACAGAGGGACGAAGGGGCCGGAAAACTGGGAATGTGGACGAGTAGAGCAGAGCAACATTTGTTTCTGAATGCGTCTGAGTGTGCGCGGCGTGGCCAGTGCTTTGTTAAATGAGTTGCGTTGTTGTTTTTCTGTGTCATCAGGTATTCAGCACTAACACTCGATGGAAAGTCAAGTCAGGGATGCGCAGGAATAAAAAAAAACCTGAGGAGAACTCGGGTAAAGACAGAGCAAGAGAACTCCTGTCAGTGCTGACTTTATTAGGAGTCGCAATATAACAAAACAGAGTTTACTTATTTACTCTAACGCTCCCCGACAGTTCCAGCAAATTCTTCCAACGTTGTCAAGTGCAACTGTGAAACCTGAAGCAGAACCCCCAAACAAGAGGAGTCTCTGGTATTGTTTTAATTATGCGCTTTTTCGTTTCATTTTTCCCCTGCCGAAAGCCGGTAGAGGAGCGCGTGAGTGAGAGAACAAGCATGCGTGTCTAGTGTTAGGAAGCACCCCAGTGATTCTTCAGCAGGTACAAAAGCTGGGATGCAGGAAATAGCACTTATTAAAGTCAATACATATACATATTCCTGATGCATAATTTATGGCTACTTCTGTAGCATTAGAGCAAGCACTGGAGGATTACTTCACACACTACCACAGTGTGGGATTTTTCAAAGCGTTTAGAAGTGGTGCGCAAAATAAGGCAAAATCAGGGCAGAGACAACAAAAAAAAGAGAAAGTGGTGTGTTTAGGAAAAGCATTAATGCCGTTCATCTGTTCGGGTCATTGCAATAGCATTTAAGTTATGAAATATGTGTTTCTATTGCACATCAATTATGTTATGATAAACCGCCAAGGTTTTTTCAACATAACAAATTAGATCTTTGAGGCAAAATGAAAAAAAAATAAAAATAAACTCAAAAACTTGCACATAGGAAAAGAAGTCTGAGAGATTTTTTGCTTAGCATTAAAGAAAAAGCCTTCTTATTCCCAAATCATGTGTCCGCTGTGTCAGACAACAGGTTAATGGGGCAAAACAACTCAATTAAATAAGTCAACAGTTTGTGGTTCCCATCATTAGCGGTGTAGCTAAGCAAGCCAGTGAATTGCACATTCCAGACTAAAGCAGCCGGGCCATCTGGTCCCCCTAGTGCACAAAACCTCTCTTTCATATTAAGTGTTTATTGTTTTGTTAGATTGATGCCGTTAATATCGGCCTCTCAGAATGACAGATTAGCATCACCTCCTAATCAGCGCTATTAGGAGATAAATATCAGTAATTTAATCACTACAGCAATTTCTTTTACAATAATAAGATTTACAAATGTAAGCGATTAAGTAATTAGCTCACATCTCTGAAGATTACAGTCCTCTGGACTTTAGCGCGTCTGGTTTTCTGAAGATTACACAATTTCACTTCAACCGACTGCCTTCATTTTTGTGAATGAGATCTGTACTTGACCAAAGCATAAAGCAGTTTGAAAATGACCCTCGAATTCCTTCGAGTCATTTGTTTTTTTCTTAAGTGCGCTATTTTCCGAGTGGCCACGCAGCACAAGCACTGCACACAAGGGAGATGAATGCCTTGCATTTATTTCAACTGAAAAATTATATACACTTGATAAAATAAAGGCTGGCTGTTAGATGATATATCTAAACAGTTATCAAGGATTTCTTTGTTGCTGGGAGAATAGCGGCCCTTGGGCTACCCGTGATTTCAACATTCTTAAGCTCTACCTTTTTTTTATTTTATTTACAAAGTAATTTATCGGTTAGTGTTAATTTCCTAAATGCAACATAAAAGGAGCGCAGTGCGGTGAGAAAAAAAATTAAAGGGGAAAATCATAAAAACAGCAGAGAATCGGCCAAATTGCTTCCATGTGTCTGTGGCTGCCAGAGCTAAAGGAAGCAAGGCACTGTCTAAATGCCCCTGACCCGCCGAGACTGGGCCAATTCAGTTTGAAAGGCCCAGCTCTCTAATGAAGGCCTAATTTTTATTGCCACTCCATTGACTTCAAAGCAGTTCAGGTTGCCAAACATAATTTCACTGGAGGTATTTTCAGGTGCACTGCAAATAGTTCATAAATAATTTCCCCATTAGTCCAGGCGATGCACTTTTTGGGTGAATGTTTCGTCTGTTCTGTCCCTGCCACACCACTCCCTCCTCCTGGCCTCGACACCACCACTACCATCAACACACCGAGAAATAGCCCCGCATCCTTCCTCAATCCCTGCACCCCTGTCAGCCCTAACCTTAGTCCTTTAGGAGCTTAAGGAGTCAAATACCATTTAGTGGCTCTGTGAGTTTTCTGTTGAAGCAGTGAGAAAGGCTGGCTATTGCTCGGCTCTGTCAATCCTTTAAGGAGCCCCACAGTCAGGGATACACAGCTTCGCCATTACAGGATTAGTGAATTAAAATAAATCCAGCCTGAAGAGGCCCAATCACCATTGGCTTATTGGTTGTGACCATGCTGCCACTTTGAATGGCTACCTGCTTTAGTGCACATTAGCTCAAACATTCCCACAATCTGCCCGGCTTACCAAAAGGTGTCCAACTCCGGTTGATTTATATAAATTCCACCTGTAAGATCTCTAAGCATTAGAGTCACAAAGAAAAATTAAATAATTTAGTCAGTTTTACTAAATTATAGCATTTAACTCAGTTTTGTTCAGAAACCCTGGCATATATTAACATCAGAAATGGGTACTAAGGTTGCGACATTATTTAAGTTACACTAAATTTACATAATTATGCCTCCTTCAATGTTCGCATTAGTTCAGTATGATCATTAACAATGCTACCCTTTAAAAGTTTTCGAAGGCACCTCTCCAAAATGTGGTCTATTCTGTCAAATCAACATTTTAATGGATAGTGAAAGCCTCCCAGGATCCAGCAATCACAAGACTAATTCAAAACAAACTAATAATAAAAAAAAGAATTGATGCCATCAAAGCACATGTGTTTCCCATTTGCATTCTCAGAGAAGTAGTGGAATCTTGCGGGTCCGTGCCTCGACTTAGCAAGCCGTTAAACCACTTTTTTTTTCAGTCCAAGGCTTTCTAAAGAACTTCATAAAAAAGAGAGACTGTGAGCACTTTTTGATAGGCAATAACACACAGAAAGCTCCGAGATGAGTTGGACAGCTCTGTAATCGACTGGGCACCGAATCCCACAGACAGGAATACCAAGCTGCGTGCCCATTAACCACCCCTTCCCCCCCTCACAACAACCCACATTCGTCCCCCTTTTTTACATTTCGATGTTATTATTGTTCTATAATTGCATTTCCTTCCCTGCAGCAGACCAAATTCTTTGAAGTGGAAAAAATGGAACACTTCTTTATTGTAAGCAGGCAGGTATTTTGCAATAAACTGGGCTGTTGTCATTGTACAGCTAACACGCTTAATGGGAAAACGGGCCATAAATCACAGCAGTGATAACTGATTACTCTCAGCTCCTCTTCCTCTCGCTCCTCTCTTATTTTTGTTCTCCACCGCTCAGTTTATCTAACACTCCCCCGTCCCACGCCCAGAATGCTGCGGTAGGGCTGAAATGCGGGATCGTCCGTGGCATGAGACTTCAGTGTTTGGGTTGTAAACAAGCAGTTGCATTGAAATGTTTTTTCGTTTTAGTTCATATGGGTGGTATTTAAAAATGTTCTCTTTTATTTAAAATGAAATCAGAACATGTGCACTTTTTACTTGTGGTGTTTATTTATGAAGTATAAAATTAGCCGCCAATATAATTTAGGGAAATTGTTCTTGCTTGGGTTTGTATATTATGAAACATTTTTTCCTCTTACTGTTATGTATTGCTTTATCCTGTTGTTAATATAGTAAGTAAACTGACCATCACTCAGGACAGGATAATATTAATAACAGTGTTTCTTGGATTCATTATGCTGCTATTGAACTATAATGATGGTGATATTAAATCTCTATAATAACCACTGTGTGCTTTATTTTATTGATCTGTTGGTATAAACACTCACTTACACTGTAACTAACTTGCTTAAAATATTCCCCCAAGCTACTTTCTGTACCATATATATATGTATATGCACTATATGTATGGACAGCTGCTTCTCATACTGCTGCTATGTTTGCCTGTGTTTGAGATCTGATCAATAATAAAAGACTGATGTGTCTCATGATTCATGACTACAGCCACCCTAATTCCCTTACACACACAAACCTTCATTAATGAGTTGTTATTGGAAGAAAGAGAGCCCTCGGTATCTGTTAAACACACATGGGTCCTCTTAATGAGCCCTCTCCCAACACACACAGTCGTCTCTGTGTCAGCTCTTGGGCATAGTCCTACCCCGAGATTCTAACCCGCACTTCCTAAAACACGATGGAGGAGAGCCATTGTTCCGCTGCTTTAGGTGAAAATGTTCTTATAGCTGAAAACATTACCTTAACCGTACCTTTGGTTGAACGGCACCTCTCATGTTCCTTGAAGGAAAATGAAAAGCATCTGCTTCAGCTGCTGGGGAATTATTCCTCTCTACTGCTGGGATTGAATAGGTCCTTGAGCCGGTTTGATTTTTGATGGATGGAGATATGTCCAGACTGGCTCTGTGTGCTCTTGCAGGCCCTAATCCAGGCCCCAAGAGGCCCCTAGCCATGTCCTTTATCCAATTCAGCCAACTTCCAACAGGAAATGAGGGCTTCAGGGGGCACTGGTAAGGAGACAGGACACTGAGTCACATGGAGGGCCACAGATACACTGCACACCAAGAGCATATGTGAAACAAAAGAATGCACTGATAATATTCAGTGGATCGCTAATAGAAAACAGGGCAGCTGCCAAAGAAATACTTTCTTTCTTTCTTTTTTTTTGTTGACATAAATCAGTTTGTCTGAACCAGACATGTAGAGCTCCAAATTTCCATCCAGGAATTACTTTCACTCAGCTCTGGCTAAAAAAATAATAATAATTTAAAAAAAAAAAAACAGAAAAGAAAAGAAAAGAAAAGAAAAAGAAAAAAAAACCCATTTTGAGTTCAAAGAATCCTTAAAAAGTTTGGGGGCTTTTGTCTTGTGAAAAGCAACCCGTCCGTAGCGGAGGCAGCCATTAGATGTTCCGGACATAATTAATCAGGAAGAGCAGCACGACACTGATCTGCATCAAACACTCCCCATTTCCAGATATCTCCTCCAGATTTTCCACTAACACTTTCTAATCATAAATAATCACACACAAAAAAGACTCTCAATTAGATTAGTCTCCAAAGTCCTGGCATTACAGGGGGAAAAAGACATTCCTCTGGTCCTTCGCTAACTTTCAAGCTAAAGCGTAATTGCTCTCTGGTGACTTCATGCCAGTTGCAAGCTCGGGGTTTAAACTTGCCTTATTAGGGGTTTGCAGAGCTGCATGGATTGAGTATATTGAGTTTAGACTGTCTACTATGAAAGGGAAGATTGGAATCATCCAGTATATGGAGATTAAATTGGCCCTTGTTTTGATTATTGTGCGACATGTTGTGAAGTTATCGTCTGTAACATAATGATGTCTGGAATTTGTGCCCAGAGTTTTCCATTAGTTAGGCAGTTTTTCAGGGGAAAAGCTCCAGTGAGTAACAGACAGTCTTAAGATGCCTACTGAGAGGTTTTTATGATGTTGTAGCGGCATTTGATATGTTTTTCAACTTGCATCTTTAATCAATACGACTGACCAGTACAGTGGTTTGCTTTTGAGAAAAGAAATAAAAATCGCCTCTTAGTGCGTCCGCTATGCTTTCACTTAACATCGCCAAAAAGGAAAGAGAACTGAAAACATCGATTACAAATGACAGTCCTGTTGCTGGAAATTGTACTTTGCTACAACCACAGCAAACCAGTTATGACATTGCATATCACAAGTCAGAAACTGTCCTCAAAAGAATAATGGCAGCATCAGTCATTTCAGCAAGTGCCATTAAAACAACATATGTTTACGTTCAAGCGGCTAAAGCTTTTCAGAAGCTATTATTTTAGAGTCTAATCAGGGCAGACGTCAGCGTGGATGGATGGGTTTTTGTTTGCGCATGTATGAGAATGATGGTTACATAACCTTTTGTTATGTTTTTATTTTTATTTTGTTTGAGCCAGTAAAGGGGAACTTTTGGGGTTACAAAAGATTGTTTTTTGCAAAAATGACCAAAGTTCTTAGTTAATATACTGTATGACTACAGTAAACAGTTTTCTAATAAATGTATTTTCTAAATCATGATTTTAAAGAGCTAGATAATACAGCATGAGTTTATTTTAAGACATTTTAGGCAATAAAGCACGATAAAGTGCATGGCTACCATGTGATTAAAGCTGGTATCCTCAGAAAGAGATATTAGAGCAGTATATTAGGTAGAGATGCGCTGATCAATTGGCCTGGAACTGGAATCGGCTGATCAGTGACCGGCCGGCCCCATTAATTTCGTGAACATGCAACATTTATGCAAAGTGATGCTGACTCATAGCCACATGCTAACATGCCATCAGCGTAGAAGATCTATACTGTGAGTGAAGACCCAAAGTTCACCAGAGTAAACCTCAAGTGGACCACCACGAAAATGTTCATAACAGCAAACCGAAAAAAAAACATCTCCCAGCTGACCATGGATATTTTAAAGAAGCTAACAAACGTAAAGTAGCTAAAGCTAAAGCTAGCAGTTAGCAGCAAAGAATGAAAGCAGTTATGAGGAAAATTACAGTGATGAGTGAAAAAACAGAAAAGGTTTGTTGACAGTTAAAGTTATAAACATACTAGAAAATTATGTAAGTAACTGATTGTATTTGTTATGTTACATAAATCTACTGAATCTGCACTTGTTTGATATGGTAAAATATAGTAGCTAAAGGTGCGCGTGCAGGAAGTCATTTTGAGTTAATTGTTTCTTCCCAATAAAAAAGAGTTCTTGGAGCTTAGGAGAAATTGTAAAGTCTATGATCATTTCTTTTTCATGACAAAAATATATTTTGCAATGAATAAAAGTAGATTTTTACTTACATATGCTGTTAGCTATAGTTTTTAGAATTAAAATCACTATCAGCAGGACACACTTGGAAAAATGCCAGAAACTGGAATCAGAAATGAATTTTGCAAATCAGTTCATCTCTAATATGAGGGTATTTTTAATTCATTATCACTACATATGATTTGAGATGCCATTACTAGGAAGCGCGTGAACATGGATGGGACCTACAACATCATGTCCCCAGATCCCATCAGCAATAATAGGAGTGATTGGAGTGTTTGGAAGTGGTGTGGGATACTTACTGCCTGGTAAAGGAATCAAGGAGTCACTGCACTGAAAGGAATTCCTTTCCCCAAACCCCAGATTTTTGTTTCTTCCTATGCCAACTGAGATTACTACACGAGGGTATTTCCCCCTGCATCAGCCCCCCAAGTGAAAGAAATTGCATTGACCTCTTCTATCTATTGCTTCCATATGCGAGCAGTTATCTCTCTTGCAAATGGAAATGAGACCCAAAATTGCAACAAATGGGGCCATGCCACTGAATGCAGATGTTCTCTGCTCCTCGCCCAGAGTACACATGCCCGATCAAATTAACTTTAACCCCTCTGCCGACAGAACAGACAGCTCTTTTACAAACTCTCCACTCCAGCAATTTGTTTTGAGTCGAAGCCCAGGGAACAACTGTATGTCCGCATGAGGTAAATAAGAAGTGATAGTATCAAACACCTGGATTCAGTGTTACCCCACTGGAGGGGCCGAGGCTTCTAAGTCTTCCCCTTCCTATGCAAGGGCCATGTTGGTCTCCTGGTCACTTTCCTCTCATTGCATTTTTCTCTACGCAGGCTGTGAGGAAAATTTTGACTGAGAACACCTGCTTGTGGGGTGATTCTAGGAGGTCGAGGCTGAGGAGCTACAGCGATGGAGGGATGAAAGAACCACGAGAGAGGGGTTGAGGGGGAAGACCGCGAGAGGCTAACAGGTGCTTCCTCTATGGGACTCTGGGAAAGAAGACGACTGGTAATGTATGTAAATGAGAGCAGACTTTGCGTGCCCATATCCCTTCATGAAGTCCCTCTGTCTTTCTCTCTCTCTACTCCCCCGCCTTCTGAATAATAAGAAAGTCCTATAAAAGTGGCCTCACAGATAATTTACCAAATTGGTTAAATGTTGCTGAGAGCCTGGAGTGTTAATATGCTTCCATTCAGAGCAGGCAGAGGTCATCGGAGTCACTGGTTACCAGGAACCAGACAGAAACACAACAGCACTCTGATGATCCCATCCCACACAATGCCCTTTAGGGTTGTTCTGTAATGACCAGCATGTCTGAGCACATTTACCGCAACATACATCTACACCGGGATATGAACTGTGTTTTGTTTACCCACACATACACACTTTTGGAATGACCTACTATTGTTGATGGCTGTGTTCTTTATCTTTGGGTCATTTTGTGTGTGTTTTTCTTGCATTCATTCATTCATATACGTATAATTCTATAGAAAACAAATTTTTATTTTCTTTTGTGCCTGCCACCATCTGCTCCCCTTCAGGGACAATGATTATGGCTAATGAGTGTTTCCAAGCCCAGTCCCTCATCTATCTCAACAGACCCAAAACACAGAACATGTCCCTGCTACTTCTCCGCACATAGCCCCCTTTTGCCTCCACACATCCATCTCTCTTCCTCGCCCTCTCACACACAGCAGCAGCAGCAGCATCACGGCGGCTAAATCCATCCCATCATTTATAAGGCTGTCAGCTTAAAACACACACATATTACATATATGTAGAAGGCATGCCGAACTGGAACATACAGGTGCTAACTTATTTAGCTGGGTCTGTTCCTGGTCCAGGCTAATGAGGAGCAGGTGAGTGGCTGTTGCTTTAATCAAGTGGAGAGTGGGCCGCGCACAGATTTGCAGCTTGTTGAAAGGCCAGTCGTACACATGGGCTTCATTATGGGGTTAGGGGAAAATCAGTCAGGGACAATTGTTTTCCCACTCCTGCTGCTAAAGCGAAATACTTTTCTGTCTTTAAGTCTCATGCACACACAGACGACTCCACACAGAAGATGATAGTTTCCAACTCGCCTGCACTGGAGAAGAAGTAAATCCAGTGTCTTCCCCAAGTGCCTAATACAGGCACGAGTCAGTGACTCATCAGCAAGGATAGGGTATTATCAGCTTTGTTAGATGTTGCTAAAGTCAAGTTAAGCATAATATGCAAAGAAAAAAGATGCTTTTTTCAGTTATATGCATAAGTAAAGTCCTGATGTGTGGTCGTCTGAACTCAAAATATAATTCATGAGTAAATGTAGGTAATATTACAGTAGACAGTAACAGCTCTGCAAAGATGTTAATTTTCTGCAAAATGTTTAGGCTGATTTATGGCACGAGGCAGGGGCTTCAAACAAACCACAAAGAGGACTGGCTAAAAGGAATTAACGCACACATCTGCAAATGCTGCATCTTTCTAGAGTTGGGTGATTAAACAGTCGTTAAAGCTGCTCCGATCGATGCATTCTCAACAAAAGAATTGCAGTTGTTTCAGCATAACACGAGAATATCCACCACGCGTACAATAAAAGGAAACTACATGACTGAAAATGTCTGAATTTGGTAACTTCTTCTGAATACAGTTGCGGTTAGAAGCAAAACAAAAAACAACCCAGTGATAATAGAGCCGTATATTATACATACACTATAAGGTGTGTTTTGTTGAAGCTGGTTTAGCTAGCATGTAGGTAACACAATATTTTACTTGTTCCTTCACCTGGAGGAAGGTGCGCAACTTCCTTACTGCTCTCTGACACCAACTGCAAATAAAGCTGAACAAGAAGTTTCCTTTTTTTCATGATTTCTTTGTGTTTCTGGAGAGCACGCCGGACAGATGAGCGTCAGACCTGTCTGTGCGGCTCAGGTCATCACCAAAGTCATCAAAGTGGAATGGTGGTGGCTCTGGCTAAAAGGAAATTTATGTCAAAACATATATCTAAAGTGACTCCGTGACAAATTCTGCAAGTAGATTTGTCACACTATGAATCAAGATTATAGTGTCTAAACAAAAGGGAAAATATATATATGTTGGTGGGCCACAAAGAGCCCTTTGTGATTTATGGATCACTGGGGAGGTATAAAAGCACATTCACACAAATTATTCTTACAATTCAGACAAATGAGCAAATAAGTCTATGTTAGTCTTGATGGGAATATATGACTGTTTTAAGGAGCTACAACATGGAGCCCCCACATTTCTAGTTTAAATGGAGTGACTCTCAAGAATTATGATGTTAAAAGGTCTAGCGTGGAACTGAGGAGGCCTGTGTTTAAAAAGTTAACATCTGCGTTTGATGAATGAAGGTACGAAACTGTTATAAATATGTCGCGGCTGGAAGTAAACAGTTACTTTAGTATTTGACAAATTAAGATTTGATTTGCAAATTTATTTTTAGATTTATTAGATGAGTTTCCTGGTTATATTGCCACAGGAAATACACGTATAAATTGAGAAATTCTGCTTTAATTTGAGGTCTAATTTTTAAAAAGTTGCTGTGTCAAATTGTTTCTGAAGCGCATCTTTTTTTTACTGACTTTAGTTGAATATAAAATATAGTCACTGAGTTTATTTTTTTCAGAAAATAAAAATAAAACCCACAGAGGTAAACTCCAGCCTTCTCGTTCTTTTTTTTCCTCGTGCTGGTTCCTTAAAGATTTCCCATCATCCCAGCTCCCACACACTTAGCAAGGCCACAGAGCTTATACCCAAAGCTTCTTCTCATGCAAACCGCATAATTTTTTTCTGTTTACCTTAACAAACTTAACTTCACATTCAGTGTTTTTACGTCTTTAATATTCACAAGAGGGACGTGTAAGGCAGAGTTGGCTTTCTGAGTCTAAACTTTAATGACTACCTAGTACTTAAAAATCATATGCTTTCTTCTGCACTTGAACTTCCTCGGGTGAATTTAAAGGAAGAGCGTGTGTGTGTGTGTCCAAAGGTGCGTGTGTGCGTGCGTGTTTGACGATCTCTGCGTGGCATCGTTGAAAAATTAAACTCGACCCAGCGCCACATCTGCAAGACTTCTAGTGAACTTCGGAAGGTCATCTCCAAGTAAGCACAAGGCCTGGCTTTGCATAAAACTCACCGGCTGATCTGTGACAAAGCTGCTTAATGTGTCACTCTGCTGACAGCCTCCCATCAGTCCTCATCAAGTCCAGCCGTGTCAAAAGTGTCAGCTGGAGTCTCTCACCATACACTGACACCCCTGCCATATGAAAGCAGGTGACAGGAGGAGTTACTGTCACTGAGGAGGGGCTGTGAACTCTCATCAACCCCTCTGGCTGCTGTTACCACTGCGCAAAGACGCGATGACGAGAAGCGCTTTTGGGACAGTCACTGGCGCTGAGCACGGGGCAACTGGGAGCATTTTTGGCTTTTCTAGCAGAAGTCTCTCCTTGGAGACAGGTGGCTGTTACAGCCTGCACCTGCCAGGTTGCTCTGGGCAGGCACGGCGATGTGAAAAGAACCTTTGACCCCTGACCCTAACATTGCACGAGAAAGTAAAACAGGGGTAGCAGAAAATGACTTCACGTCTGATGAAGAATTTGAAGTGGGAAGCGGGAAAACGAAGGAAAAGTAGCAGTTAAACTGATTCCCGTGAGCTGTGTTGGGAGAAATTTGATACCTGTGTAACGCTTGGTCTTTTTTGTGTGAAAGGGGTCGTGCTTTGCGTGGATTTATTCTTGTATCATTGCACTAAAGGGAGAATTACTTGCAAAACGAAATGGTATATATTTATGCTGCTAACATCCAGCTTAACATCATCATCATCTTAGATTGAGCTGAATGACAAGGAGCTGAGCCGAACTCTGATTGTGACTCTCGGTTGCCGGTAGGTGCAGCTGTAGTTCAAGCCAGCAAAAAAAGAGACGCCAGTCCGGGGGCTGGTGGTGAAGGGGAGGAAGAGGGGATAATGTATGGTCTGACTTAAATTAGAGCTAATTGAGGGATGATATTAACAGACTGTGAAATTTTTTGGAGAGCCGTTTTGGAGCTAAACCCTTTGTACCATAAAGGAACTGAACCACTTGGCAACAGACATGTTAAGGGGGACACTGGGAAACATTTTCCCTGGTATCCCATCGAAGCTGATCAGCTTTCCAAGTACTGAGAGAGAAAACAGACGCTGTTTGATTAGTCAGAATAAGAATCCAACAGATGCTCGGTTGCAGAGGAAAGCAAATGAATCTTGACTGGAGGAAACTCCCGCAATTGTTTCTTATCACATTTTGTTCCATCTACTGTTGTATCATAGTGATTGTTTAGCTTCACGCTGTGGATGAACAAACATGTTGGAAGGTCTTGGTGCATGTCAGGTGGAGTTCTTTGAGCTCCTTAGAGTAGGAAGTTTCACCAGCGGGGTCTGCTAGTCATATGAGCTGCTCTACTTCCTGTGGCTACAACCATGTTTCCTGTTTGGCTGTTGGCCCTCTTAGCACAGTCCTGCATGATGTATAACGGACCGAGTAGCAGAGTGTCTGTTCATGTTTCTACACTTGTGTGTGTCCGCCTGCCCGGCAGACCATAAAGCTGTCTCAGCTTAAGCAGTGATTAATACGCCCATCACTTTCTAAATGCTGCCTGCCTGTTCTCCGGCCTCGGCCTCCACAGAGTAGACCAATGTTTGCCTTTCCCAAAGCACCCTCCCTTTACGACAGCGCAGGGTCAGAGGGAGAAAAGAAGCATTCTTTAATTTGATAATTAGTCTGTGGACTCTTTGGGGTGAAAGAAAAGGATTGGCCTCATTAGCTGTAATTGTCTAATTGCCTTTCATCTAAATAGTCCCTAATTTTCACTTCATGGATTATACAAATACCATAAATGCACCTCTGTGTTATTTGTGTATCTTGCAAGTCACCTCACTGCAAAAAAAGCAAATTCTGCTGTCAGAGCCTGCTCCAGTGAGAGATGAGTGTGTTTAAATAGTGGGACGGGTGGAATGATTGAGAAATAGACTGAAGGGGTACAATCAAACAGTTGATCTGCCGGTAGAGTTGCTAAGCAGGAAAAAGCAAAGCTCTGGTCCTGTGGGTCTGTTATTTTTCACATTTGGTATTCTTCTTTGAGTAATACAGTAAGATGAGACTCAATGAAACAAAGTCCATCGTATTTATTTTATCACAACTAGTTTTAATCATTTCAATTTTTTAACTCCACGGAGCGAAATGGGCATAAATGTTGCTTTCCGTTTTGTTAGTTTTAGGATAAGATGATGGTTTGAGTCAAAACACACCCTTTTAAATGCATGTAGGAAAGCCCCATTTTATAAGTACGGGACTTTGTTCATTCTGAAGGTAACAGCATGTGTGTTACATGCAAATACGCCTCTATATTAGCCCTCTAAATATTTGATGTATCTTAGGTAAGTGCGTGTTAGCAGCTGTATCGTTAACTTTTATCTGTTTCGATATACCAAGCTTAGTTACAGCCTACTGTATGTATGTAATTCTCAAATACATATTTGAGCATTTTCAATGGTTTTCATTTCCATTAGTGAGCTTGAGGAGATTCAGAATCAGAATCAGAATCAGAATCAGAATACTTTATTGATCCCTGGGGGAAATTATTTTTTGTTACAGTGCTCCATTTTAAACCAACATTAAGACAAGACAGACAATACGCTAACTAAGAATAGTACAATATATACATATATATACATACATACATACATAAGTCACTTATAAATAAATATTTGGAAAAGAAACATGTGTAGTTGTAGCAGCAAACAGTGTGTTAAGTGGATGCGTTGTACAGGGAGATGGCCACAGGCAGGAATGATTTCCTGTGTCGTTCAGTGGTGCTTTTCGGTAATCTCAGTCTCTCACTGAACGAGCTCCTGTGACTGACCAGCATGTCATGGAGTGGGTGGGAGGTGTTATCCAACATTGTCTTTATCTTGGACAGCATCCGCCTCTCCGACACCACCTTGAGGGAGTCCAGCTCCATCCCCACAACATTGCTGGCCTTACGGATCAGTTTATTAAGTCTGTTGGCATCTGCGACCCTCAGCCTGCTCCCCCAGCATGCAACAGCATAGAGGATCGCACTGGCCACCACAGACTCATAGAAAATCCTCAGCATTTTCTGGCAGATGTTGAAGGACCTCAGTCGCCTCAAAAAATAGAGACGACTCTGGCCCTTCCTGTAAAGTGCTGTGGTGTTTTTAGCCCAGTCCAGTTTATTGTCAATGTGTACTCCAAGGTATTTATAGTCCTCCACAATGTCAACACTGACCCCCTGGATTGAAACAGGGGTCAAGTGTTTCCTGGTCTTCCTGAAGTCCACGATCAGTTCCTTGGTCTTTGCCACGTTGAGCTGCAGATGATTCTGCTCACACCACGTGACAAAGGAGTCGACCACAGCCCGGTACTCTGTCTCATTCACACATAATAAACAAAAAACAGTAAAAAGTGCTAACAACTTTGACGGCTAATACTGTAGGTTTTGTGGTACCAATTCTCAATAACAAAAGAAGAGGGTTGACAAAGACCAACATGTGCCGTATACTCACTGTGCATCGTTTCAGGTACTTTGGCTGGTTCTGGAGGTAGAGTTGGTTGTTCAACAGACAAAGGTCAGTGGTTGGATGTGTGCAATTAGGGCTTAGGTATAGGGGGGAAAGTTAAAAATTGTAGTAAGAAAGCACTTTGAGTACTCAGAGTAGAAAAGCACTATAAGTGCCGTTCCATGCATGATACAGTGTGCCTCACAGAAACCTAAGCAGTTTCAGTAGAAGGAATAAAAAGGGGTTATCTTAGCTTGTGCATCAAATTGATTCCTTTATTATGATTACTTAAAGAAATGTTTGAAAAATAAGATGCCAGCTAATTTGATCTGAGGATTTCAAAAATCATTTAAAAAGTATTTTAAATGAAAAACTGCCTGCTGTTAGATTCTGTGTAGGTGACAAAGATGCTGCTTTAGCTAATGCATTTTCTTCTAAGTTTTAAATGAAACAGCTGTAAACTTGAACTTTTCAAAAAGGATAAGAAAGGAGCGAGTTTATGGCTTCTGACTGTGTGTTCAGACTGCTGGGGGTGGGGGAAGGCTCTCATGCATTAACGCAGACATAAGCATGTCTACAGTACACTCAAGAGTCCCACCTCCTTGCGTGTTACGCCCACGGGAGGCATCATCACTCTCAGAAGGAAACAGGCCAGTAAGTGAGCAGTCTTTCCTTCACTCACACCCCCGCCTCCTTTCCCCCAAAACAGAAAACACACTTATCTATGCTGGGGCCACCTGCCAGCGCCAGCTTGTCCTTTGTGTAGATATCTGTATAAGCCTGCGATTCTGTTACCCTGCTCCCCAGAGGGTTCAGGCTCTGCTGCAGCCAAGCTCCCCTGTGGCTGGATGCTTGAACAGTAAGACACTCGCGCAGGTCAATCACAGGTGGAAGTACACCACTTGTTATCTGTGCATTTAGAGCTTAAATCCCTGAACACGTTCAGGCCAGCTCATCTTGCACTAGCTCATTGCCGAAGTCAACTTCTCAACAAAGACTGGATCAGATGTTGTGCACGAAGTGTGAAAACATGTTTGTGGTTTAAATTGAAGTATCATCTCCCTCTTTGCTTTCTCTTACATTTAAACATCCTTATATTTTATAGGCATTCAACAGCTGGTTTGGGATGTGGGTCAGGGTCATGGGGTGTGCTGCAGCGGCGTGTTAATCAACTCGCTTTAATTATTATTTGAATTAAGGTATCATACAATGTAATTAATCCTCCTAAAAAATGGTAGAACTTGAATCCATTAAATTCTCTTTCCCAAAATTGCTAGTGATCATGCATTAAGGTTACGTAAGCTAAGCTAGCAAGGTTAAATGCTTCATATCAAAGCAAATATAAAAATAAAAAACAGCAGCGGTGAGACTGAGTCTGAAGTTTACGCCTGCTCTTTTTGAAACACTGCTGTTTCAGAGGCCTGAACTTAGCTCCATCAGTGAACCTGAACTCATTTAACTTTGGTAACTGTTACCTAACGGTATATTTGAGAAGCTGGAGAGAAAATGTTGGCCGAATGGGTAGAGCAGCTTGACATTAAGCAGAAACATGACATTTCTCTGCCAGTATTCTGTGTATCTGAGTTAAGTTACACACTTGAGGTCTATATGCCTAAAATAATATGTTTTGGGATCTGAGTCATGCAAAAAAAGAAAAAGAAAAAAATGTGCCAGGCATGCTGGGATCTTGCTAGTGGTTATGTGCTGCTGGGCTATTCTGTGATGTTGCGGTTAATTGTGTTAACACGGTTGTTCCAGCGACTGTAAACGAACATACTCATACAGTAGTATAGATACACAGATGGAGGCAAACATGATCTTAGGTTTAATCCTCCAGACCAACTGTCAAATGTAATTGTAGGAAAGTATTTGGAGGACGGCTCTTTTTCCTTACATCAATTGAAATTATATAATCATAGGTCTCCAGCAGGAGTATATATGTAAGAAGTTTAATGACTTTTGCATGTCTGAATTAAGGAGCTCTCAGCCTCAGAGGTCTGAATTGGAATTACAGCCCATCTGCTGAACAGGGCAGCAGGGATAGAGATGATTGCACCCCGGGATCATCCATTAGTGCTGTCATCTGGAATTCACAGTGGGACCACAGTGCAGTGAACTGCTATGCCTGGACCAGTTCATTTAGCAGCACACAGCATTTACAGCAGCAGCAGTCTATCAGCAGGTCAGATGTTGCTCTGAGCAGCACAGCCCCAACTTTCTGATGAGGCATCTGTTACTTTTCTGATTGAAGCACTTTACTTCTCCTCCCAGCACTGATGCCACTGCAGCTTTTTCTGTCCCTTTTGGTTGTTCCTTGTGGTCATCATCGCTTAGCACTATTTCTGTAATTTGTTATAATTACATTAATTATAATAACAGTGGCTCAGGAGGTCTTCCGCTAATTGGAGGGTCAGTGATTCAGTCCTCTGCTGTAATGCACTTTAAGTGGTCAATAAGACTTGAAAAAGTCAGTCCATTTACCAGGAGATCATATCTGTTTCATTTAAAATGAGTCCGTTGTAATGACGACCCACTTAGACAGACACCTGAAGGCAGGAGAGAACACAGTGGAGATTTTATATTTAGCAAATATATTTCAACTCCAAATTACTCCTTAAAAACAAGTGTTTGCTCGCTTGCTCTCAATAACACTTTAAGATGACATGGCACTGTCTGTAAATCTTTTGCTCATGTCATTTTTGTCCCTGTTTAAAATTTTAATACCTTCCTATAAACACAGTGAGAGTGAAAATAAAGTTATTACAATGACAGTTTTATGCCAGTATATCATACATGGCATATCCGTCAATAGATTTAAATCTTGTATATTTGATCATAAAATTGAAATGAGAGTGCCACATCTAAGGAATTGGACACCATGGCGTCTGCCTTTGACTGCCACCCAGCCCACAAAGCATCAGAACACCAAGCCTCCTCCTGCAGGTGATGGCCCCACAGGAACAAATCAAGCCTGTGGTACGTGACAGCGGATCGTATCAGGAGTTTGGTTATTCAGGATTGGCTTATTGTAGAGTTGCTGCTCTCCCACATCAGAGGGAGCCAGTTAACATGGTTCAGGGATCTAACTACAGTGCCCACTGGAAGCCTCCTAAGCAAAGGTGCTTAACATACGCACATCTTATCTTGGACACTATGGAGACAGAGATAGATGGATGTTAGTGGTGGGAATGTCAAAACACAGCATGATAGAATATTATCACAATACTTCATGCATGATACAATATTAGTGCAATTTGTAATTTTGTAATATGCTGATTATCATAATAACAAGTGCAAACTGCAAATTATGTGCTCAAAGTGAAACTTTGTCGATATATGTTTTATATCTGTAAGATGAATTTATCTCACTTCAGTTATTATTTTTGCTGCAAAATGAGATCGTCTGAGTCTGCCAGCTGACAGCCTACAATTAAATGGGGTCAATTAACTATGATAAACTGTTGAAAATCATATCATATCTGTTGCTGTCTACACGGACAGAAATGTATATTTAACTATTACATTTCCTGTTCTGTAGAAATGTAACCAGAATACATCCAGTCGAGTCGAGTCTCATTCAGACTTTATGCAACATGTAATCTGTCTGCATTTATAGATTACCGAGCAATTACTTGCAAACCTTCAACAATGTTCAATTTAAGAAAAATATTAACATAACAATAAATTTAATGTACAACACAAGCTCTGTGTGTGTGTAATTTTGGCTTTGTTTTAATGAAATGCTCATTAGAATTATTGGTATATCTCCAATTATTCACTGATAGAGGACAAATGCAGTATTTTACTGCATGTCTGATATATAAAAGAATCCTCGTAGTTTGAGTCCAGGCTCTATGTTCTGTGTCATTTTACATGTGCCGTTTTCTTGTACTCTACATATTGCCAAAAAGCTCCACAAGCTGCATTTTTTGTCAATGAATATCATTCCTTTGTCGGCTAATGAGCAGTAAGCTGCTTGGCCTACTAACGAGGTTCTAGTGGCTGTTGACTTGAATAACAACATGTTAGCTACTGAGTGGAGAGAAGAACAAAGAATTTCTCCTCGTTACTGCTGGCGCCTGATTGTTCTCAGGCTTTCTCTGAAGACAGCTCCTAATATCATCTCATAATCTGCCATCTTCTCCTCCAGATGCCCCCGCCGCCACTCGCTTTCATGTCCGACTGTCGTTCAAAGCCTAATCATTAATGTGATTTATTTCTCCCTGTGTATTATTTTGTTCCTCTAATTTGTTTGGGTTTTTCAGCAGTGGTGTAAATCAGAATCAAAGCGATTGCCACTGTTTTTCTCTGTCACCTCTGTTAATGGCCTGTCTGCTGGAGGTTTGCTCTGAAAAGAAGCAGACCTGCTGTCTGCCTAAATCACCTTTCCATCCTCTCCCCTCATCATAAACACAAAGAGCCCATTGGCCACTGGTGAGAGCACCTTCCCGGTCCGACCTCTGGCTATAAATTACCAGCTCTGTGCAAATTCAGAGCCAAAAAGTGAACAAAATACAGCTATTAATCTTCATTAAGTTGGTGAAAGTTTTGATACCAAAGATATTACAGCTCGACACTTTTACCTTGAATACAGTTTGACACTTTTTTAAAGATATAAATGGGAACAACATCTCAGACACGTATCCCAGAGATGAGGCGACTGGAAGAAACAATAGAGGGAGGGATGATTGTCATCTGTCCATCATGCATGGAAGGCACGCAGATTCTCAGACATTATGATGTGTAATGTGATTGGACAGTGCTGTGACAGCGAGCTGTAACCTTCAGCTTCCTGCCTACTCCAAACCCACCTTGCAGGGTTCTAGAAGGGATGTCAATGGTACTGATCAATGGGGGCATTGGCACTCATCATGTCAAATCCACTCTATGTCCGTTTCCCGTCTCTTTTGTCATCGGGCACGTGCTTTTCTTCCTCTAGTCAATCACTCTGAAATATGAACCGAGCTGCGCGGATGTCAGATAACCAAGTGGTGATACTGCATAAATTCACCTTCATTTTTCAGCTTACATGTAGTTTTAAAGCTACTGTTGTAAAGCTACTGTTTTCTTATCGTCTCAAAGCGCTCCACAGACTTATACGCACCGCCATAAGGCTAGTAAACACACACAAATACAGCCAGGAGAGAATTATTGGTGGAGGCACATAGCCACAGCAGCCCTAAATGAGAATTTCACCAAACAAACACAATCAGGACCCTATTGCATTTCTCTTTCATGATGCTGAAAGGAAATGCAAACGAGATTAGATAACACAAAGGCCACAAGGCTCATTTCTCTCCTGTGTCTGGAGATGGCTAAATGCTGTAATAACCCTCTCCGCTCAGCTCCTCAGGCCAAGTCCCCCTTTTGTTGAACCCAAACCAACTGCATTAATGTAATGGTAAGTTTTTTTTCCCTCCTTTTTTTTGCACTCCTTTCCTCCATATCCAGCCCTGTTTCCCTTGGACTTTAAATTAACTGAGCGCCAACCACTCTAGCTTTAAGTGGGCATGGCATTATTTTGAACTGTGCGATCAGAGAGAGATCTGTATGTCTGCCAGGGGTTTTGATTCATGGTACAGTCTTGGCAGTTAGAACAATTGGAGGAGCCTGAACAGGATCTAATGGATAAGTCTGGACTGAGAACGGCCAGCTCAGAGCTGCTTGCTGGTTCGCAGCAGCAGCGGCGATAAATGGCAGTTATACAGCTTGCCTTAATCAGATTGGAGCAATCACCCTGGAAAAGTTTCCCATATGTCGTCGGAGCTGAGGAAAGTCGGCGGGAGTGGGATGAAGCAAAAACGAAAGGGAGAGAAGGAGAGAAAGAGAGAAAGCAGGAGTGGGTCAACTTAGCAAAGGCTGATAAAACAGAACGAGAAAAGAAAAGCAAGAGGCCGAAATGGAGAAAAAGAAGTGCCAGGGTTAGAGCCAGGCCACAGGCCACAGGGAGGTTAGTGTGTCTGGCTACAATTAGCCAGTCACAAGACAGATTAAGATGATGCTTCGGGGAGCTATTGGTCCTCAGTCATTAGTGATTATTCAGTCAGAAATTACTGACTCTGAAAGTAACGTGTGGCTGCATCTGGTAGTTTACTAACACATGTTTCCTTCCTGCAGCAGCGGCCTTTCAGCGAGATCCAAATCTGAAAATACTTCTTGCAGGAAGTGCTTTGGAAGATATGCTAATTGTGGTTTTGATTTGGTCCCTTTTCAAATGGCAATATTGATATCTTAAAATGAAGTGCGACATCAGTGACACTTTTGAAAATTACCACAAGCGTGCACATAAAGCTCTTGCTTTGTGGCACCGACTGCACCCCCCAAACTTTGCCAAACGCCACATCGAGAACGCTGATTATCAAAAACATAGCAGCAGCCTGTGTTAATGTGGGTGTCCTTAGGAAATCTTATTAACTCTGAGGTCTTTATGAGCTGTGGGTGCTATCGTTTAATTAAATAAGCAGCATGTTTTTAAACTCACAAAGAAGAATTTTTGTTTTCTATTTCCTTTGCTTTCAACAATCCCTGATAATTAAAACCCCGTAAGTGTTTCATAACTGAGAGCTCATTTAATGCCCAACACTTGCTCTCTTTCTCTGCTTAAGTGCCTACGGAGAGGGAAATCTAGCCAAAATAAGATTGCTGCATACCTAGGCTTGTGCTGTCCTTAGATGTGTCCTGATGTTAGTGAAATGGCTAAAGTTAACTTTAAGTCAAAACATAATAACTCCCAGATTATATTAATATCCATGTGTGTTATGACGAACTCACACACAGAGTAAAGAATGCACTTTCATACACATCCATATCTCTGCTGCACTAACTTTTGTCATCTCCTCTGTGAGCCACTGTGTATTTATTTGTTATTGCAGCTGATGCGTAATGTGGTGAATAAACACAGCATCTGCATCTTGGCACAGTATGCAAGGTACCTTCAAAGCCTCAAACATGCTGTATCCAGAGACTGCACGCACAAGACTGTACTCACACATGCGTGTACACAATTGGGTCCAAAAGGCACACATTTTGTAAGCTGCAGCAGAGTTGAATGGAAGTGCTAGTTCTGATGATTTTACTATAAACATAACTGTAATAATTGGCGATGATCATGCGGTTTGCAAGACGCGCGCGTGTGCCCACAGCTTGCCGGAGCTCCGCTCAACATCTAAAGGGCTCAGCCGGCTCTAACTTGCAGCTCCAGATGTGGCTTCGGCTCTCAACCCCTGGATGGTCTCCCACACCTGATTTATATCTCACTCTCAGAGACAAGCACATGTGAGCACACCCACACGCAGTGCATGCACAAACAATTATACACACATGTAAGCGTATGTGCGCACACGCGCGCATGCACGAGCTCTCCCACTCACAAGCATTCGCAAATAAAATCAAGAAATCAATGTAACCTGTAATTTTTACAGGCTTGATTTGAGTGTGTGTGACAGGCCAAATCCAATAGCTGCAGCGGGGCTGACAGGCCTGACATGAGTCTTGCCTTGCCGGCCCCTCAATTATGCATGGCCCAATGTTTCCCCGGATCTTAATTGAATCACACTGTCTCAAACTTGTTATTTCTAATTTGTTGCATTTGATTTCTGACATCGGCGCTGCCGTGTCATGAATTATGCAAACCGGAGGACCTTTAATTGTGAGTGTTATTAAAACAAAACTAATTGCAGATGATTCAAATGTGACTGGGAAGCGAGATGTTTAGGGCTTACTCTGACATGATTTCGCTACTTCTGCCAAATAATGATTAGGTCTCACAGCTGTCTGAGCTGTTGTTGTTTTGTGGTTGTGACTGCAATCTTTGGGTGTCGGATGGTTTAATAGAGGGGTATGATGCGGCCTGTTGGTGGGATACATAGGGGCTCTTTGGTGATATGATGCACGGCGATGACACGCGCTCATCTGACAGCACGCGTGCAGATTCTCACACACACAACTCCCACAGTATTGGAGAAAGCAAAATGGGTATAATTCATCATCATAGTCTTATCATCCAACTTATCTCACTTTTATTGATTATGGTTGATGCATTTTGATTAGTTCTCTTTCCAGAAATTGTTTGACTCGCCCCTAAATACACAGAAAATTGCTTTCAATATTGCCATCTTTGAGGCTGACGATATACAGGCACTGACATAAAATGAGAACTCCTTGGAATTCATTCGGTTTAAGTGTATTGTCGGGCAAAAGCAATAAGGCATTTTGATTAAATAATGAAAGTGCAATGGAGAGAGCCCCATAAAAGTGGAATCAGTCAATATAATGTATGCCTGTAACATTTCAAAATGATTGCCAAACATTGAGGACACTGAGTTTTTAAACTGAGGAACTGAAAACTTAAAATGTTACAAAGCTCTTTTTTCTTTAGACTTACTTTTTTTTCTTCTTTATGTAACTAAAAGCAGCAAGGCAGAACATGATTACAAAATAAGATAGTGTGTAAAATAATTGTGCAATTAAACCAACAAAGTCAAAACATGAACGTGGAAGGTTGTAAGCGGTAAAATGAACCCTCCTGTTCTATTCATAAGAGATTTAACAATTGAATCGTGCCTTCAGGGCAACAGCTCAGCACCTGACTGTAAGGTAGGGATCCTCACGGCTGTGTTCCATACGGGACGTTGGAGATGTCTGGAAGTCATTTCCACATGTGAGAAGGGGGTGGGGGTGTGAGGGAGGGCACACTTTAGTTTCATGAATGTTCAATCAATTCAATAGGACAGCTTAACTTTCTCTTTCCCTCGCATAGCACATTTATAGGCCCACAGGCATTCACAGGCAACATTCAAAGGCTGACTGTGCCTCATACAAAAGCTGGGTAATTTCACCTTTTGGGGTGGGGGGCAACAGCTGAAGCCTGTAGGAAAGGGAGCAAAATAAAGGAAACAAAGCTAGTTTGAAAAGGGAACTGAAACAAGGATAATCTGTAACATTTTGTGGGTTTGATATGTGACATAAGGAGTCCAAGGCATGTTAGCAGCAATTGTCCATGACAGTTGTGTACACAAATTCGTGGTTCGCATAGGATGGCTATGGTGGCTGTCTGTTTTTTCCTGTAGCACCAAAGGAAGGTTATGTTTTTTGGTTCTTGAGTAAAATATTTGAAATGCTAGGTTATGAGCATTCAAGGTGTCCATGAGATGTTGCTTTTGAGTGCTAGTGGCATGCTAATATGTTAAGCCAAGATAATGACCATAGCTAATGATGCTCCTTTTGACTGTTAATGGTATGCTAACATGCTAAGCCAACACACTAGCCATTGCCAATGATGTTCCTTTTGATTGCTAATTGCATGCTAACATGCTAAGCCAAGATGCTGGCCATAGCTAATAACGTTGCTTTTGAATGCCAGTGGCATGCTAACATGCTAAGCCAACACACTGGCCATAGCTAACACTAACAGCTTCATCTTTGGATATAATTATTAATTTATATTTTTTAATTTTATTTTATTTTGCTCAAAATGTTTCCTGTAGTTGCATATACATTCCAGCCTGATAGCTTCCATTGGGAGAGGACTGTTGAGACAATGCAACGTCAGGCTCAGACTAATGCTATCGAGCACTGAACATTTGGTAAAATTCTCTACTCTGAGCTAACACAATCTTCTATAACCAGCCCAGGTCCACGAGAAGAGGCAGGGAATATATACATTGCCTTGAACTCCCAAACCCTACCTGTCAGATGCTTGTGTCTCAGCCAGGACGTAAAAAGGTTTTATTCTCATTATGTATGCATGCTAAGGAGTGGGTGACGTGACCTGCCAATTCAAAAAGTCTATCTTTGCATAAAAGTCTATGTCAATAGGGTGCCTCGATGGTTGGGTTCTGTCTAAATGATAAAGTAGCTAAGTATATTTTGCCCATGCCTCCAGGATGGCTGCAGAATCTTGTCTGTTGAGATGACAATTAGAGTCACTTTCCACCCGGGTTAGACCAGACAGGCCCTGTCAACCACCAGCAGAAAAGAATGGAAAGAGACAGAGAGTAATATGTGTACCACTCTGATTCTTCTTCACCTCGTGATCCTTGCACTGACCACCAAAAGGAGGGGAGGAGGCATAGACAGGGACGAAGGAGGCAAGTGGAGAAAAATAGAGGCAAATACATCTCAGCAGTTACTGTGGATCTATTTCTAGTTTTAAAATGGTTGTGAGCTGTCAGTGAGTCATTCTTATACTGTTCCGTTACCTTGTTTCTCATATCATCTTTCATGGACTCTCAATGTTCTCTGACCAATAAAAGTGTCAAAGTAACCATCTCTGAGATTGTAAAGACACATGATATATGATACACTGGGAGATTATTTGCTGGAGTTTGTACGAGGCTCACGGTGATGTACACTGTGTAAATGAAACATTCGTTGTACAAAGAAAAAAAACCAAAATACTTTCCCCTGTTTTAATGCCATGCAATCCAGCCAACAATAGTGCACACGGCACGCAGCAATGATCTCAGATCAGCTTTTGAATCGGGCTCACACTCAGCCCCACTGTCTTCTTAACAAATCTAAAGTAGTGCAGGCTGTCAAACGTTTTGGCACAGCAGTGCAACTGTCAGGGTGGAGTGTGTATGAGATGTGCTGTATGCCTCTGTGTTGCAACTTCCCCCTGAAAGGATTAATAATTTACATGGGATTACTCTAAAATTCCACTATTTGCCACAAAACTATGTAACAGTGATTTGTTGAACTGTCATAATAGCACATCACTCAAAGTAAACAATCATCACCTCACCGAGAGGTGGAGGTAAATGTCTCTTTCTGAGAAAGTAAGACAGCGGAGGAGGGGAGGTTTTCCTTTCTCGTGGTTTCCCATCATGTGGTTCTCTCCTAGCTAGAGATGGTTGGGGTGGGGTGGAGGGTGGGGGGGAGAGAAAGCTGTAATTGCTGTCAGTCTCTCCTGAGCACAACCTTAAAGGAAGCTGCTTTTTCACAGTGAAAGGAGTTTGGGCTGTGTGGCTTCCCCTCCAGGCCTCTGGAGGATTTGGTGAGTCGCCCCCCCCCCCCTTCTTGTTTACCTCTCATTGTCAACAGCGGCACATAGCTTTGGATGCAGAGGAATCACAAGGCTAATAGCCTAAGACACTCAGAAACAGAGACGTGGGTAATTGGAAAGATTATCCTCAACGTGCCAGCTATGATTTGGAGGGTTTTCAAGTGGTGAAAGTTTACCCTCTCTAAAATGTTGCACACAAATATCAAAACACAAAAGGCTTTTCCCCAAAATTTCAATGCACGGGTTTTGACACGTCTGTGTTTACTCCAGATGACTTGTCAACCACTTTGGCAGATGTGTATTCATCCAAGTTCCCCCACTTTTCCACTAACCTGACAGACTATATCATCCATTTATGTGCATTCAAAACATGCCCTGCAACCTCTTAGCTGCCCCGATCCCTTGATTCTAAGAGCAGTCGTGTTGACACTGGAGACTTATGGTAAATGCGTCTTTTTTACATGCATGTATTGTATTTGACTGAAAATATATTTTTAGATAGATGCGCTTCTGTCTAACACACATGCATAAATGCATGTTTGTTAATGGCAAAGAGGACATTCCCATTCTCTCCCACCTTTTCTGGCAGACTTAATCCCTCCTTATTGGCAAACATTCGAATTTGTTTTAAGCGTTAGCCACAGAGGTCAAATCCCCCTCTTAGGGTGAAAAGCTGCAGGAAATTGCCTGCATTAGAGAGATGTATTGGTGTGAAAAGATCCCATGACATGCTGCTGAACAGGTCAGCTCAGTGAAATTTGTTCTCCCCCCTACATTCCTTTTCTCTTGCTTTCTGTCTGCAACAAGCAGAGAAGCAACAAGAAGTCAAATCCCTCTATTTATATGCCTTTATTCTTAAGGACATTTGGAGAATTCCTTAACTCTGCCTCATATCTGTAATTGTCTTTGTACTGGTCAGAGCACTTGGGGCGCTCTCCAAAAGACATGGTTCATGCTACCCATTTCCTGCAGACTTCACAGCATGCTCCTGCCAAAGTCCCTCATACCAAATGTGCAGCGCTGGTTACCTCTGTCATGTTTCTTGAGCTGCCTAAAAAATAATAATACAACAGTTTCTATGCATTTGAATACTTAACCAGAATCAGCTGTTTGATTTTGTGACACAGTAGTTTGCGAAGGTTAAGATATTTTGGAACAGAAAAATCCCACTTATGTGAAATTTGAAACAGCATATAGTTTCAAAGTGCTGCCAAAATAAGCCTAGCTGAGACTGTGATATGATTAGGAAAAGTTCTATTTGAATCAACTTTTTCTAAGCGGGTCAAAATGAGGACTTTTACTACAGCATGTCAGCAAAAACACTGGCCCTAGAAAAAAATTCCTCCATCTTTTGCAAGGAATAAATAAATAAATAAATCAAACCCTTAGATGTTAATCAACACGTCTGAATTAGTTTTGAAAGTTAATGAGTTTTTAAGCAGCCTTTGGGACTTCCCGTCAATAAACTACAAACTCATTTTATTTTCTCTTTTAAATCCCCATAAAGAGAACTTCCCCTCCAATGCTGCGAAGCTTTACTTTGAAATGCCTTTACTTTGATAAGAAATAAATTAACACTTTGGAGAAAGGCAACAGCGGTAGCAGGATGCGATGGGCTCCTCTGCTTCTATTTGATACATATTCTAATTGCTGAAGTGCTGACCCCTACTAACCATCCCCACTCCCCCTTCCCCGATGAGCAGCCAGAGAGATTTTGACCTTGTGGTGTGTGTGAATCGATGGGAAGTTGATAAAGCCAAGTTCATTGCTGCCTAACATAAAACAAAGCTGATTTGTTTACCTAGCTAAGCCCGCGCATGTCAATCCCATTACGGAATGATTTATAGACCAGCACCCAATGAAATTGTTTAAAGCAGATTAGGTAGAGCCAACGATCACCACTAATATGACAAGCTGATACGCTGTGACAGGTAACCAAGCAAACAAGTTCCTGAAATTCAGATTGAATTAGAATCCTAATAATCCTACAGGGAGCAGCAGATTTAATCAGGAGAGGAGAGGAGGAAGAAGGAGAGGGAAGGGAGGAAAGAGAAGGATGCTGGCTCTTCAGCGGCGTGGGGAAATGCCACCTCTTTTCTGATTTACTTGTCAGGAAGCATCACTCAGCATGCGCGAGGGGAAGAGAGTGAGAAGAAAGCACAAGAGATTAGGAGCGGGAAAGCGGTCGCCATGCTAATATAAGGCCAATAATTTGAAAGTTGCTTTGATAAAGGAAATCATTTTCCCACAAACACCAACATTTCTTTTCTCTCTCTCTCTCTGACTTGCTGTGTATACGTCCATATATGTATACGCACGTCTGAGCCCGTGTTTCAGAAATTAATTCAGTTAAAAAAAAAAATGTATTATAGTATCAAATCTCCCAAGAGAAAATATTTGTGTTTAGTGTTACACAATATACATGTGGTGTATTGCGTTACATGTGAATATGGCGCCACAAATAGAAATATTAATGTAATTTAATGTGCAAAGTCTCCACTAAGGATACAAGGAGGCGGTGTCCCTCTCAGCATGATAAAAGACTCCCCTAATGTTATGGATATTGTGTTCCAATAAAATCTTGTTTAAGGTCATAGTACAACTGGAACATCAAGTATTTAAAAGCAGAAAAGTAATCAGAGGATGTAGTTTAAAGCCCACTAATATCTCCAAGAGTTTCTACATATTCATCATTTGTCTGTTCGCTCCCTGTTTTCCGCACATAGTGTCCTGTTTATTTGAAAATAATGAGAACAAAATGAGGAATAATACTTCTTTTCCTGGACACATTAAACAGATTGTATCTAAATTATGATATTAATGTTTAACTAAGGTGTATTGTTTGGACATTTGAATATGCATGATAATCATTACATTTTTGGGGACAGAAATTCTCCCCATCTTGCTGCACGCACACATATCTATGTATATATTATGCAAGTTTAATATATTTGGCTCTCACTGAACACAATTAAAAACTTTTGATAGATATTATCCTCAGAGTTGAATATTGGTCTCTGCAATGTAACCAAATTAATCGGCCGCATTTGTGCATCTCGTGGATGAATTTGTGTATTTTAATGCATGAACTACAAACTGAGACGGGGAAAAATGGGTGAGGGGGGGGGAGAAATGTAGCTTAGTTCTGGATAAAACTAAAGACTTTTCATAGGTCGCAACATGTTTTGACAGTTGCCACAGCTCAACCGCTTTAGAGTGCTAAAGAAATATATTTCCTTTGTATGCACATATCGCAGGCCTAAACTTTCCTTTATAACCCTGCATATACAGCTGATTAAACAGCCTTCCATAAATGTCAGCAGTCTTTTTTCCTGTGATGCAGGGACATGGAGGGAGGGAGGATGAGGGATGAAGAGTGAAAGTTTTAGATGGGGGACCTAATTAGGGAGCATGCGGCCCAGTTCTCTCCCCACTCCTAATGAGGAGTTTGTTATGGCACGGGTGAGCGGCGTGTGTCACAGTGAGGCCGAAGTGGAAGACTATGGAGCGCGGCGCGACCGACGAGCGGATCCCCTGCGCAGTGTGTGTGCGATTCTACACCTGCAAATCCCCAACACATTGAAACCAGGCCTCGTTTGATGTGCTATTCTTTTCATGTTGAGAAACGGGAGGGACCGCGGAGCAGGGACCTAGTTGAAAAGAGGCAGGGGGGCTTGGGAGGAGTGCCGCGGTCTATTAGACGTTTTAATAATGTTAATTAATGAATAATAGGGTTTGTAATGAGCTACCGGCTGCTTTTTATTCATCTGATTATCTCACCAGCTCTCTAATTCTCTCTATGAGCACTGTCAAGGGAAAGCGGTGATCAAGTCGAACACAAACAGACACACGTACTTAATTTTGCACACGCACACACACAAAGTTGCACATGAACTGCAGGGTACACCGAGGTACAAAGATCCAAATATTGATAGCATCAACATTGGTTCTGGTATCAGATTGATATTAGCCCAACAGATAATCGATACTTTGTTTCTACGTCTACTTTATTTGAAGCACATTTAACAAAGTTGACCCAAAGTACTTGAGAGACAGGCGCATTTACACTCCAACTTTCCAAAAAAATCCAGTTTCAAAAGACATGAAAAGCTGAAAGGTGTTTTTTGGTATAGTTGGTAGTATTAATTGTGGAAAGTAAAAATCACAGTGAATCACGGTGGTCATTAAAATGTGTTCAGACACACTGCAGACACACTACATAAGCTGCTGTATAAGTTAAAACTATGGTATTGGTATCGGCAACACCGGGCCTGTCCTTGCTCGGTATCTAAGCCATACGAAAACTTCCAGTCTTGCACGCCACTGGTGTGTGAAGCTCCAGACGGACCCCATATGCCCCCCAATACATTGTTCTTCATCTACACAGGAAATGAGTATTATTAGGCACCAATTAGACCAAGCAGTGATTTACACACTGAGCAGTACAGACATGCATTCATTCACGCAGACACACACATGATTTACAGCGCTTAAACAGGTGGGTCTGTCTTTTTCGTTATTATCTCTCCTCCCTGTGGTGTGAGCATCGTCCAAGTCCAGAGAGAAAAGGCTGAGGTTATCTCTCTCTCTCTCTCTATCCCTGAATCTTTAATCTTTCTCCTCTCCTCATGGTTGTCATCTGCTCTGCCCCTCAGATGAAGCAGCAGAGGCAAGGAGCAACCACTAGTGGGCCCCAGGAAGACGTCCTCACTCCTCTCGCCGTCTCACCACTGCATCAACCGAGTCGGACCCCCTCCTCCCCGTCCTTTGTCTCCTGCTGTCTCAACAGCACTCGCTGCGTGTTGGAAGGTGCAGAAGGGCCTGTTGCCAGAGAGACAATTCAATAAGAACACAATAGGCAGTGGTGAGTAATTAGAAAGAGTTTGAAAACACAGTCAGTATTTATTGATCCGCCTCTTCGTTTATTAGTTTAATGGTGAACGGCAGCTTCGCCACGTTACTCTTTTTTCTGTCTTAATGAATGGCTGAGAAAACAAAAGATAAGTTGAGTTTTCAAAAATTCTGCGAAGAATTGAATTCATGAAAAAAAGGCTTCTGATAATAAAAGTTAAACACTGACATGCGTCAAAAAAAGAAAAAAAAAACACGTATGCTATACCCACACCTGGAGCTCCTGACATTTTCCCTGCTAGCCCAATTCCAAGCCATTTCCACCCCATCTCCCTTCACTTTCTATTGATTTGAAAATCAATAGTGGCTCCAGCAGAGCTGTCTGTGTGAAATAGTGTTACACAGAACCTGCTTCTTTCTCTCTCTTTTTTGGAGAAGGAATTTCAAACTTCAACCAGGGGCCAAATCTCCACACTTCAAGCTACATAATGAGGGGAATAAATTAATGAGGTCAGTCTGGCAACATTATGTAGCGGTGACTAAGAAAAGAAATCAAGTGCAGACTGAAAGCAATCACGGAGCTCTTCCCTCAAACCAGAAAGATTCCCAAAGCTGGCTCCATCTGTTTGCTCAGTAGTTGTAATGAAGTTATCAGTGGGCGTTGGACTTCTATAAACCTTCATCCAGGACTGTAAAGATTCTCATTACACCCGTCCTCATTGTCAGGAGGAACACAAAGTCAGCCAACATTGTTCCTGTCCTTTCTTCCTCTGCAACCCTTTCCCTCTCTCCTCTTTCTGGGAGCAGGAGAACAAAAGACAGCCTGGCTCCCAATCAGTGCCTCGTGAAGGGGGGGATCCCACTCAGGTCTTAATCAGTGCTCTGCTTAATAGAGCAACACTTCCCAAATATTATTAACCTCATCTGTCTGTATTAGGCCCTAATGGCCTCCCTCTCTGTATTGTCTTTGCAGCAGCTGGTAATGTACATATATATTAATCCACTCTCTCTTCTCCTTTGCTGAGAGATTGCGCAGCGCTCTCAGAACAAACGGTGCCCTTCAGAGAGCGAGGCAGACACAGGTTAGGAAGCCACTAATTAAATGTCAGACTTGACAGATTAAAATTATGAAATTTAAAATCTGCAAGTGGCTCTTTGTCATTGTCAAATTAAGGGCTGCACTGTGTGATGAAGGGGAAGGGGACGGTGCGCTCTAATGGATTGAAAGAGAATGTGCTTTAGCAGCAAGCAGCTCTCAGTGAATAAAGATTTGCCGCTCCTGCCTTAGGTAGAACGCCCGCGCGTTCAATTCCTCCCATATTCTCCTAAGTCTGGAGGTTGAGAGGTCACTCCAGCACTGCCAAGCCCATCCTGACCACCCCATTTAGACGTTTCATTCCTCTGGCAACACAAAAATCTGGCCACGAACCCGGCGTTCCAGGAAAGCTATTCCACCTTTGGCTTTCTGTAGGCTGTAGGCTATCTCTACTTTAGGTGCAATGTAAGGAGATGACAGCAGGAATTGTTTTCTCCTCCAAGAGACATCTGATTGCTGCGAGGAAAACGGCAAGTGTTTTGTGAAAATATACTGTAAAACAAAAAATTAAACATGAAAGCGATTGATCTTCCACTACAAGCACAATCAAGAAAATCTATGTACAAACTTTACAAGCTGGATTCATAATGAGTAAATCCAGCGCAGACGCATTCGTCTCCTTACCACTAATTTTCAACAAGGAAAAGCACCTCTGTTATATAAAACAGCTGATCTGTGTTTTTCTTCTGAGGTGCTTGATAACAGAATTATTCTAACCTGTTTTCCACTCCTCTGCAGTGAAACCTGGTGCAAGACCAGGCAGGAGCAATTCCAGATATTACCTAGAAATACTAATGATCTAATGCCAAATTACAGCAGTTTCTTTTGCACTCATGCAGCGTTCAAGGTTCAAAGCACTTCCAGCTTCAACCGGGTCTATGCACATTCGGTCCTGGCAAGGTCGAGGACACAGACTAATAAAGCTCAGTATGAAGCGCGGGCAGCAAACACTCAACAAGGATCAAAACACCGCCAGCATAAAAAGTGACAAGATCCAATTAAATTTAATTACTTGAGCTGTAGTTTCATTTTAACTGACAATTTTGATTAAGGTAGCTACACACTCCTAAAGCTAAAAGCAGAGGCCAAATTGTATCAGAGTAACATTATTAGTGTACAGTGAACCTTGACTAGCTAATAGGGTTTAATTAAAGCAGGGCCAAGAGGACTGTAACGAGTTCAATAATAAAAGGTGAACAGAGAGCCGTGGCTCCATTCTGGTTTGTGTTGCTGTGTGTATGTTTCTTTGTGTTCATCAGCACACTACAGTGAAAACCTGGATTGCAGAAAATCAACTTAGCAACACCGTTTGTTCCTTTTTTAATTTTTATCCGTGAGCTCGGGTTTTCCCTCGTGCAGGAATGACTTTTCGGTGGTTGTTTTATTCTTTCTCCGTGTCTGGCAACAAACTCGACCAGTCAGAATAGTTAATGGCTAAGTTAGATTTTTAATATTATGAGGGATTTTTGTGTCATTTAAATAAATGTGAGTTTATTCTAAGTACACAAAATGTAAAAAATCCTTAATATAGCTCCGCTATTTGACTATTTGAGCATGTCTCTTTTGATTTATGGTTACAAGACGAGGCATACAGAGGGTATAAACATATACATTTACACTTCAGATAAAAAGGTGCACCTGACAGATACAAACTGTCCAGATTGTGTCCAATAACTACACAACTCTATTCACAACTCCAACTGCGCAAAAACATGAGCGCTCATGATCAGATTTTCCTGCCACTAATTTGGTTTATTGTGTAGGGAAAGTATGACCACAGTTATACTGGGGACGGAAAAAAAAGAAAAGAAAACATGTTTGTGTTCAGCCACAGGCCAAATAACATGATTGTGGTGGCTTTTTAATACAGTTGCCTCACTGTAACTCTGAGAGCATTGTTTGGTAGGTTTGTTGTATGCGGTCAAATTACCTCATATAAATGGTTCCTGGATTCCAGCGTGTCCTGTTATGATTTTTTTCATTTCTGTATTTAGACCGAGATCTGCTGCTCGGATCCAGAGTTTAGTTTTCACAGAGAGTGAAAAGGCAGAGCTGCCCATCAAATACTCACGGGGCGAGTTTGTAATGTGACAGGATAAAAAGGGATGAAATGAGCAGAGTATTACTGCTGTGCTGGACTTTGATTCTGTGAGATAACACTTAAATGGAGACAGAGGTACTATTCAGCATGGTCAGTCTTAGCTCTCCAACTTTTTCCTTTAAATTTGGACTTATAAAAGTTATTTTTGTGTGTTTTGTGCGCTGGCTAAAAGATTCATAATCTGACATGGACATATGATGTTTCTCTAACATAAAAATTTATATATGGTGGAATTGTACATTTATATCTTCATGTGTTGTGAATCATTTATTGTCGATTGACAGCATATGAGGTGCTTCGCATTCGTGTATTTAGCAGTGGCTGAAGACTGAACCAAGAGGAAAAAGCAGGGAAAATCTTAACGTATCTTCAGATATATAAAGTATTTCAACCTAGTTCTTTTTGATGAAGGTGTAAGATTATGTGACTTAATCATTTCACTTTTGATCAAGTCACACTTGGTGAGCATGGAGGACTGCTTGCCTGCAAATTCCTGCCAGCTTAAGAGAAACTCAAAGCCAAAAGGGGTTTCTGCTCACCAAATGCCCAGCTCTCTACATCTGAGATGCTGCCAAACATGATCACCTGGTTGATTGACTTCAGTGGATCTTCTGGCAGAGTTTGGCTGTGAAACTTCAATAAGCTGTGATGTCAGGTGGTTCGCTTCCAATCCTCCTGTGTGTACTTTCAGTGAATTATATCTGGAAATATATTTCTCGCAACAAGCTCACACTAGTCAAACTTATCATCCCTTGTGGACTGAGGCTTGTGGTTTTAACTTTTCACTTCTTGGCAAAACAAGAGTTACAGCTATAAAATCAAGCCCTAGAGACAATTTTGTTCAAAAGTGACCGATGTATAGCAAAAGTATGAACAGCGGCAGTGTAAATAGAAAAGCCAAAAAGTACTAAAATGACACTAAAAGTGATCAGGAGTGTCTATATAGTAAAAACTGGTATATGAGTCATCTCTTAATGTCGTCAAGCTTCACCCCTGAGTCACCCCCAAATGTGAGATGACACCTATAAGGCTGGATGGTGTGTGTTCGAAAGGTTAGTGGGGAGTGTGAGTGGCAGGAACAGCACTTAGCCTAAGGTGTTTCACTTTTATAGTCACATGCTCCGCTGTAACACCCTGACACACACACAAGTGTACGTTTACACAAAGAGAGAGACACATCTTCCACTGGGATGAGGCTCATCTGCCTGCCCTCTGGTGCTATGCACTGTTTTCAAAGCACCTGCAGCATTTGTTTTCTAGCTGTCATCGAGAGACGCTCCAACCTGTTTGTCAATGAGCGGGTTTGTTCTTCTAGTTAAGATTTTGCCTGTCATATAGTTTCACAAAATGAAAAGGACTCACTCAGTTCAAGCAATATTGCCTAAAAGCTTATTTTAGGCATTTTAAGACTTGATCAGACACTTACAGCGAAAGGAAGTGTAAACATGAGGCAGACGGAGCAGCCAGCCAGCATTTGAACCTCTGACTTCATGTGGGATGGTATGCACTTTACCACTCAGCTATCAGATCTCCCTGACCACCAAATATATTCTTGCACAACACCGCTGTTTTATACCACGGTTGTCAGTAGTTTTATTTATGAGATGCTGAGTGTTATTCTAAAGCTAAGATTGGATGTTTTTGCAAGTCTGAATGTGTGTATGTGAGAGTGCATGTGAACATGTTAATTTAAGTGTTATGTCTTTGTCGTGCTCCATGCTGCTCTGTTCCAGTGCTGTCAGTGGTGTGTGTGTGTGTGTGTGTGTGTGTGTGTGTGTGTGTGTGTGTGTGTGTGTGTGTGTGTGTGCAGGGAGGTCAGTCAGGTCAAGCCTGACACCATCTTTAACTCTTATTTACTGTGATTCCACGACAAGACAGATACCAGCTCCTACGACTCTACTGATGTATGTTAAGCGCGCTCCAAATTACCCGCCTGATGGATCTATTGATGGCCCATTCCAACCTGTCACCTAGTCTCCATCAGCCTCTCAGTTATCCTCCTCCTCCGCCCCCTTGCAAACCCTTCTCTCTCTCCTTTCTCACCCCCTCCCCTCCACTCCACTCTCTCCCTTCTGTCCCTGTGGGTCTGAATAAGAAATGAGGAAGCAGGCAGATAGAGACCTCTGTAACCCACAGTGTGCCGCCTGCTACAAGACAATAGCCACCACTGATGCTGTTGCAAAAGTTAAGCAGGTCTGTGTGAAAGCACAGCTGGAGCGCACACACGCAGTCAAGCGAGCACAAAGACACACACACACTTGCACTTGTCCCTGGAGAGACAAAAAGGGCAATGTAGACCATGACCGTGCCTGCTAACGGCCTCGTCTTTTCAAATCCTGTCATTTATTATTCTCTATGCAGGCTCCTGCTCCACATAGTAGACCCTGTCATAAGGGAGATGAAGATCCCAGAGGTATCTGTTATAGGTCTTGTAATATGCTGTCACCTGTGTGCCACGCTGATAATATCCTGCAAGCACTGATTGAGGGGGAATCCAGGTTAACACACTTATACCATTATAAACTGAAATGATCAGGGGAGAGTAAAATCAACTCTTAAAAGACTTGTTAGTGCTGCAAATCAACAGCTACTCAATTTCAAAACTCCCCACAGGCTTTTCAAAAAGAGAAGAAAAAAAAACCTTACACTGTATTTTAGAGCGGAGTTGATGATGGGCCCTGTGGTCCCATTAGCTGAAAGATAAGATGAAGATGGTCAATATGGTGCGTGTGTTCTGGTGTGTGTAGTTGCCAGGTCTGCTCTATCAGATAAATACTGCACTGAATCTAGTTGCGCTAATTGACTCTCGCAGGCATTACTGGGATTAAGTTAGCTAGCGTCCAAAGTTCATTACGCAGATAAATGCATCTCTTAGCCTGCTAAAGAGCTCCCGAGCAAACTTAACTCCCACACAATGCGAGCTACAAAAAAGAAAAAAGAGGTCTGTAATTTACAGTAAAGGTAAAAGGTTTAGCTCTCGTGATACTTACCTGAATATTTGCATTTGAAAGAACTCGACCTTTCAAAGAGAATTGCTTTACTAATTTTGTTTCGCAGCTGCAGATTAATATTTTATCTGAAAATCGTTGCCTCTGTAAGGTATGGGTCTTTATTTATTCGACAGTCAAGCGATAAACAAAATATTTAGCGTTAGCTCCGCCTCAGCAAGCTGCAACCCGACACATGTGTACAAGCTAATGAAGATGGAAGAAGACTGAGAGCAGCCAGTCATCACAACCGTGCTTGAATACGAGATACACCTTAATTCAGCTGCTGGAACCACAACTGAAAATTCCACAGGAAGACCATTTTGTCATTAAGCGTTGTAAACAACACAGATTTTTCAGACTTGATCTTTCCCCTGCTTTGCTGCTGAGGATTATTCTGATGTCGTTACACATGCTTGACAAAAAAAAAGAAGCTGCAGCGACATCTGAGTTGATAATGGCGCAGCAATTGAACATGTGATCTTTGAGACACTTCTCTCTCCCTCCTTCTCACTTTCTGTATCTGCAGTGATGAGTGACACAACAGCAGGTGCTCAGAGAACCGTGGAGAGTGCTTTCATTTTGCCACTTATAGGACAAATTACCCAGACAATGGACCTGGCGAGCCGGGACCCTAATTCAATTCCAACTGTTGACTCTGGGCATTCGCCTGCATGCATTCGCAGGGCTCGGGAAAGGAGATTCCCCCCCATAAAAACAGGGGGGAAAGAAAGAGAAGAAAGAGAAAAAATATATAATTTGAACACAGTCAAACAAAATGAAAGGTAATATTCTTTATCTGGCTGAAGATAGCAGCAGATGAACTGCTCTAATATGAGCACAAATATGATTTAGGAATTCCATGCTTCAGAAAGCCCTCAACTCAAAGTGATTTGGATCAATAGTGTTTGCTAGGCACAGCAGAAACAGAGCGAGAACGGACAAATTAGAGATAAAGGGAGAGGAAGAAAGAAGGAGAGGAAGAGGGGAAACACGTAGGTTTCACGATGGGGGAGCAGGAGAGCGCAGCGGCAGAGTCGTAGTCAAATTTCACTGGTGTCAAATTAATTTCCATGTTATCTGGAAATTCAATTAGAAAGGACCACCACCCCCCTCCCCTCCTCTCCCCTCACTCTACTCCCTCCTCCCCTCCTTTGTGAGTAAGAGAGTGTCGGACATCCCAGCGTGACAGATTACACTGCTCAGAGTGCATATCAGGCCGAAGTGTTGAGGCCCACTAATCCGCCCTCTAATTCTCAATTAGTGTAAAATGAGCCCATAAATCACGCAGACAGGCCGATCGATGGAAACGTTGTTTTAGGAGTGATTGGCAGCCTCCCCAAAGGTTACTGTTTAAGTTGGTTTAAGGTTACAGCTCTCTCTGGGCAGGAGGAAGGCTCTGTGTGTGCGTGCGTGCGCGCGCGCGTTGGCGTGGCTTGTGGTTGGGAGGGCTGGGGGGGTCGAACTCAATCTATATGATGCAGGGCCTCGGTCCTTTGGGGATACAGCAGAGGGACAGCACCAATTTTTAGCCCATCAGCCATCCAATTTTTCTCCTTTTCATACCTGCTGTAGTAAATGAGAAACAAATTAAATTTCACCCCACTATCTCCACAGAAACCATTTAAATCCTTTATGGAAACCAAATTGTCCCCAGACAAATCGCCCCTGGTTCTGTAGAAATACACTATGGCGCTGCAACCGAAATAAATTTGTGTCACTCTGGATATGGCTTTGTCTGTAATGCCATTCATTGGAGGATCCTGGTGAAAGAGAGAGGGAAATAAAATAAGGGGCACTTTTGGAGGAACAAAAGGGGTGAAAAAGACCCCAGCTCCCCATTCTCCTTTTTTACTCTCCTTTCCATCTCTCTCTGTCTTTCCTTCCCTCTCCCTTGCGCCCACTTTTCCCCTGCGTGGTGTTATTAATTTTCGGCCAGAGTTTTTGCATTCATGAGCTCGAGATTGAAATGGAAATGAGGACTGGCTGAGTGAGCGAAGCAAGCAGCCTCAGCAGTGGCCGCGGCCAAACAGGGGGCCCCAGCGCAGCACAGCGCTGCGCAGCTCAGCCGACACGTGTCAGAGACAGAGGGGGACTCGGTGGCCACCATCCAGCCTCTCATTCCCCCAGATTACCAGCCCCTGACATCAATCACTGCATCAGGGAAACAATGCATAAAACAGCCCCAACAAGGGCGATGAAAAATCACTGACAGTGCAGGAGTGGAGCGTGTAGAGTGGTGGAGGGAGGGGAGCAAGGGGAGGAAGGAGGGGACCGAGTGCCATTCTACCTTCACCGAGCTCAACGATTAGTCACATTCACAGGGGAGAAAGGATAAAAGAGGCAGACAAGGAGAACAAGACAGCCAGAAAGGACATCAGGCGATAATGAAAACTAGAATAAGAAAAGGAGTGAAATAAGTGGAGAAGTTGGAAGCCATACTGACAAGCTAATGGTTGAAATTGCTTTAATGGGTCGCTGTGTGTTCTCTCTTAGTGTATCTGTTGATATTTATGTTACAGAAGAGACCAAAAGCTCTCTGAATGCAATCTTTAGGGAAAAGTCCAGGGCAAGGTGTCTAATTATGAACACCATCAGGTAGACTGAAGAAAATAATTATTTTATCCCCCTGAGTTCATAAGTTTGCTCACTTACAAGGTAATTAACAGTCTTTAGTTATTATGGTAGTTTCATTTTAATGTAGAGAGATAAAATATCAAGAAAACACCCAGAAAAAAAAAACCTAATATGAAAGTTACAAAGTATCCAATCCTGTACAACACAGCCTGGCTCCTGCATATTGTAATCAATCAATCAATGACAGATATTTCTGTGTGTATATAGCACACGTGTCCACAGAGTTTCTTTCATCGAGCCTCTCCCCCACCATGGGCAAGAGCAAAGAGCTGTCAAAGGACGTCAGGAACAAGACTGTAGACCTGCACAAGGCTCGAAAGCACTACAAGACCATCAGCAGGATGCTTAGTGAGAAGGTGACAACTGTTGGTGTGATTATTCAGACATATAAGAAATATAACATGATCATCAGTCGCTCTCCATCTGGAGTGCGGATGATCGTGAGAGGAGCTTGTTAATGATCTGAAGTCAGCTGGAACCACAGTCACTAAAACACCAGCACAGCGCAGTAAACAAGAAGGCCCATCTTAAGTTTGCCAGGTAACATCTAAATGATTCGGAAGAAACTGAACTCTTTGGCATCAGCTTGATTTACCGTGTTTGAAGCGGGAGAAATGCTGAGTATTACCCAACAGTCACCAGCCCCACAGTCAAGCACAGTGGTGGAAACACTATGCTTTGCTGTTTTTCTACTAAGGGGACAGGATGACTTCACTGCACTGAGGGTCACACACTGTAAAATCTTAGATGAAAACCTTCTTCAGCCAGAACACTGGAGATGGGCCATGGTTGGGTCTTCCAGCATGACAATGACTCAAAACATACCACCAAGATAAGAAAGGAGTGATAAAGAAGAAGCACATTAAGGTCATGGAGTGGCCTAGCCAGCCTCCAGACCACAGTCTTATAGAAAATCTGTGGAGCTGAAGCTTGGAGTCCCAAGCAGCAGCCAAGAAACCTAAAGGATTCAGAGAGTTTCTGTAAAGATGAGTGGACCAATATCCCTCCTGAGATGTTGGTCAACCTGGTGCCAGAAATGTCTGACTTTTGTGCTTGCCAACGAGGGTTTCTCCACCGAGTACTAAGTCATGTCTTGCTTGGGGATCAAATACTTATTTCACTCAATGACATACAAAGCAGTTTATAACTTCTATGTAATGTGTTTGTCTCTCTCCATTAAAATGAGAGACTGTTTGTTTCTTTGTAATCGAGCAAACCACAAACAAATTTGGCAGATCAAATAATTATTTCCCTTACTGCACATTAAAACTATGAAAGAGTAAATTAATGATTAAGTTGGATAGTTGGTTAAAATGGCAGCATGTCACCTTAACAAGAACAGATAGCTAACTTTAAAGGAGTAGTGTTTACTGATAACCACTTGTAGGATCTTAGCAAATGTCTGACTGATATCCAAAATAATCCAAGCGCTGTTTATAAAGCAGTATGCATTTTAAATAATAAGTATATGAAGTATCCAGGATTAAAGCTGATATTATAAATAATCATCTTTGGCGCCTGCAAAGCTGTTTGCTAAATCTGGATGGATTGTATTGGCCTCTTTAGCTGGTAAATGCTACTCTGGGTTCACCAAGCTCCTCTCCGACATAAATTTATACAACATTAATCTTTTATTTCTGTTGGCGCAGGCAAAAAACAAAAACAAAAACAGTTGTTCACCACCTCCGAATTTAAATCTTTGCCCTATTGACCACAGATATAGCGACAGTGTGAGAGGGGAATAACATGCACTTGCCCTCCGTCAACACATAGCAAGTGATGTAGGTGATTTTTTGTTCGGTGCATTTTGCACTAGCGAGAACAATAACACAACTTTCCATGAAGTTGGCTTGCTTCAAGAACTAGCTGCCAGTTTTGGCTGTGAGCTGGATGAGGGCGTGGAGTGGGTTTATCGTAACTTGTGTGTTGTTCTGAAAACATCACTGATGAGATGGTAAGTAAAGTTGAATCAAAAACCAAAGCAATGAGCTGATAAGTGATAGAGAGCTCTGAAGCGAAGAAAAACGGCACATACAGTCATTTGCTTCACTCTGATTGTAAAAATAGCTGATAACAGCAGCTTTAACTATTCATCATTCAGTCATAGTTTGTTCCAAAGCTCCGTCGACCGTCATTAATAATGAAAAACCATCCAATCATGCGTTTGAATTTTTGGCAGCCAAGGGAGACCCCTTTGTTTACATCCGGGTCCTGGATCCTGCTTTTACAAATACTTAGGGTGACCTTTGACATAAGTCAACTGCCTCCAAAAAGACCTCTTTTGACTGCTATTTTTAAAAGGCCCAGTCTCTGGCTTTGCCTGCGGAGGAGGGGTCAGCTTTTACGACAGTGTCACCTCAGGTTCACGTCTAACCTAATCTGGTCCATTACTGATGACATCATCACTCACTGAGCCTTTTTCTTTCTTTTTCTGTGGTGGTGGTGGTGGTGGTGGGGGACAGTGGAATTTCATTTTAGCAGTGCCAGACCGGTCTATTATTATGATCATTATAAACCGTGCGTCTCCCTCCCGCAGTTGTTCTGCGTCTGCTTTGTGTCCTCTGCAGCAAAAAGCTAATGTGCTGAAAGGCTGGTTCTTGTCTCCCTGAGCTTATTGAAATCATGTGAATGCCATTTGCGCTTAATCCTTCTGGGTGTGCCATAAAGAGAAGAGAGTCGGCAGCTCCTGAAGAGAGATGAGAGGACCTCAGGGGATTCACTTTGCTTTGCCTCGTCTGCTGAGAAAAAGAAGGAGAGGGAGAGAGAGACTGAGAGCGTCAAACAAGTGACAGCCTAACCAAAATACGTCTCATAATTTGATTAGGTTACAATGACAATTTTTATTTATAGTCGTCTCAGATGCAAGGAGGTGGGTGGATTTATTTTCCCTTTTTTTTGAGCTTTTAATTCATGATTATGTTTCATAGCTGGAATCTAAATAAAAACAAGCAATGATCTATGTAGCTAGGGGCTAATTACAGACAGCAGTATGTCCATCTGACACCTGGTCTCAACTGCTCCAAACACTCGTTTGCCTCATTAGGTTTGTGATCACTCGTTTTATTTAGTGTGTGTGGGGGTCCCCTACTCCTCCAAAACCAGGATATCAAGTCACTGGAACACCTTCCATATGCATGAGAATTACATCAGAGACTGTGCTGTTGTCTGAGCTTTTGAAATAATAATGCGGCAAATGATAACGCCTCGGGACGCTACAACACCTCATTACAGCTCAGAGTAGTTCTTGTAAAGGAGAAAACAGGCTGGAATGAATAGGAAACATGGCGGCGCTTGAACAACAGTGGTATTTATATTCATCCCGTTTACATCAAATTGTTGCTTTCCCACAAAAGCCTGGAACGGCAGCAGGGTTTGAACTCGGGGTTAATGAAAAAGTCCCTGGCGTCAAGTTACCTGCTCGTCTGCAGGCGAAGCCGTCTGTCGAAACAAACATTTCATTTGTGCGCCACATGTTTCTCAGACAAGACCCTTGTAAAAGTTGTTCAATAAATTTTACCGTCTGTTTTACAGACCTCCCCTTTCCCCCCGTGTCATTTTTTTAATTGAAAGTGGATTCTAACTCGGCTGTAAACATCATTCCACCCAATCAGAGCTGGTTTAGATCAAATGGTTGTTTCAATGGGCCGCGCGCTTACAGATGCCTTCAACCTCGCCTTGTCTCCCAGGCTCTCGTACTGTTAAACACTCTGGCACTCTTTTAAGGCTGGGTGATGGCTGTCACTGTATTTTGTCAGCAAAGCATAATATTTCTTCAGGAGTTCTGAACCTGGCACTCAGCGGGGTAGAAATGAAAATAAGGCAGTACATAAACGGAGGGAGTCAGCCGTAAATCACCTAACACGCAGAGGAGGCAGCAGGTAGACGAGCTGCTGGCTGTCACAGCACTCCCCTGGAAAGCAGATTGGACACCAGCCATCATGCTTTAATCAAACTGCACATAACAGACATGTCCCTGCTCTTTATGACACACACGTACAGTGTGCAGCGCACACACCAGAGAAGTGCGCTTTCAGACTTTTCCAACTTGTGCTATTTAAATGTGGCTTGTGTTTGTTTGTTTGGGTGTCAGAGGTTATTCTTTTGTGGTATCCTAAAAGCGATCTTTGAAGCTTTAAAATCAGTTGGTTCACGCACACACGTGCACACGCACGCTTTCTTCAAAGGTCGGTTCTCTTAACTGTGATATGAAGCAGTTTTTTTTTTTTTTTGACATGCTGCGTGTCAAACGATAATGTTATTGTTGGCAAGACTCTTTTATAGCAGTATAATTTTATTCTGACTTTTCCCTTTCTTTCTTTTTTTTTAATTAAACACTAAATGTCTCGCATGGCTGTGGGTTTGCAGCTAAGTGCGGGTTTGAAAGCTAATACCAAACAGATGGGGAAGTATTCATATTCTTATGAGAGCAGAATTATGCAGACCCCTGAAACAATAGCAACCTTATTATACCCCCGAATGATGAATTGTCCCATCGAACTGGGACACTGAGACAGTCCGCTTCATTCAGGACGTAATGTTGTGCTCAGGTCTGTTTTAGTTCTGGCTTTCATGACAGGTTGTGTTTGAAACCCATCTTTCAGTGCAATGTTATTACGGAATCTGCTTTTCTGCTCGTAAATCAGGCCTTGCTCATTTTCGGCGTTTTCCACTGAATGTCACGCCTTTGGAAATGTCAAAAAATTACTTACAGCCTCTAAGAAACAGAATGACACTCCTGTTGTAAAGTCGCTCTGTGCAATACTTCATATCAGTCAAAAATAGGACTTAAAAAAAGAAAAATACAGCCCCAACACCTTCCGAGCTGTTAGACATCTACCGATCAAGCAAGGCTGTGGCTAATGATGCTTTCATTACGTGGGTGGTTCACTCTAAGGCACTCTGAGGTTGTCTAGCATTTGATTACTGTAGTCACTTCATAAGCAGTGCTGATTATGTAGAAGCTCTTTAAAAGCAAGTATGCTCAGAGGCCCCACGGGGGGGGGGAGTAATCGGATTTGGAATGACGCTGCCTTTTTGCTGTTTTAATTCTCCACCTGCTGATAATTAGCAAATGCACCTCTTTGATGGCAAAAAGTATGTTAGGTAGGTGTGTTCTGCAAGTGTGCCTGGGTGCAAGTGATGTAAATTGTGTCATCAGATTGCAAGCATGAGGGTAAGTGGTAAATGGATCGGTGCTTTCTCAAAGTGCTAGCACACCACTCACTCTACCTGTGTGAATGTGCACAGAGCCCAGAGCAGAGAATCGCCTGTTATCTCCAACTGGGTTTTAGGTTATATCAAGCCAGCTAAGGCAAAGGAATCCTGACTGTGTTGCACTCCGTAGCCTACCCCTCAGGCAAACTTCAAAAAACTATCAGAGAAATGACTACTCAGCCATAATGTCTTCAGTGAAATACAATGAGAGCCACAAGATTTATTTGGCTAACATTAACAGCACCTCGGTAAAGAATTACTAACGCATAGCTTGAAAAGTGAAAATGACTCATCAACAATCTCTGGTCCCTGAGGGCAGGGAGACAGATGCAAGCTGATTTGAGAGCAGGCACCTGGGATGGTAAACTAATGCCAATTGAGTTACAGCTTCATTACATAAAGCCAGCGAAGGTGGTTTAAGCTATATGAGTGATGACCCAATATGTTGGACATTAGCTGCACAGATTGACATGTGACAGGGGGAGCAGATGGCTCCCACTCCTCACTCCGTTCCTGTGCTGTAACACGGTATATCTCGTTGAAGGGTGAGCTTTATTGATTGAATTCCTGCCCTCAGACATGGGGGGACCTATAGCTACATGTGTCAGAGCTGCTACTGACTGCTGGAAACCCGACACCGGAGCACAGGTTGTGCAGCGGGGTGGGGAGTGGCTTATTCTGTAAGTCACTCAGTGGGTCCCATCTGTCATCTGAAACAGTGCCTCGCTGTTGTCAGACGCAGACTCGAGCCTCATTATCACTTACAAATGTAAGCAAAAACATCTCCCTGAATTATCTTTTGAGTTTGTTGAGTTTTACTTTGCATATTTCAGCTGAGATTTTATTTAGCATCTTAAAAAGAAAACAGAATTCAAAGTCTCATCCCGCAGAAGATGAAGGGGTTATTAAAAAAAATGCCTTAGATGTGATCGTGTTGTTTGTGTTTGTGTTTTGTTATCCTGTCAGAAGGGTAATTGCTGCGGTTGCAATAGATTAAGGTCTTGCGAGAAAACATAAGTATTGAGAGGATGCAGTTATGCCGCTAACCACAGCTTAATCACGAGAGCGCGGACTGACCCCTGTCCCGCAAACATTCCTCTTAATTGCACACACAAGGCAGCGAAAATGTTTCCCTTCAACAACCAGTTCATCCTTTGTTGTAAACTATAAAATGATGTTGTATAATGATAACCATCAACAGTGATCCAGTGCACCCAAAGACCTTTCTCATCAATTATCTGTTATTGGAGCCTCTGTATCCTGTGTATTGTGATATTCGTTTACGTTTGATGAATGTTACGCTCTGCGGGTGTTTTGGTCCCCAGGATATCTTTCTCCCAGTGATGTACTTATTAATAATAAATTGAGCGAGGAATGTGTGAGTTCTGCCTCCCTGCTCTGTGATTATAGAGACAAAAGAGCGTTTGAAGTATCCATCTTAATACAGAGACACTTTATTAGATAAAGCTAACTCACCCAAGACAAATAGTGACGCTCGGGCACTGGAGGAACAGCAGTGCTCTCGTTCTTTCTTTGCCTTTCTGTGTCTTTTTCTTTCTTAGTCTTTTTTAAATACATTTGTTTTGTTTTGCTTTTTTTACTCATAAATCCATCTCGCAGTGATGCTTGTAAGGAGGGCAAGACCTCCATGGTGTCAGGTGAGGAGAGATCCAGAGGGTAGGATGTGGTCTGAGGTTGGGCTAAATCAGTTTCTGGCTGTGTAAACCACCAGAGGTTGTCTTCAGAGTCATATGTCATTCATTTATATTACCACATTTGCCACCAACTGCCCCCGATTCCCAACCCCCCTGCCGTTCTAACACTAACAATACATAATCTTCATGTGTCAGACATTCAAATGAAAATACAGGGAGCGTTATTTATGCCTTCATCGCACTTCTCGGATGTATGTTTTTCTCCCGCTCTATCAAAGAGCAGTCAGTCACCTCGGCCGTATAAATCACCCTCAAGCTGCACTTTGTGAAAACATGCCGATTAAGTTTGTGCACCGTGGTCGGCCGGGAAAGCAGTAAATTTCCCAAGTAACAAAGTTAACATTGATTCAGATATAAGCACTTGTCCATGTGTAACAACGATAACCTTTTAGTAGATTTGGAAAACATATTTGACACCCATTAAAATAACGAATGATTTTTCGCCTCCCTAGAGGAAGGCAGGGAAGGTGTGTTTGAACAGGAAGGGATGGGGAGGGCGAGGGGGGCTGACTATGCTGTGACTTTGCAGGACTCCTGCATCCTGAGCCCAGTGACTCTCCAACATGTGAGGATAGGAAAAGACAGAAAATACAGAAAAGAGAAATTATTTAGGATATATATTTATGTGTGTGTGTGTGTGTGTGTGTGTGTGTGTTGGGCTTTGGCATAATTAGGACGCAATAAATTGGAAAACAAGCTGCGATTTTATGTAAACAAACATTTCACAAACCATTTAAAGAGGAAAGAAAAGTTTTAGATTTAAAAATGCATTTTGGGCAAAGATGGAAAGATGGATCCACTCATGCTATTTACAACTTCATACTGAATATTTTGGCTGTTGCTTTCTTGCATTTGTGATGAGCAAGTGATGGAACTGACTGATCGAGGATACTGCACGCTGATATAGTAGCGACCTTTCATCCAAAAGTCATCCATGTACTAAATAATACCCTGACTTATTGTCTTATTTTGTATTGTCATCCACATGATACCAATAAAACTTGAAACGTGAGAACTTTGAGAACATACACTCACGAGGAAGGTTTTACAGATACATCACATAACCACATGGATCCTCTTTAATACAGTCAGACCTCTTTTTGCAGCCAGAGGAGTCACCCTCATCTGACCGTTTGAGAGAAAAGACTTTAGTAACTTTTACAGGTTGAACTCTCATATATGTAAAGTCTGATGAAAAATCAATCCAAAATGAAATGTACATTTCTTATTCAACCTATTGTTGTGACTCCATGAGCTCATTTCCATCAACAAACCCCAACAGCCTTAGTAACTTCAAATTAACATGCATTTTGTGTAGTTTTTTGCAAGCCTGAATGTAATGAACTTGTACCACTGAACATGACACTGAGGTTATACAAATTGCTGTGATAGCAGTTCAAGGATAGTGAGAACTGGACTGATAAGATCATCACATAAAACCACAAATCACAAAAAACATAACAAAATTACCCCCAAGCTTCACTTTGTTCCGATTATTGAGTTAAGTTAAGTTAAGTTAAGTTAAGTTAAGTTAAGTTAAGTTAAGTTAAGTTAAGTTAAGTTATCTTGATTCAGTCCACTAGGAACCAGGAATCAGGAAGTACTGTCATCTATCACAACGGTTCCCAACCTTTCTGTGCCACGGACCGCCATGTCCGAAAATATTGTCACGGACCAGCCTTTAAGGTGTCACAGATAAATACAACAAAATAAAACCAGTACCGGTACCATAAAAAAGATTTACTCATGGGAAAAGACCCAATAAAAACCCTCAAAACCATAAATTTCACACCCGAGCCTCAATCTCACGGCACGGTAACAAACGACTCAACCAGTAACATCTGGGTACCGGTCGGACCCCGACCCCCAGGTCCGTGGCCCGGGGGTCGGGGTCCGCTGATCTATCATGTCTCCATTCCCCTCACTCCCAACAGCAGATGGCTGTCCCTAAATTGAGCCTGGTTCTGCTCGAGCTTTCTTCCTGTTAAAAAGGAGTTTTTCCTTCCCCATGTTGCCATGTGCTTGCTCATCTGATTGTTGTGGTTTTCTCTGTATTATTGTAGGTCTTTACCTTACAAAATAAAGCACCTTGTTGCGATTTGGCATTGTATAAATTAAACTGAATTGAAATTGAATTAGTTCATCCCAGCACATCCCCCATGGTGACTGTAGAGGCCATTTGAGTACAGTGAGGTTCATTGTCATGTTCAAGAAATCAGTTTGAGATTATTTGAGCTTTATGACTTAGAGGGGAAACGAAGAGCCCAAAGTGTGCCAAGAAAAAAGCACCACCAACCACCATGAGTGACAATTTGAGTTACGGTTGCCTTCCTATCAACTTGAAGCATGACCTCTGGCATCAAGAGGACATTTCTGCCAGCGCTCACTGGATAGTTTCTGTTTTTCAGATCATTCTCTGTAAACCCTAGATGTTGTTTTGTGGGAAAATCCCAGTCAGTCACCTTACAGCTCAGTTTGAATTTAAGCAGGCCGTCTTGACCATGTCTACATCCCTACAACAACTGAGTTGCTGCCATGTGATTGGCTGGTGAGTGTAATCGGCCTGATCACTGCGACTTTTTAAAAAGAACTGAATGGTTTTTTAAAACAAGAAAAATAGAAGTCAAGGCGATTTAATCATCTGATGTGACTCCAGGAAAACTTCACCACTGTGTTCCAAAAACTGTAAAATAAACTCAATCTGCCTCCCTAAATAAACAGCTGATTAACAGGAACCTTTATAACCACAGCCATTTACACTTCACGCGCTTAATTAGATACACCTGAATGTTCTGTGTCTACACTGCAGGGCCTTTGTGCGTTGCATGTATGTGTACTCTTTGCAGTGCATGACAACGTGTTTGAACGCCTTTAAATAATTTCCAAGCGGTGAAACCAAACCCAGCGAAACTTCGTCTTCTTGTCTTTTCATGATCTCTCGCTGCTCAGATGTTCGCTCAGTAGTTTCCATTTAAAGTGCATACATAAGAGAGTATGTACGCGTGTCCATTCTTTTACAGTTGATAGAGTCAGGAATGTATTTTCATAATGTCACATTTCAGGTTAGCTTCGACTTCAATGAGTTATGACAAGAAGTGCTCATAGTCTTGAATTTGTAGAAGTATCAAAGAACAAAAGAAAGAACACGTATGCCTCTCTCATTTTTTTCTCACCCAAAAAGCGGGAACACATGTCAGTCGGCTGTGTGTTCTTCCCAAGGTAAAATATTTTTCCTAGCCAAAGCGCCGATGTGACAAGTCCATCACTGAAAGTAGTTTGTCCTCAGTGAAAATATTATGAGAAGCCGAAGAAGCAGAACTAAGGAGGAGGGGGCAGGGATGAGTGACGGACAGCTTTGACACACCGGAGCACTTAGACAATTACTAACAGTTTCTGCCAGTCACCACATCTGACACAACACAAACAAGGCAAGGATAATTTTACATTACACTGCCGGGCACGGGTCACTTTAAAGGAACACAGGGAAGCCCGTTTCAGCTTGCATTTCAAGGCCAATCATCTAAATTGGCCCCACAACACAATCCGGCTGCCTGAGACTAGTTCCCCCTCTCTCTCCTTCTCGCTCCTTCTCTCCATCTCCCAACAACATATGATAACCATGAGTGCAAGAGAGGGAGCAGATCTTTGAAGTGCAGCTGTCAGTCAACGTGTTTCCACAGTGGGAACGATGAGGGTAAAATAGTGCACAGGTGTGGAAGCAGACACAGCTGGACCCCACCAGGTCAAAGTGATGCAGAGGAGAGGAGGTGGGGGTGGTGCGCAGTTAAGGTGACAGCAAAGCATGTAGAGATGAGAAGTAGCAACAATAAGAAAGCAATGAATTTAAACTGGGGAATAAGCTACAATGCAAAGCATGCTTATTTGCTGTAGCCTCTGTACACGGTTTACTCCCACTGCACACAAACGCAGTCAAAAGCATATTTTTTGCATCAGGTCTATATGCACATGACTTGCAACAGCCAACAGCTAGCTTAGCTTAGCGTGAGGAAAACAGTTAGCATGGATCTGTCTGTAGGCCGTAAGGTTATTGTACAAATGCTTGACTTTTTCTGTCCCACTTGCGAATTTGAAAATAATCCATGGACAAAATACAAAAACATACATTTGTTGTGTAGATTGCACTTGCTCTGAGACAAAATGTAAACCTTGTTGTTCAAAAAGTGGTTCTGAAATGTTAAAATGCAAAATAACTCTCGAGAGTGCCCCCAAATTTTTCTCTTGCTCCAACTTCTTGACTAAAAGTTAAAATGAGTTAGAAATCTTAGTTAGAAATTCTGTTTTGTTTTCATTCATTCATTTTCATTCAATTATGTACTGCAAGTTTAGTCCCACAATGTAGCTCTGCTCCCAAAACCTATTTAGCCCGGAAGATTGTGATGTCTGCTAACACCATGTTTAAAGTAATCTAAGTGTTTAATCTGTGGTCTTTTTATTAGTTTGAATTTGTATGTTAACAGTGTATTTAAGCAATAATTTAAAAATAAATCATGAGATTTCAAAAAAAAAAAAAGTTGACAATTTAAGCCTTATCCAGTACAGAACGAGTATTCAGTACGAACCTTTAACTTAATCATTGTTAATTTATTAAACAATAGTTTTTAAATGTATTTTTTCAGGTTCTAGAGTATTAATAACATGGTTGCCCCAAAGATAGCACACAACAACTAAATTTTTTTATGGTATCTTAATTGTTTTTCCTAAATACATAACATACATAACAATTTATATATAAAAAATTATAAAATAAGGGGCCATTTTTATCATTCTGATAAAATAATAATAATAATAATAAACGGAATTTTCCTCCAATAGTAGAATGACTCAGTAACTCTATCGCTGACATTTAAACAGATGCAATGCTTAGCTTTTCTTGGCTTTATACAAAGCTATGCTAGGTATATTTACAGGCTGGGAGTGGTAGCTTCTCAGGAAATAATCACATTTCCTAAAATGTTGAACTGTTACTTGAAATTCTGGTCACTGTAGGCAATTCTGTTTGAGCAAATTTCATCTCCTGAATTTTGCCATAGGCTTGTGAGCAAGTAATTATTATATTTTTACCCCAAGGGCAGTGTTATGTCCTAATGAGCATTCTGTACAAAAAGTTCATCAGGCTTATGTGATCTTCAGCTAATGTAAATTCTGTCCTCCTGAAAAAAAAATAACTTTATGCATTTTATATGTATATATATTTATAATTTTCTTTTTTTCCCCTGTCGCCCCTGTGGGCGGTCTATCCTTCAAGCTCGAGTCCTCTACCAGAGGCCTGGGAGCTTGAGGGTCCTGTGCAGTATTTTGGGTATTCCTAGGACTGCGCTCTTCTGGACAGAGATCTCCGATGTTGTTCCTGGGTTCTGCTGGAGCCACTCCCTCGCTAGCTTGCATCTAGTGCTCCAATTACCACTGGGACCCCTGTTACCTTCTACCTTCAAATCTTCTCGGCGCCCTTGGTACTTCTCAAGCTTCTCGTATTCCTTCTTCCTGATGTTGCTGTTTTCAGTTAGGGTTTCAGATATATATATATATATATATATATATATATATATATATATATATATATATATATATATATATATATATATATATATATATATATATATATATATATATATATATCTGTCTGTCTGTCTGTCTGTCTGAAGTATTTATATTTATTATATTGACTGGTTTTCAGACATGCTGTTTAAACTGAGGCTTGCGTTTGCTCTGCAGTGAATTCGGGAGGTAAAGATTATTATTGCTAAAGTTGTTCAAATAGCTTATTGTTATCTTCTTTGTGAGCATTTATTTTGAGAGAGAGAGAGAGAGACTTTTTTGTATTGAGCCATACCAGTTCTTTAGCTGCTAAATGATCCATGAATGTTACCACTTGAACAAAAAAACACTAAAGTGCCAATGACCTTTGAGTTTGAACTACAAGTGTAAATGCTAAAAAGACCGGTTCTCATACAATGCTTTTCTCCTCCACTTGAGCACTCACAGCACTTTATACAACATGTCATTCACACAAGCACGCTTTTCTATATCTAAGTGCTTTTTATTACCCACATTCACACTGCAGTGAATACATTGAGAGCAACTTGTGGTTGGTATTCAGATATGGCATGTTATTTTAGAAATACAAATTATTATAGAAACTTCATTTCTGCTCTTCCCTCTTAAGAGTGGGCCACAGGTGATGATTATCTGCAGTCATGCGTGTGGCCGATGTGCAAGGCTCTATAATTCAGCATGGAGTGCACACTGTATATCAACCACATACATAAAAAAGAAGACAGTGTTGTTCAAGTTTCAAATTTTTACATGTCACGTGTTCAAGACTTTATCAGTTTGCCCTTCAGGTTAGACCCCTCACTCAGGCAAAAACTGCTGAGAAGTAATTAGCAGACAGCAGGAGGGTTTGGGGGGGGGTGTCGCAGATTCTAATTTCTATTGTTAAAGTTTTTGGACGATCTTGAAGAACAATGCTGACTCTCTTTCATACATTCACTAATGAAGACAGCATGTCATCAAATAATGTACTTCAAAGAGTGTTTTCTCTCTCTGCTCGCATCATCTCATTCAATCTGCGACTGCATCAAACATCCAGCTGATTGGCATCCTGGTAATTCACCAATGTCCATTTTCTGAAAGGATACCACTTCTTTTTGTTTTTCCAACTTTCATATCAACCAGCTGTTCTTCAAAAAAAAAAAAAAGCATGGAAAAAATATTTTGTGCATGACACCTTAGCTATTAGAAGCCCCTGCAGCTTTGTTTCCACTGAATGACTCCAGTTGAGTGTATTAAAAATGTTTTGTAGATCTTTTGAGGCCATCTCTGCTAGGACTTTTCTACCCTTCAGGATTTGAAAGTCCTTCCATTGTTCTCACGTCATCCTCAATAAGCTGAACCTGGAAATGTATCATATGGAGTTCTCCCCAAGACAGACTGAACAGGCTTAAGTCAGCTGCATTCATAAATGTGGGATGATGTGCACGTATCTTCTAGTTGATCAAAAATCTGACAGATGCTTAGAGAACTGGACACTGTATGTAAAGTGCTACCTTTGGGGGAAATCATATCCTGCATTGTCAAAACGACCAAACTTAGCAGTCAGCAGGAGTATTTTTTTTCCACTTGCAAACCACAACAAATTTGGCATTTACATTTATTACAGTTCTTTTATGTGCTCCTATGAGCTGACAGTGGTTCCCAAGGCAAAGTGACCCTTTTTCGTTTCACATGTCTTTGACCCGATTTCACCCCTGCTGTAACTTCAATGGCTCTAAATTTGGAACAGCTCAAGTCACTTGTCAAATCTGGCAGCACTGTCACTTCTGTTCACTCCAGCTCGGCTGTGCATCCGGGCTAATTGTTCCCCAGATGTGAACATCCACAGCCATCTAATCACTCCCCATTCTGATGTCTGTGTCGGAGTCCAGGTTAATCTGAACTGAGCGTGGATTTCAAGAAAAATCAAAAACATCCTGATTGGCTGACAGTCCTGGTTAGCTATGTGATTTCAGAGTGAATACGCCATCTCCAATGGACCTGGACCTCCTACTGATGAGTGCTCAATGGAAATTTGTTTGAAAGACACTCCTCAGAGAGGCACGCGCACACACGCGCATTCACAAACACGCCAAGCGTATGCAATGACTATCACAGAGAGTCCAAACCCATAACTGTCAGTGATGGACGAGTTGATGCGGAGATTTTTTGAAGTGACAGAACGGTCCAGGTTTCCGCTGCAGACCCCTTTCTGATTGTTTTTGCATTTTCGTGTGTTTGGCTGCGCTCAGATGTTCACTGGGAAATCACAATATTTCTATTGTTGGTATTTTTATACAATGTCTGTCTGGATTGTTTGACTGGGCAAATTAACAGGTCTAATGGTAGCAGTAATTAGGAAGGTAATGTTTTGTTCCAACAAGCACGCTGCCAGACAGCTGAAAGAAAAGGTAAAAAGCAATTCCCTTGTTGCGCACACATGCCAACACATGAAAGTCATTTAGCTGCACTTAACTGTCGAAAAACAATTAGGGCAAAACATAACAACATCTGCATGCACGACTTCTCTAACATGTTTTCTGTATCCTCCTCCTATCCGCCAGCAGAACAAGTATTGGCAATCCTCAAATGCTTGGTACACTTCATGAATTTTGCATCACGCCCGATCATTACCATAACGATGCTATCAAAGATATTAGGAGCCTTCAACGCTGCTTTCTCTTACACCGGGATCTCTCTTAGATCTCTTGTCAAGAGGGTGGGTATCATCTACCGTCATCTAGCATATAGCACGCACGAGCCCCCTCTCCTAATGAGTGTGTATGCATGTCTGAGTGTGCAATATGTAAATCCTTGGGTTGAGGGCTCGAGAGGGGGGTCGGCGCTGTCTGTTGGTGTGTATGCGAGCGTGTTTGTAATAAATCCTTATAAAAGAGCAGCATTGTCTCCAACACTGTGTTGTCTGATTTTTTTCTCTTTTCCTTTTTTTTTACTAGCCTTAATATTCCAGCTGTTTGGAGGAAGAAGCTGCAAGATGTAATTTGCCACCGCTAGGAGCGCGTTATGCACACAACATTTTAGTTTGCTGTGAAGTGGTCGGTTTGACAGATGTCCAATAAAAGGTGGAGTAATTAGCATTCTCATCTATCTCACTCTCTTGCTGTTGTCCTCTTCTTCCTGGGTGATGTGACGTCCTCTGAAGCGGCAAAATGAGGCTGGTTTCTATGTTGTCCTTCCACTGCTCGCAACAACGGGCTGTAATTATTTTCTGTCGGGGACAGGATCAGCACGGAGAACAAAGTGCACACAAAACACCCTTGTGACAATTGGACTGCGTTTTTTGTTTTGTTTTTTGCACACAATATGAGCCACACGCACTGAAGTGCACACAAACACATCATCACCATCATCACAAGCTGGCGAGCAGACACATGCATACACACAGACACACACCAGAAAAACAAATTGTACATGAACAGAGACACCGAAGGAGCCCAACTTTTCCGCTGGTTGTCTTGTTACGCTGTGATTCTTCCTGGGAAAAAAATGATTTGCCTATTAATGCGACAAATGATGCCTGTTTTCTGATGTATTTAGCAAAAGTTGTCTACGTGGCTTACATGTAGTAACGTGTTGTTCTGCTGGTATTAACAGCCCCGGGAACAAGACTTTCCACATACAGGGTCATGCATACACACAAACTGCATGCATGCACAGCAGCCAGCCATCTAACAATCATTCAGCACACTGCGGGTTTCTTCCTGCTATCTGCTGGCAGCAAATTGGATGGTCTCCCATACATACAGTATTTTCATATGCTGATGGCCACATTACTGGTGCAGGCATCCCGCTGAAGTGATTTGTGGTGCTCATTTGAAAGTGATAGGACGCAGGCAGCCACTGAACTCCTACTCAGCGGTGGCTGGAATCAGGCTGTCTTTATTGCTTTACAGCTAGCGCAGTAACCTGGGCACATTGATAATGGGCTGTTGTGCTAATAGGCAGATAACACATCCAATCCATCACCGACTTCCCAGAATGCATGTGTTGTTTGCTTTTAAGTAACAAATATAGCCCCATAGCTACTGAAATACCTGCGTATTTGTAAGGAGCCATCCATAAACGAACAATGGATCCATTACATTATGCCAAGTTGGTTTTAACTATGTGTAACAGGAGGTTTAAAGCAAGAACACACAGTTGTTACTGACAAATGATGTAGCACATATAGTCATAAGTACTATGTACAAAGTTGCTCATTATTCAGTCTGAACTCTTTTTCTTTTCAAACTGTCAGACTCTGTGGTTGTTATACGATGTGATTACCTTCCTCTCTCTCCTTACCCCATATCCCATACTCTCCCTGTCCCGCTCTCCTCCGTGATTACCACACTGCCTCGAGCAAGTGAATTTGAATTGGGGCCGCCTATTATTTCCCTCCATGTGATAGTAATTATTTACAAATTTGTGAGTGTTCATGTGAAATACAGGCTGTTCTATTATGGGTTATGTGTAAAAGTGGGGGAAGGTGGCAGACTCCTGATTTTGAATATGCAATTAGTGGAATTGGATTAAAACACAGCCACAGGTAGCTAGGAAGTCAAACTCGAGCAGCCCCAGAGACAATGTTAACCCAATCAGATTAATATTACAGATTGTCATGACCACCTTTGTTTTCCATTTGGGAGAAGCTTGTGCTCAGAGCGTTGGGACATGAATGTGATTAGCCACAAGAAACAATAGGGTACAACAGGAGCATCGCTTTTGGCGCTGCTCTATTCAATAACCAGGAAAACGGACCGGATTCTCACCCATTATATTTCTTAATTTGGCGAATCTTCACGCAAATTACTCAGGCTGGTCTCATTTGGGTGGAAGTACAGATTACAGAGGGAGGATGTAATTGCGGGAGACGTGGGGTTACTCGCTGGCAAAGCGGTGGAGCTGATTGCACAGGAAGTAGTATTATTGGTCATGCACAAGTAGCTGCTGTAATGTAGCACAAGTGGAAGATCTGCAGAAACTATGAACCTGTGAATCTCCAGTGAGGTCATATGGCTCAGTGTTTAAACTTAACTTCAAAGACTCGAGCTCATTCACAAACACTGAATTGAGCATGCGTATACACCCAAATGTTTCCTACTCTTGGGCACCCAGCAGTTTAGCTCATGGCCTGAAGCGCGCCACAAGGCATATAAAAACACACACTCTAAGCTAGCTCGTTCTGCCTGAGAAACACACAAGGCACAGATATCCTGCAGAGGTAATATTTTGTTACAAAAAGCCTTTTACATCCTCTGACACAACAGAATAGGATATTATACAGATAAAAGCATGGATTCCTAGGCATTAAATCTTCAGCAAATGAATATGATCTCCTCTCTTTAGGGGCTTTCAAACAACAGCATGGCTTGCACTGCGTTGGCTGCAGGATTTAGCACGTTCTTGGAAGGAGTCACTAAGGTCAGATTAAAATTAGCTGGACAGAAGAAAATATTCTACATGAAAACAATGAATATTGATATTGTTGCTGAATTCATATGTCTGCAGAGCTTTGATAGCAAAGATAATAACAAACCTCAAATATATTTAAAAGATTGCCAACTTAAAGTAAGCTACCAGACATTTAAAACTGCTAACATGCCTCATATAGTCCATTGTTTTCCTTGTATGACTAGATACATGTATTTGTATTTTCCACTGTGGGTATTCAGTGAAAAATCATCTTGACAAAATGTCAAAAAAGTAGGTTTCAGAGTGTAATGGTGCTCTTGTCGTGCCATGCTCTTTAAGTCTGACATCGGTCAGTTAATAAGAGTCCTGCACACTAAACAGTCTTACAGGCTAAGTTTTAATTATGGACAAACCCAAGAATCCTGCACACGCCTCCTCTGTGCACCAACTAGCCACAGCATTGAAATCACTGACAGGTGAAGTAAAGCTGACATTGGTCAAGTTGTTACAATGCAGTGTTCTGCTGGGAAACCTTAAGCCCAGGCAGGCAGCATGCTCCAGCAACAGGTCAGTGCACACTGCTGTACCACAAAAACTGCTTAGGCCCACTTTGGGAGAAGCCAGTAAATACCATTAAACTCCCCAAATCCTGAAGCAACTGAGCATGCATCTAATGCACCAGAACATTGATAAGAACGCATTTGTTCTTCAGCACAGCCTAAACTTTCCTCAGGAACAGTTCTCCAGGCTCCAAGGACATTCAAAGCTCTTCTTTGGATGATGCCACACTTCTACTTTGCCGTACTATATTCTTTTTTCACCCTGTTTCACTTCTTTGTGACTTCTTGACAGTCACTTTTCCACTGAGACCATTTCTGGTCTCAGTGGACGGATCATCTAAAGAGTCAGATGCATCTCTCAGGTCCTGTGTCAGGTCTTTACTGGATTTGTTTTCTATTTCTTAAGGACATGACTTCTAGATACGGACGATCTGATTTCCTCGTCCATCTGTTGTACAAAAATAGTGTTCTATACTTGTCAAACCCTGTTATTCATAGGTCAGTGTTAAATATCTGAAAAGTGTCAGGTACTGGGATTAGAGTTAAAATAAGTGAAAAAGCAGCCTGGAGAAATATTACAAGAAAGTGTGGCTTTTTGAAAGCTAAATTTAAAGAAAGGAGGGGCGGCGAGAATCAAGACTTTTGCACAGTACTATATACAATTAATAGCATTCAGGACTGTTTGTTCCTTCATCCTTTTCTTGTTGACTTCAGTGTAGGCACAGAGCGTAGTCTTAATCGAATCCAATGTGGCACAAATCCTTTTATTTGTGCTCTGACTGTCAACCTCAGCGATAACCACTTGAACAAAGGAAATTTGACTCTTACCCTATTTCCATACGTTACTAGAATCCCTCCTAAATGCTGATGTGTTTTAAATTGGATCATCAAGTATCCTGATACCCAGATCATTTACCACACCAGTCTAAAAACACGTCCTAAAACCTTGAAATAATGCCTTTTCCCCAAGAATTAGCTGGCAGTGTCAAAACACTTTCATTTCTATCCATACATGCATTAAACATCTGCAGGTAGGAGTCAAAGCATCTCTAAAGCCCTCTGATTAACACTTGTGTTAACGCTTGGTGTGTTTGCTTAATCCACACATAAACTAAGAATAAAAATGAAGATCAGTGCATTTCATTCTGATTTTACAAGTGTATGTAATTTGTTAAAATCCTCTGTAATGAAGAAATAGTTTTCTCATTAAGCTAAACTTGCATTCAGGGCAGAATATACTTCTCTGTGTAATTCTATCTGTATTTCTCTGCTACAGAGCAGCTGCTATGGCCAACATGCTGAAGGGTGTAGAAAGGCCTCGCATGAAGTCGATTCAATATCACATATACTACACCTTAAAACAAAACAAAAGAGCACAATGTTATTGCCCGAAAACCCCCAGTAATAGCCAATTAGATCATCAAAAACCTTATTCCCAGCAACACACCCTCGCACAAATACACACAGCCAGGGCTCCCAAAAAAACAAACAAAAAAAAAACAAAAAACAAGGAACCCTAGGGCTGTTAAACTTTAAAGCTCCTGCTTCAAAAACTACATAAAATAAATAATCTGACTAAAGCCATAACCCTGGGAGACCTCGCTCACTGCCTGATAATTGTCCTCTTTCATGACACAATCCATCCAGAACATTAGGCCTGTGTTCACAGGCCTGCTGGGTGATATCACATAGGGCAATCGCAAATGAGGGAGGGGGTGGCTTCAGAGAGGTTGACCTCCACAGGGAACTCTACAGCCCCGTGCTTATCCGACCGTAGGGATCTGGGCCCACATAAACAATTTCAAAGACAAGGCAAGATTGTTGCAAACAGACAGTTACACTGCTGGGGCCGATTATACACTCATAAACTGTACACATGCATGATTATACACGCAAAAACCCACAAACTCACACACGGGCTTTGGTTCTTCACTCAGTCTTTCTTTGAGGCAATTGCTGGTTTCAAACAGGATCTATAAAAGATGAAACAACCTTTGCACTCGTCTCCCTCTGATGTTCAGAGACATACCTGCAGCCAGTGTTATTAGTTACTGCTTGTATTGATATGCGCCGTGCCGAATGCAGCGTGTTGGCGGGTAAAACCACTATGTGTTTCTCCCACGTCTCTTCCCTTTGGACAAACAGACGCACTTTGGCCTCCAACCGCAGCGTTGTGTGGGATATGTGCGTCTAATTGGGTCTCCGAATAACAGCAGAAAGAGGAAAAGTTCATCAAGTTTAGCATCCAAACTGCACAGGTTCAGCCAAACGATTCATCGGAGGATTGCGGACAAACGCATGTTTGACTGAATAAACAGATTATAAAGGTGTTTGTTCCTGCAGAGGGGTTATGCATTACCTCAGAGTTTCTGTAATAAGCACTCTGTGTGATGATAAATTCATTCCAAATTGATATGCTGCTGAGCATTCATCATAACAAGCACAACTCAATTTAGCCCAAGCCAATTTCCTGCTTCCCACTGAAAGTCATCTGGCGTGGGCTGTGCTATTTAAATCAAAATTGAATTCATGGAATCCTCTCTAGTCAAATCAAACTCTGTTCATTTGCTCATCAATATAGCAAAAGCATGCCTGTAGGGACAGGCAGTACAGTAACTTAACAGGACCAGTTGTGTTTCATCACTGTGTGCCACATTATCTACCTGCCACACTTATTTGCTGTTCACACAAAAGCAGCCATCAGGCTCAGCCAGGGAAAAAAATGCTTTCTGAGGGTGATTATACAGTACATTTGTTTTGGGGCTTTATTTATTTATTTATTTGTTGCTTTTTTTGTTAGTGCATTAATCTGTATGTGTGTCTGTGGCATCCCTGTGGGTTTGCAGGCGTCAATAACACTCTATAAATTCCACCAGCACATCCATAATAACTCACGATGGGGTTCTCTGCCCTTTACTTCAAAGATGTATTTTTGCGTGTATCTGATTGTCAGCAAAGCAGTAATATCCACACGGCATAGCTGGAGGAGTGAAAATCCTAATGATCACATTTATTAGGCAAGTAAATCTGTCACAGCAAGATAATATAATGCTTTATTCCGAAGCGTCCTGTAAATAAGGGTAATTAGGTACTCTGTTTACTTCAAAGCAAACAGCAGCCTTGCTGGATTTACTGATGTCTCTTTCACGGGTGGATAATCATCACCGCAGTGACTGAAATCAAGGATGTCCTTACAAATCTCTGTACAATCCAACACACAATAGAGCTTTTGCAAAGCTGACAAGCATGGCCTAATAATTATTTTGTTAGCAAATGTGGCAGCACTTATTGTAAAAGTTTGCAGATTTCTGTAAATTTGATAAATAATTCATAAATTATTTGTAGATTAGCTATGAACAGAGACAATAATGCTTGTGCACCCATCCTTCTGTTTCTACTGAGGGCACATGTGTAGTCCCAAAAGCTTGGTGCAAAAACACCCAAAAGGTACCATTGAGCATGCATCAAGTTATACGAGGCTTCAGCAGTCTGAGACAAACAAAGCAAACCAAAATCTTTGTAATAAAAAAAATTGCCCCTTTTGCTAAAAGTGCATGTGTAAAGGTTAAACAGAGAGTTTGATATTGTCTCTGATACATGGGCCTAGAGACTGGTTGGCAAGTTATTGCTGGAGGTTGCCAGATGTTACTGCGGTAAATTGGTCACAAAGACAGTGCTCAACAAGAAAAACCTCTTTAAGAATGATCTGATTTTTAGCAGATATCCACTGTCGCCCATGGAAGCTGCCAACTCATCTGCAAACACTTGCCATTAATCCTCTGAGCTATAGTGAAACCTGGAAACAATGACCATTCACCTTCAAATTGCTGAGTTGCAATGATCTGAAGTCAGCATGTTTCAAAAGGTGCAATTTTTAAAATGTGTTGGTGACTTTCCAGTTTCCTTCGCCCTCTTCAGAATTTTGCAACAGTCGTTGCAAAAAGTCATTACCTAGTGTTTGCAGACAAGTCAGCAACTTCCATGCAATCAGATACATGTAGCAACTGAAGCAACTGTAAAGAGAGTTTCATGTGCAGGATGATGAATCTCTTTGCAATTAATTTCAACTAGTGGCAGCAAGAAAAAACACAACAGCCAACATAATCGAGGCATCCAGCTTATTGACTCAACTAATCCCTAATAATAATGCATCAATATAATTTAAACTGGTGAGAAATTAAAAAATCATTCATGTGGAGTTGACAAGAAGGGTTAGAAGAGGTAGGGACACCAAAACTGTTTGATGTAGCAGGCTGTAAACATGGTCATTTCTCCTGTAAAGTCAGACATTATAACATGGGAGGCTATCAGGACTGACTTGCTCTTGGTCTTTGAGCCCCAAAGGTTATCACGTGGACAATATGTTGTTCAAAGATCATTTAACCAATCAACATGTGGAAAATTGATAAAAAGCACACATTGAACTGAATTTGAACTTAATATTTTTTTTACTACAGTCACTTAAATTAATTAGATGGTATCATTTTTAAAAACAGTCTTTAGGTTAAATCCTCTCTTGTAAAAAAAAAAAATCAAATAAAAATATTTGGACTGTGGCATTACACAGCTGACAGGGAAAGCATCCATCTGTCCACATGCAGCCTCAATCTATTTATAAGGTTGCCAATGACTGACAACTACTCCTTAGGCATACTATAAAAGACCAGTGCTGGCTGAGAGGCTGCATGTGTAGCTATTGATTACCAGTCAGAAGAGTATAAAACATTTGGGAAACTGTGAGATGAGAAGCAATCAGGAAAGCTAGCTTCCCCTCAGGCAATTTATAGACCCATTTGCCTTTATTGTATGAAATATTTTCCAATTCTACACCTTAAGGGGAAGCTATAAGTTCCACATTGTGCAGAGAGCATGTGCTGGAAGTCTCGAGGCCCCCCTAAGGGCACTGCTCTTCACCAGTACAAATCCTTGCAAGGTGAGAGGTCAGTTTTGTGTGTATGACATACTGTTACTTTACATGTTTGTAGATAACCCCAGATCATTGTCATGGGAATTGTTTAGTTGTCTTGAATGTATTTTGTGTGATTTAAATTCAGATTTATCTCATTTTGCCACATGCAGTGCATTCAGTAGTATGCTGAGGATACAACCAAAGCCCAAGGTTAAGGCTCTAATTTATCTAAGAGGTCAAAATGCCATGGTAGCAGTGTGTGATATACACGAAGTGTGTTATACCTTGAACTGATGGATTCAAAAATGTGTTTATTGATTTTTAATTATTATTATTCCATCGTGCACTGTATATAAACAAATCATATATCATAACCTCGTCGGTTTTTGCAAACAAACGTTGCAGTGCATGTTGATCTGTAGGAAACTGGGGGCTGTCTTATTTCACTGAAGTGCATTTTGCTGTCCATCTGTTTTCCATTGAGGGAAAATATGCATAATTCATAATCATTAAATATATGAATTGGTTGCTAAGCGTCACTGAAGCGATCTTACACTCTGAATTCAGCCATGTTCACACTTGTTTAGAATCTGACAGTCAGGCTGCTGTTTTTATTTTCTTAATGACCACAACAAAGATGAGGAGTCGTGGTGCTGTACGCTGATATCATTAGAGAGGAGCCACGACCCGTCTGGTCAAATGAGATCATTTTTCCAAAGCATGCCCTGGGCCAAGTCTGATTAATTTGTTACACATTGTGTTGGCTTATTGTACCAGCTGCATGATTCGCCCTCATTTTGTTGCTGGTCATGATGAATTCCTACTGAGCAGGGAAGTTTTTAAGCACAAATGTGGGGAATAAGCACAAGCTATCGTGTCAGCGAATCAAATTTTAGTATGAAAACTTCAAAAGTGGAGGAGAATCTTTTCTTATTTGGGGAAAGATGTGGTGAACAGTTTAATTAATGCATGTTAAAGATTTAGTCTGATAGACTACAATATCTGTGTGTATTAGAAAAATGTTTGTATAAGACTTAACATTAGATTATTATATTTCCAGTGAACACATCATATAGTTTAAAAAAAATTAATATGTTAGAAAAGTGTAAGAAGTGGGACTGGCTTTTGTAAATTTACATTGTCTACTTGTAAATGCAGTCAGTTAATACAAATTACAAATAATTGCAAAACAAAAAAGTGTAATTGAATGAAATTCGCCTTATATAAAAACGTTATTTCTCTTTAAAAAATAATAAAACGCCATCACTGCAAATTAAATTCGATTGACAAACAGATTCAAGTACATGCATATGTCTAGGACATACATAAACACATAGATATATGCACACATGAAATCAAAGTGAGTTTTTCTTACTGCGCACAGAGACCAGGTGTTAGGTTACTTTATCTTTTTACCTTGGACCAGTGATGGGGGCCTAATCTGTTCATCCACACTTTGTGGATTTACACCAGTTTTAAAACATTAGTGACAAATGTTTCTTTAATCATGGAAATAAGAGGTAAATTTCATTTTCTATTTTAGAGCACTTCTGTTTGCACTTCTACGTTAGTGCTGACAAACAAAATCACCATGAGCATTTTATTTATTTATTTATTTTTAGTTTGAGAAGCCAAAATTTGGCACAAATTTGCCTGCTATAGTTTCCCATCAGATAGTTTTGATCACAATGAAATAAATAAGCTTTTTGCTCTGTCTATTTGCATTTCTTTCCATTTATTTAGCAAAACTCCAAAACTGGAAGTTGTTTTCATTGGCATCTAAATGCATGTAACCCAAAGACTGGAAATAACAGATAATTATTTTCCCCTGCAGTGCTCCTTGTTTGAAGGGGGAAAGGGGCGATCGCAACTGTTCAAACTTGCTTTCCAGCGTAACTTGCAGAGGTAGGCTGTTTGCTTTTTCATTAACATTCACTGTTTACATGATGGCCACAAATCTGTAGGGCTGCTCCTAAAATCTCTTTCCCACCACCCTGCAGAGGACAGCTAACTGCACAGGTTTGGCTTTTATCTATTCTGACTGACATCAGTTAAGAGAGTATAATGCATTAATGCATTATACCTGCTGCAGTGCAGATTCTTTTTTTTGAATGCATGGGCGTCCCTCCCACAGTTGGAAACCATGCTTCTTGGGTTAGGCAGTGATTCAAAATTGACCGCCGGTGTGGAAGCGAGAGTGTGTAGTTGTCTGTTTGTCTTTGTTTTAACCTTGTAATGATCAGAATGTTTTTGTATATCATTGACACTTTGATTATGGAAGAGATGCCTAAGTCAAAACTTACATTAATTTATATAACTTTAATTTATATATTTGAAATTATCAGACAAGTCTAAAAGAACACACCAAATGATACTTTAATAAGTAGCATCAACCTAAAATTAGTTTTTTGCAAATGCAAATAAAGTTTTGAACTGTTGTATGTGAACATGTGACAGTGTCCTGACAAACAGATCACAACCAACAACTCAGTTCATACTGGTTATAAAATTGTGTATTGCTGTTGACACCTGTGTCTAATGTGTCTCTGAGGTGTCCAGCTCACTGCTTGTATTCAGATTCTGTTACTTAGTACGTGACCACTACTAAAACGTCAAAGGGCACAGCTGTTTTGTCTGTCTCTCACCAGGCAAGCACAAGATTTGTTTAACAAGGGTGAGCAAACACAGCAAATGTTTCAAGTATTAATGTACATATAGTGGGTATTCCAGCTATTGACACAAACAGGACAAATTAATTAGTGACTGTAAAAAAAAGCACAGGACAAAGAAAAAAAAGGAGAACTTTATCCTCACTATAAAAATGGCATCGGAGCTGTAGTCGAGCTTGAAATTATAACCTGTTCCCTTAACTTGCTATTTTTATTCATGTGCTCTGTGTGTAACTTAAATCTGCTGATCTGATTTGTTAACTTAATTAAAATACACTTAATTTAATCATGTGTCACCAGTTAACATAATACAATTAAGTTGGGTAACCATCAAATTGTATTTAAATCTCTGTACTTGTAATCTTATCACCAGGACTCATTTCTTTGTCTGTCTTTAGAAAAAGGACTGGAGCCAGTTGTCTGTCAGGCTGATGTTTTCTGGGCCACGTCAAAACCAAACGTTTCTGAATGATCTTGAAACAGAGAGCTGTTTCAGGTGTCCTTTTCTCGGCGATAGTTAAGATTAGTGCAAAGCATGCACGTCTGCATTATCATATAGATCAGGAGTGTCAAGATCATTTTATTACACATACGGTCCACTTTGATCTTAAGTGGGGCAGACCAGGAACAAATGTGTAAAAATACAGGAAAGGTCCAGGTAGTTCATTGTCCAGACTGTCCTGTAATAATAAAATACTTTATAGAGTGTAAAGTTTAAACTTTCTTTAAAAAAACAAACAAAACAAAACAAAAAAAATTTCTTCACATTTTCCAAGGCTGTCTGATAAGCTGAATTGGAGTCTTTGCCAGGCTAATTAATATAGATTTCAAGGTTTGGTGCAACATTAATGAAATCGTCTTTTCATGAGAAAGCCTACACAGGACATATTTACTTTAACGTTTAGTATAAGATTTAAACTGTGACAAACTTGTTTCTTAACCCTGCATCTTGCACTGAGAAGAGAAATGTGAATGTGAGACCTCCAGGAGATCAGAACTCACTAAAGCTAACACGTTTGGAATTTAATCTGATGATCTGTTGGTCTGTTTTGCTATGTTTACCACATCTGTTTCGATTTTTCAGCTTATTTGCTTTCCAGTTAAAAAATATTTATTTCATTCTTTTTTGCAAATATGAACATAACCTAAACTGTTTGTGAACAAAAAGTGAACAGTATTGACTAAATTCTCTGCGCGGTAGGAAGTGGAGCTCAGATAAACAGGCAGCCCGGCTGGAAATAAAACTGCCGTTTGGTTGAGATTATTGATCACATTAATATGCAATGATTATTTTCTCAGAGTGAATTTGTTGTCTAAATAGTAGTTTGAAGCTGTGTAATTAAAAACAGCTTTGAAAGAGACTCCAGCAAAGGGATTTGACATTTTAAGAAACATATTTTTGAAAAACAGCTATTGAAGTGTTTGTTTCTCAGCACTTCAGTGGAGGATATTTCAGACTGAATTATGGTTTTTAAACTGCAGATGAATGCTTATTTCTACCATTTTTTTAAAAAAGAAAAGGGAAACAATGGTGCATCATTCATTAGGGATTTTATTTCTTTAAAAAATCTATTTTATTTTGAAGGGGAAAAAAAGCCACTTGATAATAGAATTGATATGTTCTCAGTGGCTGTGGGCAGTTCAAAGAGTGCGAAGAATGTGAACAACAAGAACCAAGACCACAATGTCTTATGTCATCACATTCAAAATATGCTCACACAGTACAGTTATGTTAAACTGCAACCAGGCACATGAAATTAGCTTAGCTTTGTATTATTAACATAAATACGCATAATCTTTCTTTCGGGAAACATAACTAAACTGGGAGAAGCCCAAAGTACACTTTTCTCTTTAGAGAAAGACATAAAAAGTTAATGTACAAAAAAGATTTTGATTAGCATGTTAAACACAAAGGCTGGGAGAAGTATCATCACAAAACACTTTACTTCTTCCTCATAATTTCCCTGCTAATGAAACAGAAGTGTTATAATCATAGACTGTACATAAGAGATGGATGTAGCCACCATGATGTCACCCATTGTTTGTGGACTACTCTTTTGAAGCCAGAACCGTAGGGCATGTGGCTAGCTAATGCTAGTTAGCTCACTTAGCAAGATCCATAAGTCGTATGAGAGCATCACACACAGATAGGTTATCTCCTAATTAGTACTATAAAATCACTCTGAGCATAGCATGAATCCTATTTACAACATTTTATTGCAGCAACAAACTCAAAAACACAGTATTGAAGTCCAATTCAGTGGCTAAGATTAATTGTGATAACACCTAGCAGGCAGCTAGCTATGATCGCTAGACATCTATTGCTGTCACTCAGAACAGCCATGCTGTTAATTAGGCATAATTTTTTGCATTAATATGATTTAAAGTTAACCCCCTCAACCAGTAGAATTAGTTAAAGAGACCAGGCTGTAAACCCGTTTATTTATGTTGCAAATTTTGAGATTTTAAGCTTGCAATCGATGACTCAGCGTTGCTCAAGCCTCTAGTGGCCATTAGTAAAACTACAGTTTTTGGCATTTCCTGTTGGTCCCAAAGTTTGTGGTTTGGTCCAAATATAAAGCAGCAGATCCCATTACCTAAACATCCACATCTGTGTCTTTCATTTAACATCGCCACAAGAAGAATCAATTATCAAATAAATTATGAGTCTTGTTAGAAAACAGATACATTGCTCAGATATTTTGACTTGTCACCATGAAAAAAGTGTTACTAATGCATCCCAGCTTACCATCATAACCTAACATGCAAAATAACAAGACTCTAAAAATGAAGCAGTCAAATTGAATTGATTCTAATGTGGCTGTTGTTAAAAGGCCATTTTCTTATGTCTTTTTCAAACTTAATATTGCTGACCTTTGATACTGTGGCTGGAAAAAAAATCCTTAAACAAACTATTATATTATCCATGTGTGCATGTTTGATTGTGATTAAACTGAGAATAAACTTTGTTTTGGATGCCCCTGGACTTTGTCTTTAATCTAATATTGTTTCAAACGTGTAAGTGGATCCTCCTGGCAGCAAGAGAGTGAAACCAGGAGAGAACATGTGGTCAAAAATACTTGAAGCCCACTGGATGGAGCTAAACATCATGAAAGTCTCTCTTATCTAGCTACAACCGACCAGACGATTAAATCCCAAACCAAACCATCTAAACGCAGCCACTCTATAGAGATCCTGGTGTCTGCGTGTATTTGTAAGTGACTACACTGACAGTAATAGAGTATGACGGGTATTAATAAAAGGCAGCTAAAGAATGTGAACAATTTGGGATTAATCTTCGAATAATCCCAAATTCTAATTATTCTAATTCTAGCTTATTTTTTGTTTTCATGCAAAGTTTTAGGAAAAAGTGTTTGTAGATGGCGCGGATAAGTTTCGTAATCACCTCTAATTGACGCTGCAATAGGACAGAAAATAATGTGTTTTTATTAGATAACTTGATTGGATTGCAACGACAAAAGCCAAATGCTTGAAGTGAAAGTAAACGGCTAATGAACATAACATAAACAGCTGAACAGAATTTGAACTTAATGCCTCTTTTTTTTCCACCCAGAATTTATATTCTTGACAGTTTCCACTTTCACTTAAAAAGAAAAAAAAGAAAGACCAAGTGTTGACCCAGACTTAAAATGTTGGTTTTAATATAGTTTCGCACCGCTGATGACTCCAGATACATTTATGAGCATTAGCCAACAAAGCAAAGCAAAGTCTAGCCCAAACAAACTGGGATGAAAGGCGCCCTTTGATCCCTGGCCGACCGTAGTGACTTCAGCACTTCAGCTCGATTGTTTTCAGCTGAGGTTTCTCTGGGTGGCTTCACTTCAAGTTACAGCTGAAACTGCAGGAACAGGATTTACTCGGGATTTAAGAACCACAAAGTTGGTTCACACACACAAGAAAAAAAAACCTCCAAACTAAACCAAACAAGCCTGTTATTTTCAGAGTTGTTGCAAGTAGCCCCTCAAGTTATTGTGATATAGCATGACAAAAGCTCTAACTTCATGTCTTTGAGCTAAATATATACTGTCTTCTCAGGCCCATAAGCTCTGTCATTTCACACCATTACCGGTGCCCCGCGCAGCTTTATGTTGAGGCTACGACAGCCCACATTCCGTCTGATCATAGTTGTGTGTGGCATTTCAAAGAGTATTATGAGAATGTGATTAAAAAAAAAAAAACTATTTTCACGTGACCCCTGAGCACTTGACCTCTGATGGGCTAGCGCGGCGTAGCACTGAGCCTCAGACTTCTGGGACAAGCTGCGAAGCTCATTCTTCCCGAACCAGACGTGACGAGAAGTGGACGACGAAAGGAACGTATGGGGGAGAAAAATTTTTTTGATGATCTGTACTTTTTGGAAATCACAACAGTTACTTGACGAAGCACTCGTTTATAGCAGAATTTGAGATCACTATAGGGAATCCAAGTACATTTCAACAGAGGATTAAAACGAAACGTCGGGACAATAAGGAGCGAGCCCTCATTCTGCAGCCTGTAAGAACCAAGGAAACGTTCATTAGCAATAAAACCAGATGTACATTTAATATCAAGCACAGGAGCCCACTAAATACCCCCCTCCCACACACACACACACACTCTCTCTCTCCTCTATTAAGATATTATTGTGTATTTGTTACTTGTGGCCAACATAAATAGCTTTATGTGCTTGAACATGTTGACAAAGCAGCCATGGCTCATTGGTGGTTGATGGATGGCTGTGTGTGCCTTGCTAATTATTAGTACACATAAAAGGATGCTGTTATTTCCAGACCTAGCCTCAGCCAGAGGGGTCACTGGGTAAATATGGAGCCATCAGTCTGCGACCATATCACTCAATCTTGATGTATGAGCAAAGAGGTACAAATTAAACGCGCGGCGACCTTCTAGGGGGTACCGCATTCAACAGGACGCCATTTGGGATAATTCCTGTATGGGGTTCAAACAATAAGCCACTATAGTACATGGTATAATTACTTTGTATACACACATCTGGAATTAGGCTCCCTGAGGAAGCTAATACACTGAGAAAAAACAAGCCGCTGACCATTTTAAAGTGCAAAATGTAGTATGTGTGGGTAAGACAAGTGGAGGGACTGACTTGAAATGCTGACGAACGTGCAGAAATTCTCGATCCTCACAAACCAAAGCTCTTCTCTGAGCACACGGGTCAGAGGACATCACTTGTCAGATGTACAGTAACCCTCGCATCTCTTTGCTCGCCTGCTATTTTCCCTCCACGCTTGCAGGCTTCCCACTCCAGTTACAGCCATCTTGCTTCTATTTGACGACTGTACTGCCCCCCACTTTCCATACCAATCTTATCCGTGTCATTTTGACAAACACTGCGAGAGAGATGTGCCGCGCAAGAGGCTCCAGAAAAAAAAAAAAGGGCTGCATCTGGATTTTATAGCAGCTCAATTTTCTCTGCTGGTGTGTGGCACAGATTGGATGTGAAGAGCTGGACCGGCTAACACGGAGTCTGCGTGAATGTCAACTGTAGACCGATATTAATATTGATCCGCAGATTGAGACTGCTGTTGAGGATCAGCCGCAACATGATGTGAGGCACGAAGAGAGCATGACGCAAATACCCCGAACACTGGGAGAGGGGATTAGTCGTGGGCTGCTGTTATTATCTTGGAAACGTGGTTACCACTGTGTATCCAAGTAATTTCTGAGGACTGCAGTCCTGTTCGTTTGTCGAGGGTATAAGGAAAATTACACTTACACTCCCCAGGAGGATTAGTTCATGTGCAAAACCCCAGGCTTTTCGTGCAGTTTAACAAGTTTGAACAGTATTTTTTTAAAGTCGTGTACAAATATTTATAACTTTATTGATAGTTTACTTGTACAAGATGTACATTCATATTTTGTGACTCAAAAGGGTAAAAAAACAAACTGTACGATGATTCATGTTTAGGCATGCTTGCATATGAAATGGTAATCATTTTAATGGGTACAACAAATTCCATGGATTGTTAAATTCAACCGTCCCTGAAATGTTTGTAAACTCGGACACGCTACATTTTTTTTTTTTTTTTTTTTTTAGGCAAACAACTTACTACAGCCACACCCCCCACGCCACCCCCCAATTCAAAATGAAACACTTAATAAAAACATACAAAAATAAATGCAAAGCCATGTAAAAATGTACACTTGTAGTTCAACTATTTAATCTTTCATAAACTTTCAGACAAAATAATAAATAAAACACCCATATGCTTAATTTAAAATGGAGACATTAATAAACATTTCTAAATGGAGGTCTGGTAAGACAGAAAATGTTGTTTGGAGACTGATCGAGGTCACGCGGACCTGAAGCGGATCCATATATTTAGCACGGGTCTGACAGCAGTGTTTAAAAGGTTGTCAAAATAAACGATATTTCATCCCAATGTTTTTTCTGGAACAATTTGTAACATACACGTTGAATTTATTTGGAAATTAAGGATGAAAAAGACAAAAAAAATCACATACAACATGCAAAATTAAACTAATCGTATCATAAACAACTGCTCGGTTTGGGTTAGGGTGCTGATTTGCTGATAAAACACTTTTTCCTAAAAATGCAAAAAGCAAAAAGGATTTCTTCGACCGTTGGTGGAGTACTTAAGAGAGCTTATTTTCATCTACCTTAATTTCTGCTGAATCCAAAAATGTGCTCATGTCTTTCCTCATAAAAGCTGTGCCTGATGTATAGAAAATTGTCTGAATACATAGGAGGTTATGTAGGGATATGGCACCTGGTCTTTAAGGGGGTTTTCTCGAACTAAACAAAATATACACTGCTGTAGAAAAACTGGTGGGTTTGGCAAATAAACTGAACACTCCAACAGTGCATGAAAAAAATAAAAGTAAAATAAAGTCATTGGGTCTCTTTATCATTGAGGACTAACTGCTAGCTGTTTTTACTTCTTTTTTTCTTTTTTTGCTATTTACAGTATTGCACTTAAACTGCACACCATTGCATTTCAGTTTGACTGATGCTTTCTTCATATTTTTTCAGAATTACAAAAGAAGAAAAGAGGAAAAAGGAAAATCCCATTTATACCCTTTATCTAAGATAATTGTTCTTTTTGCTGATCGCGTGACGATATCAAACCCAGCTCCCCGCTTTAATTAATAAAGTAGTATCTGCTTGTAGTGCCATTTGTAAACACCCACGTGTGAGACCTGAAGTGCAAAGGCGATCTTCACTTCTTTACCCAAAAATACAACACAACAAACAGAAAGGAAAGAAAATAATAAAGACAGAGCGAGAGAGATAGAGCACACTTTGAGGGAGAAATGCAAACCAAAAGTCTCGCCAGCACATGCCCGACAACACAGAGCAACGTCTCTCCAGTCTGCGACTAACAACAACAAAAAGAGGGAGAAAAAAAAACGGATTTGTTGCTTTTGTTAGAGCATAAGTCCATCAGAAGAAGGGTATCAGGCTCTAATGGAGGCCTTTGACTTTGAAGGTGTCGGGGGGAGCATGTTGGATGGCAGTGTTTAAAACAGCTGTCGAGTGTTAATGTCAGGTGCGGATGGAAACCAGTCCCAGTAACGGTCCTCCATTAGAGCTCATGCACTTGGCAGCAGCAGGGAACACAGTGGTTGGAGACAAATATGGCCTTTTTTTGTTCTTTAAATGTTTTCTTCTTTCGTTTCTCTAGTGAGGAGCGGGGCACGAGGGGAGGGAGGGGGGATTGGGGAGGCGGGTGAAGGTGAGAGCCGTTCCAATACCTCGGTGGGGTGATGTTTGGGTCTGTTTCCCCCCCACACACACACACAAGTTTAACCCTTTGCATTGTCAACATGGCGTCAGCGAGGCTCTGCTTTTGGCCCTGCTGCTGCCTGCCAGTTTGCTTTGTTCTAACATCTTCTGGTCTGACGGGCCCCGGGCCTGGCCCTCAGACAGACATCCACATGTGTTTGTACGGTCCTTGGGATGTGATCTGTGCCTGGAGTGGACTGAGCCACTGGCCCCGCAGAAGTCCTGCCTGTTGGGCGAAAAGTAAAAGGTGATTTCATTGGTATTTAATTACCGTTCTCTACAAGTGGTTTGTTTTGGCAGCTGGTTTTGTGACAATTTTCTCGCTCCCCTCCTCCTTTTCTTTTCTTTTTTTATTTTCTTCCTCCACTGTTCTCCCCCTTTCTCTCTCACACCCACTCTCTCTCTCCCCCTCTCTGTTATGTGTTCCTCTCTTTCATTCTCACTCAGTGTTTTTGTTTATTTTAGTTTTAGCTGTGAGTGTCACGGCCCTTTCACAGGCTCAGTCTTGTGTGAGAGGCGATTATGGGCATCAGGCGAGCGGAGGGGCAGCCCGGTGGGGTCAGAGTCCCAGAGCCTCGGTGTGTTTTCTTGCCTTGAGTCGCAGGTCGGCGATGCTCGAGTTCTTGCTGTTGCTTTTGGCGGCTGCTGCCACCGCCGCCGCCGCCGAGGCCGAGTCGGCCAGAGATGCGATTGGTAGTCCGAAAGGAGGGGGCGGGAACATCAGGTAGGGCGCGTGAGCGGCCAGGTGAGGGTGCAGGTGAGGGTGGGAGTGGGCGGAGTGGGTGACCCCTTCCAACTGGAGCTGTGCTTGGACCTGCAGAACAGTGAAAACGTAAAGTCAGAATGAGCCCCTCAGGACAAGTGTGTGTGTGTGTGTGTGTGTGTGTGTGTGTGTGTGTGTGTGTGTGTGTGTGTGTGTGTGTGTGTGTGCAGGGAGGATTTAGGTTTCACAGTCTGACACTATTAAATTCCCCCTCAAATGTTACCCCCTCAAAGCTGTTGCTTACAGTGTGTTTTCTATGAAAATAGTTAAGGGCTGCACTCTGCGCTTTAGCCCTTTCTTCATGTCAGCTATTCTAAATGTTAATGAATCATACATTGCTCTCAGACACCACATCCAATTTAATCGCCTAGAATCAAAGTCTTTCTAGGACCCAGAACAGATTTGTTTAATTCAGACTGAGGACTCTGTTATACCCTTGGAAATACGCAGTCTTGTTATCCTGATTATGTATTCAATTGCATAAATAAACTATTTTGCACTGAAAAGATATTCACATATTTGGAGTTATAAATATTTATCCAGACATATTCCTGAGTCAAGGGGAGAAAAAAAAGAAAAAGAAACCATAAGGAGCATAGGATATCAGTTTTCACATTCTTGGCAATTATTTTATAAGAAGTAGGTGAAAATTAAGCATCCGCTTACTTCAGAGGGAGAGAGCTGAGCCTGTTGCCGTGTCTCATGTGTTTCAAACACCACAGGAAGAAGTGGGAAAACTCAAGTATTTCTAGCTTTCTTCTCCAACCAAAATAGCACGATAGAAAGTCAAAGTTTTAACTTGACTAAATATTATTTTTAGTTGTATTTTAGTATAAAAATGCAAAAAGGGAGATTTAAATCGAAGTTGTTAAACGAAAGGGAAAATTAATTTGTACCCGCGAGTTTGTAGTTGCTAAGCGCTGCAGTGGCATCCGAACAAAACCTTCTGCAAAACAACAAATTTTTCCACGTATCGCGTTCACCGAAAGAATCGGGGAACAAACTGCAGCCGTGACTGATAATTTCCAATTGTATAGTGCGAACGCGATTGGTTACACAATGCAGAAGGACCACTGGAAAAACAAATCACAGTTATGAAACTTGATTTTGTGGGTTATGGCAGAAATTAATCTGTCTCTGAAAATGGAACAGGTGACGTGGGTTCAGAGTGATTGTGTGCTTTCGGCCCGGCACACACACAAACTTTGCATTGCTTTAAAAGACACAAGTCTTTACTTTTTTGTTGACAAGAGGTCACGACCTTACCCATCCACCAGCCGCTAGCCATCTCCTCATTTCCCATGCATATGCAGCGTTGTAATATCTGAGTCCATGCATGCCTAGTGCCTGTTTCAACCTCGTGCAACGTGCCTCTCTCTCAGTATGCAGGCCTCAATCCTCCACCCCTGCCAGTGCAGCTCAACGCCAATATCCATCAGAGCCCACTTCATTCCCCGCTTTCATCATCTCTTTTATGTGCTCACGCCCGCCGCACTGTTGGCTTAATTAGGCCGTTGCTTTTAGCCAGGGTCAAGCAGACAACACAGCAACCGGGACGTAGAAGCAGACAGCAGCAGATCAAATGTCTGCCCACCTTTCCTCTCCCTGTACGGTCCAACCTTCTCCCCACAGCCAGAAGGTGAAAGGTGCACTGAGGTCTCAACACCCCCACCCTTTCACTCCCCTCTCCACGTATGCACTCTTTCATCACTTCAGTCTAATAGCTGCACATGGCTTATATACATGCATGTGGAAGCACAAATATAGAAGGCCCACTCTGACACCAATTCCACCGCATATCCAAGCGCAAAACAGTCCAGTCTCAACTTTTACATTTATTTGACGGGTTTTTTTAGAGATGACGCATTACTTGTCACCACTGGATTATTTATTTTCCTTTTTTACATTTAAGATTATTTTGGTTTCTGGATTATTTTTAGATTTTTCAAGCTTTGTCAATTACCGCAAATATGAAAACATGGCCTACCTGTTGGAAGGGCATCCGGAGGGCGCCCATATTGACATAGGGTGCTACTCTGCATGCGTCAAGGGGACTGCCGCTGCCCAGAATAACACCTGGAGAGAAGGGAAAGATGTCTGTCAGACAGCCAGACAGTTGTTGTTATGTGAGATGAGGAGGTCACAACTTTTTTTTTCACATGCAGTCATAAAAATGGTGAAACTGTGTCAAAATGTAATCAGTAATAAATTCACTAATAATAATATTAAGAGGCCAAAATAAAGGGAGCAAATTGCATTCACCTTTGTGCATCTGGTTTTCTTGTTTTCGACACTTTGCTCTCCTGTTCTGAAACCAAACCTGCAATCGAAAGAGAAAAGAACTGATTAGAATAGATGCAAACAGTTTCTATCCTATTTGTTGTCATATTTAAATAGTGAAATTAGATTGTCATAAATGGACAAATTTATTTATTTTTTTGGAACCAGGCAAATAAAAACAGGGGAAATCCAACACACGCAAGCAAATAAAACCTAAGTCAAGTGTGTTCACAAATAAATACGAATTGTAATAATTTTCAAAGAGGAAAAAAATATTAGACTGTAAATGAGACTAAACTAATTTATAGATTAAAAAACATACTTTTAAAACTGAGCTAAATGGACTGGTTCTTATATAGCGCTTTTCTACTCAAAGCGCTTTACACAACTGCTTCATTCATACAAGCACTTTTTTCTTTGCTCTGTCTATCTAACATGCACACAGAGCAACATGGGGTTAGTATCTTGCCCAAGGATATTTGGCAAATGGGGATCGAACCACCAATCTTCCGATGACCTCCTCTATCTCCTAAGCTACAGCCACTTAAAGTCACTGTAACTTAAACAAAGTTCTAGTAGGGTTGTAAGAAAAAGTGTAGCAATTTTACAAGGATACTGTGATCCTTCAAATAAATAAATAAATGTCATTAACTACCTTCCAATTTGCTGACTGCCTTTGAAGCTGCAGGCTGCGGGCCTATTGTTAATCACCATCAACTTAATTTGCCTCGTTGAATAACATTATCTCCCCTCCCCTTCGACCCCCGCGATGATTATCGTTTACAGATGCGAAAATTAGCGACCGGTGGCGGACCACAAAGGGCGCCGACTGATGATGTTGCTGACGACTCGGGGTGCCGTGACGCCGTTTTTAAGCTGCGGGGGAGCGACGTGCAACATCGTGTCGATGGGACTGCAATAACAGGGGAAGTCGATAAAGCGTCCATTAGGGACCGAGGCGAGAGAGCAGGAGATAACAACGAGGCGAAAATTACGAGGAAAACAAATGTCTCGCTCTCAGCTTCACAAAATATCATCCAAATATAGTTTTTACAATAAAACCACAGCAGTGAGATTTTCCTGTCAATGCATTATCAATGTCTATAAATCCTGTCCACGTAGAGTACATAATTATTATTATTATTATTGTTATTATTATTATTATTATTATTATTATTATTATTATTATTATTATTATTATTGTCATCATCATCGTGGTGTAGGCCTGAAGCTAAACACTGCACATTGTCGTTATTGTTTGCGATTGTTTACGCCGTGAGTTATTAGCTCTACAGCGGTAAATGATGGTAGGAAAGGTGTTTATGAAAATCCCAGGTGATTTTGCATAGACGCACAGTAATCCCTCAGATAAATCAAGGCTAATATTAGACGGGCCCGAGATCAATTCCAATTACGTGCCAGTATGTTAAGCAAAGTGAACTACACTGGTTCAGACAGTTATTTCTTCATTAAGGGCCACTCAATGATGCGCTTCACAAATACCCTAATCTCATTTCCTTTTTGATTTTTTATTAGAGACAGTGAATAATGACATTTAATTTAGCAGCGCGCCAGAAACCCAAAGATATTAGTCCTAACCGAATTACTGCCTGCTCCTCACCAAGCTCTCATAACTTTCAATTAGATTCATTGACAGCTGCTCGGAGCGCAGGTTCACAGCCTGTAACAGCCCTGCTGCAATTCGCTCTCACTAAATCTGGAGAAAACATGTGCCAGTGCGCACCCCCCCAAAAGACAGCCTGAAAATGCTTCATTTTTTTTTCCTTCATCTTTTTTCCCCCAAAAGAGAACATCGGTAGGTTCCAAGTGTCTATTTGATAACATAAAACACACACGCAGACTCGGTCTTTATCAGTCATATTTCCTCCATAAATAATTTTAATGCACGCACTTTATTAGCGATAATCGCAGTGTACTGCTGTCAACTAAGTCCGCTCAGGAAAAAAGGTAGTCGGTGGCTTATAAAGCTCTATGATGCGGCTTATTCATCCGATTAGATATAGCTGAACAGCAGCAGAGTTGGCCCAGAATTGAATTATTTCTAATCTGTTTTTATGGGGACACTACATCAAGCCAATGGCAGATATTACAAAGAAAATGAGGAGCGATACGAGTTGACATAAGAGCGCGTCCCCTGAAGCAGCCATTCAGGCTCTTCATTCATTTTAATCACTGGCTGGATTTCTTTCTTCTTTTTTTCTACCCGCAAGGATGCTCGGATCGGAGGCACAAGGCTCCACAGGCCTACCGCTGCAAGTTCAGCTGGCTCTGAGGCTATCCATCCTGGACGGTTTACAACTGATTTACTGCTACTGTACGTGAATCTTTCATTAAACACACACTTTTAAAAAATAGTTATTTGTCATACTTGTTAAGAGGGCATGGTGAACCCTCTACATTTGATATTTTCCTAAATAAATATTTTTTTTAAAATAGTCAAATCTGCGGCAATTGTGCAGTCATGTTTCTAACATTTATAAATGTCGCAGTGAAACCGTCTCCCTGTAGGAATATTAGGACACCACAGAGAAAGCTAGACGGGGCTTTACAAACCTCCCCATAGGAATATTACAGCAATATTTCAGACGTGGAGCTTTTTCACTAACAAGCTGGATCATTTATTTGTCAAGTGGTCAACCTGTCACTAAACTAATGAGCTCCTAGCTTTTTATTCTTCTGTTTTTTATTTATTTATTTACTTGTATGTTTCAGGACACACGATGCGACCTGTTTATGTTCCAAAAGAAACCAGAATTTTTTTTTAAAAGTCGTTTTTTCACGTGGCTCACACGCAGTCTTGCGTATTTCGAGTCATTTCAAAGGATTTTAAACGTGCTCAGTGTGCGAGCAAACACAACAGAAAAGGTTTATTTAAAGGCTCCAAAATGACTGCACAGTTTTATAATATATTTTCAAGTTTTTATAGCAATATGCGTGTTTTATAGCAAAATTATTTCACGATGGATCCACATGGTCCGGTTTTCCACCTCAAAAGCTAAAAATATATTTTCTTATATTTTCGGTTAATTACAGTGGGGTTTCCTTATAGAACAAATTAAGGGCTGGCTAGATCACTAACATATTTCCCACAAAGCAGTGATGCCACTTAACAAATCACCCACACACACGCGCGAGCTTACAAGTGTTGCTTAACAACAGCAGAAATATTTTCACACTACAGCCGTCAGACAGACAGACAGACAGACAGACAGCAAAGCTTCTTGGCCGCTCCTCACACAGCAGCAGCAACAGCACGATTTCCGCTCTGCATCACAGACACGAGAGTGAAGAAAGTGAGTAATTTATGTGGGAAATCCTCACCTGCACTCTGGCCTCGGACAGTCCCAGCCTCTGGCTCAGCTCCTCTCTCATGAAGGCGTCCGGGTAATGCGTCTCGTCGAAGAGCCGCTCCAGCTCGTTGAGCTGCTCCAGGGTGAAGTTAGTGCGACTCCTCCGCTGCTTCAGTTTGCCCTGTGCATCTTCATCCTCGGACTTCACGTCCTCCTTTTTCTCCTTACACTCATATATCCCTGTTAAACGGCCCACGGGTGGTGGGGGAAGGAAACAATTATTATTATTGTTTTTTAAAGGAGAAGATGCGTTTAAAATTCACACATGCACACATTCCAAGCTCAAAACACACATATCACAAGTGCGCATTAAGGGTTCCCCCCCATATAGTCAACACTGGGCCCTGACAGGGGGCCTTAGGCCTGGCACTTTGACAGCAACACACACACACACACACACACACACACACACATTACACAGCTTAGTTCTTCAATAGAGAGGCCCGTGGCTGCATTTCCAGCCTCCATAAGTCAGCGTGTAATGTCAGTGCCGTAATGGAAGTAAATCAGTCAATATGGAAGCCTAATAAGGGTATAAGCGATTTAAAGAGCAGAGAAATAAGTCCCGGCTAAACGGAGAAGATTTAGGCCTAATTACTCACCTCCATAAAACAGACCTTTAGGATATCCATAAAAATCATCAGCCAACAGATTTTTTTTTATTTAATCACACCATTACGCTGCGTGGCTGACAGTACACTATAGCCTAATAAAAATAGAACAGCCTATATAAGCAGCTATTAAGTGTTATCAGTGTTAATTTTAGCAACACAGCTGACAACTGCTGCAATTAATGGCCTTTTCTGTCTCATTTTACTGTTTGTACTTTGCTGACGCCGAACTGCTTTTTTTCTCTCAAATGAAAGTCATTTTAACTTAAATAAAATCCGATCAGTTTATGTTAAAAAAGACAGATTTAATTTAAGTTATAGGGCTGATTATTGCCCCATAGTGCTGACTCCATTTTTTTAAACTCTTCTTACAGGATAAATATAGAAACAAATCCACTAAATCATAGTTTTCTGCCCACTGCACATTTGTGACTGCTGAGTGAAAGGAGGCCTGTGCTCCTGCTGTATGCTACTTCACAGACTGGAAATGAATAAAGTGATTTTTAAAAGGTAGATCTATTTATGTTTTCAGCTTACACACGATTTTGCAACTGAAAAAATAAAAAGATTTATTGCTACTCTAGAGTGTGCAGTCTAAGGTAGCGTGGCAATCGGCAGTCCTGCAGGCTATGGGTTTATACACTGCATCATAATTACATTATATTTAAGCTTTTAAACAACGCCTGCTAGAATGTACAAGAATACATAATTTACTAATAAAGGCAAAAGAAAATACACTGCAGTGCTGACTTAAAGTAGGTTGTTGCCGGATAGTTTAATACCGGCATAAAATGATGACATATAGTCCAAATAAAGCTAAAATCATTATTAAACACTAGACATTTAATACGATTATATTCTACAGAACAAATCTTGCTGTATTTTTTCTTTCCTTTCGTTTGCAAACTATCATTAAACAGTTAAAGCGATGGTCTGGCGAAGGGCCCGCCTCCTGCTTTGTAAAATTATCATTGCAATAACAGATTAATGCGTTAACTTTGGGGAACTACATTGACTAAACGCGGTTACGTAAATTCAACTCTTTTTTTATGCGCGTAGATTTTGTAAAATTATAATAATTAAAACAACAACAAGAAAAATGCTTCGCTCCGGACACACCAGACAGCCGAACTTGAGACATTTTCCCCGACATCACGCGGGAGCATTTCTCACAATTAAAGTGAAAACCTTACCCTCTGTCGCCCTCGTAACATTAAAGTCCTTCAGTTTCTCCTTCTCCAGCTCGACGTGGTCCTTGAACAGATGCACCGGGCAGTGGTTGCTCTCCGTAATGTCCTGCAGGTTTGTCTCCGGGCTGCCCAGCTCCCTCGCCCTTGTCAAGCCGCTCTCCAAAACTTCCCTGTACGTGATACTCTCTTTGCTGCTCTCCTTGGTTTTCTGATCGAACGATTTCGACACGAATGCCGTAAGTTCTTCCATGGTCAGCTCTGTCGCTCAGTAGTGCTCCTGCTCAGGGAAATCCACCGTGAATTCTCAGCATATACCGTCTCTATATACCAGTGTACAGCTCACGGATACGCTCTTTTAGGAGGCTGGCAGCAGCGATAGATAGAAGGGGTGGAGAGGAGGTGAGATCACTCCTGCTGTTGTGACTGTGTATTTGAGAGCACACTATTTATACACGGCCACCTCAGCCCAGCGCCCCCACCCCTTCTTCCCTCGGATCTCTGTGTCTCGAGCAATTACAGGCCGGCTCGACTTTGCAGAATTCAACTTTCAGCAGCTTTTTTTTCCTTCTTCTTCTTCTTCTTCTTCTTCTTCTTCTTCCACAAATCAATGATGGAACTGATGGAGGCGGTTAATTGAATTACGGGGTCATTAAAATGCCTATGGTGGCTCACTCCTGTGAGGAGGCTGTATATGGCTGTTGTGTCTAATTAATTCGGCGAAAATTTAATTAACGCGATTAGGAGATAGAAATGCGGGGTTTGTGGAATTTCGCTTTGATTTCCTTTGTCATTTGTTGACAAATGTGTTTGAACCCTTATGTGCGCATGAGTCACCAATAGCTTCTGGTTTACATGCTTTCTGGACTTGTCTGAACTGGAATTAGCACACAAGATTCCTGAGAGCAAAAGGCACGGAGGCAACGATCAGCATTATAAAGTTGCGAGTGAACTGAAAATATGAGGACTTGCTTCACAATGAACGGGTACTAACGCTGAGCCAGTGAAAATTACAATAGATATTAATAATGCCTAAGTAATGTCTGAAAAAAACAAGTGACCCCCTCCTCCAAACATTTATTTTCCTCAAAAACAAGTGCAGCCAAAATTTATTTGATTGGAGTTCTGAAGTTATTTTCCACTGCCTACTGCAGATAAGTGCATATCATATAAATGCATACAGCAAAACAGCGGAAAGTAGCCGCATATAAAAGCAACAGATGCATAATTATCGGATAATGGTGTAATTAATATTTTGGTGCTCTAAATTCGGGTCTCTTTTGAGTATTCAACTGGAATCCTTCGCGGTTTCCGTTTACAAATAGGGAATAGAAATCAATAGATATCAGCAGTGAAAAAATGTGCCCTCTTTTTCATGGGAATAAGTGAGCCCATAATGGCTTAACGTTATCTAAGTCGTTCATCAGTCCAGCACACAAACACAAAAAGGCCGAGAGAAGAGTGCGATCCCCTGGGTCTGCCGCCCTGAGCGGCCCGCCACTGTGAAAGTCTCATATCTCAGCCCTCTAATGACTCGGTTTGATGTCTCTCCATTTATCAGTAAGCCCGCTTCACATCACTGCGGCTGACGCACAAGTCGCGGTCTCTCCCATGTTCCATGAACTGCGCCTTTTGTTGTTAATAGACCTAAATCCTCTTTAAGACGTAAATCTGCGCTCCCAGTCGTGTGCCTCGATATCATCCCACAATAAAGCGGGGTTTACAAAAGACGCACGTGTCTGTAACGAAATAAAACACCAATGGGGTTTTATAAAACGGAATTAAAGGCGATATTGAACTTCTACGCACAACTCCTGCGCTCCATCTAACTTTGAGGTTTTTTTTAAATACACTTTTTATTTTTATTTCTTTATTTTGTCCTTTAAAGGATATTTGTGTTGGATTTGAGATTGGATTTGCATGCAAAAACTAAAAAAAAGTCAGACACAATAAACCAGTTTTTAGAAATATAGTATTTTGCTACCACAGATGATTTTTGAAAAAAGTGTTGTTGAATGGTGTAGTCACACCTAAACCTATGCAACATTCTCTCAGTGAGACAAAAAAAACGCCAAAACATTTTCCCAGAATGATAAAGGAAAACATATTGCCAGAGGGCCTATAGGCAGCGCCTGTTTAATATGAATGACGAGCACGGCGCCCAATTAAAATAAGACAACTTATAGCAGCGTGTTCTCGTGTATCTGCTTAATGTTTTACCACGTTTTTATGCCACTTCATTGTTTCTGCTGAATAAACAATAACCGAAGCAAAGGCACATTTCTTAGCTCCACTTTCTCTAAATATTTATTGCACAGAAATGTTTCTGCATGTAATCTGACAGACATGAGCCATGTGTCGGCCAATCAGCAGCAGCCTGGAGGAATATCAGAAGAAATCCAGGAGGGATGCTCTTTACGCACCAACGATGGTGTCGCTACAGTTTAGTGGCCAAAAAAAAAAACCTCTTAAAGGGGCCTCAATCATAACTACACTTGCCGTTCATTCCCCACGATTCAAACACCCCCTCCTTTCCTGCTTCACGGAGGAAAACACGTATTTTATTTTATTTTTTAACTATCCAATAACTTAATTATTATCGGTTCAGGAATCGTTATTTTAGCGGAGACAAATAAAAGCTACTAAGCTACTATGTGGCAGAGTATAAGATAAAACATTATCATTATTATTATTATCATTATTATTATCATTATTATTATTACACAGTAATTTAATTATTTATTTTATTAAATTAATTTAAAATTTGTACTTTTTTGCATTTCTTTTTTCTAAAGCATACATGTATAAGAATAACGTTTTATTTTATTTGATGTTATTAATGCCACTTTGTATATACATTTGCATTTACATTTGATCATTAGCTATTTATCCCATAACATTAATATGATCACATTTTATTACTATTTTCATTTTAATGACATTTATATACACGTCAGTGTTGCTATTATAAATTAACACTGTCTATAAATCTAATAATGTCCTGATCAGGGAGCTGAGGAATTCCTTCTCTACCTGCATGTGAAGGCTTTGGAACATTATCAAGACATCAGCAGACTTAAATGAGTCTGTGCTGGCTGGTGCAGAGCAGAGACAGAGAGACAGAGAGGAAGAGAAAGGGGCTGGAAGAGAGGGTGATAAGGTGGGGAAATACTGTAGCAATGCGAAGCAATGAGCAAAACAGGATTGTGTTGCCCCCATTGATCACAGTTCAAATTTACACATCTGGTCATCGTTTAAATATTAGAAGTGAACCGCTTTGGAGCTCTGTGAAGCATGTGTGAGGAGTCTAATCCCTCTGGGCTGTCAATACTCACTTTTGACAGAGGAGGAGTAGGGAATACTGAGAGGGTCAGAGCAGAGTCTGCCTGGACACAAGTCTCACCTCCAGCAAAATGCCACAGCACTGCTTCAACCTGCTGCCTCTGCCAAACTAATCCCTCGTGTGTGAAGGGGGGGTAGAGCCTAAATGCAAATCTCACGTCCTGTAAGTTTGCCAAAAATGTTTTCACTCATGAGAAGAGTCATTTATGAAATATTTCAACTGCCTAAACTGAACAAAAGGACTTATATTATTTCGTTGCTTACTTGTATATTTGTGCGTAACAGTGAGATTGAAAAACAGAAAGAAAGACGATAAAAGCTGTGTGTTAACATGCGTCCATCCTCTTTTCTTCGCACACCGCTCCAGTAAAGCCACGATATGTGACAGCTGTGATTGTCCCAAGACGATACAGTGACTTTTAAAATTTTTAACTTAAAAAGCAACTACTACACCTCTGGCTTCTAATATAATTTCCATGAACATAAAGCCTTTTTTTGTAGAAATGCACTTAACTCCAAATATCATCATCTGGTTCTACAGGGACAGAGTAACAGCAAAAAAGGAAAAAATTCAATAAGGTGGTTTACTTCAATCTGATTCAACAATGCAGAGCTGCTGTATAGATGCGATCCTGCACAGAAACAGAAAATTGGATTCTTCCCCAATACGAGAAATTTAAACGTGTCCTGTGAGGACAAAGAAGATTTGAACTCACAGTCGTGTTAATGACAGTGATTGTGTGTGTGTTTATTAGACTTCTCTGGCCTGTCTGCGAGTGCCGGGATCTCACGGTTGTTACATTGTCTGGTGCCTTCATTTAGGTCCTTTTGCAGTGCTGCAGCAGTCCACAGAGACTACAGGCTGTTCTGTGTTCAAAAGCCTTGTCTGCCATCTAAATGAGGCTTTCGGGGCAAAAAAAAAAAAAAATAGAAAAAGAAAAAAAAATTCAACATGAAAATACCACAATGTGCTAAAGATTAGCTCATACTCAAGTGGGATGTTTTGGGAATATGTTGGTTCTCCTTTTCGGATTGTTATTTTTCCTTGTGTATTCTCTAACAGCTATCTACCCACAGGGCACTGAGGCCTCTAGTTTAGTGGGGAAGGGAAAAAAAGGCATGAAATTGATATTATACCCTTAAATACAGCACAGATTTGCAGGGAAAACACAGTAATCCACTGACAATGCTTGAAAATCAAACACATATTTCTTGCTCGCTTACAAGCTTGTTTACTCTTGAATCTACTCTTTAATTACTGCCAGCTTCTTAAAACTGACTTCTTTCTTTATAGGTATAAAAAGACCATTTTTACTCTATGCAGTACCTATAGAGATGCGGTTATCCTTATGGTCAAAGGCTCTGGGGAAATGCAACAATTTATACAAATCAATAGCGTTCAAATAATTCATGACTGATCACATGGTGTTTTAGCTCCTTATTTGCAGTAGAAAACCATGTTTTGTTTTGCTCCCAGAGGGCAACATGAAAGACCCGGGGAGAGGCGGGGAGAATTGGGAATGGAACTGGAAAGAGTGCATGAGGATAATAGGAGGACATTGATCATTTGGTGCACAAGAACACAACTGAACCTGTGAGTCAAGGCTAACAAGATGTATCATTTATACATTATTTAGACATGTCTGGGCTTTCCGTGTGCATTTTCTTACATCGGGTTTGCATCAGCGTCTTTGGAGGGGACACAGCGCGGTGACCTGAGACGATAAGAAGAAAATGTTGTAATTTTTATTGTTCGTTTAGTAGAAAAGAAGAAGAAGAAAGAAAATATGTAACAACTACCAACGCAGCAGTCAGTTCTTTCAGTGCTGTCCATTTGAAATTACTATTGTGTGTGGTGGGAGCAAATAAATCCCAATTTGGGCAGTGTTAGTCAGTCACAGCTTGTAATAAAAATTAATTTTGTAAATGTGGAGATGGATCAAGTTCCCTCTTGGCAGGGGGACCATCCCACAGACATGTTAACAACGTCTTCAGAGACCAATGAGGCCCATTTACAATAAGTGTCTGTTTTAAGTCGCTTGCTTTGTGTGTGTATGTGCGTGTCTCACCACAGCAGGCTATAAGAGGTCCCTCTGGTGTCAGCCGGAGAGAAGCCATTTGAGGCAGACTGGCTTTAATGGAGTGATGCTACACTTTCTCAATCACACAATTAAAGCCTGGTCTGCAGAGAGAGAGAGTTCTTTTCTGCTTGTAGTGCAGGGAGCAAAAGAGAAGGAGAAAGAGGGATAGCATCTTTTACACGGGGTGATTTATGTTGTGGTGCTGAGGAAAGAAGAGTCCTTGATAGATGACTTCATTAGAATTAATTAACAGAGCCAAAGACCTGACACAGACAGAGGAGACGGCGGAGAGACAGAAGGGTCGCTGGTGGATTTGAGGGGAGATTTAGAGATAAGAAAACAAGGTGAGGAAAACACAGAGAAGAGGTCTACCCGGGAAAACAGAGAGGTAGAGCGGGGGAGAAGACACGAATGAAGAACAGATGCCAGAGATTAGGATGTGACACATGAAGAGGAAGTAGCCTGTTTTTCTCTCTAAAGGGTAGCATGTGATCAAACACGAGTGCCCTCTACTTATAAGGACTGTAAGTAGAGGTTGTTCAGTTTCACGTACATATACTCTGAGCTTCCTTTCTGACAGGGGTATGCATGTACACATAAAGACATAAATCCCCGGTTAACCACCTACAGTTGAACACTAAAACTAGCTGCACAATGCCAAATGGCCCGTTTAGAAGAAGGGCACAAGCGTGTTCAGTGTTAGACTGATCCGGCATGCCGCAGGCTGTATGTTGGCTGAAGGCAGGCTTTGATGGGCCAAATCACTGCCTCGCTTCTATCAGACATGTCCATCATCCTCATCCTTTTAAATCCATCATCTCCGCTCCAAAGAGACAGAGGCCAGAACTCGCAGCAACTACAATCAAACCGGAATCTGCTTTTTTGTACATCTCAAATATTGTTTGACATCTTTAGATGACATATAGACACTTGCAGCAGCTAAGACTGGCGTGTAGTATTTTTGACTTATCCTGGCGAGCCTCAGCGTTGACATTTTGGGCATCTGCTGGACACGCAGACAAGTGGTGCCGCTGGTGAGGAAAAAGGAATTTTTAGCCCTGCAAGGTGAGCTGTCTAAACTAAATGCAGTCAGGTGCAGGTGGACAAGGAGGAATGAGACAGACATCAATTTAAAAAAAGCACAATTTCCTTTTAGCAGAAGCAGGCAAAATGTCATATGTATGGTACTGTGAGGATCACGGGCACAGCGCAACTTTGCAAACGGTCGATAAGGTCACAACATGATGCACTCCGACTCAGGGAAATCTAAGACGGCAGAGCAGGAGTAATTGGCTAATCTGTGAAAACATTGGTATGCAGCTCCATTTTAGATTTTATTTTCAATATTGTTCCATATGTTAGTAAAATGGTTTATATCCTCTCCAGACAGTCATTATAAGCTGCCAGTTGAAAGCTCGGTGAGCTGCTGTAGGCAGGGAGCACCTGTCACTACTCATCCATCCATCTTCATCTGCTTTAACTCAGGGCTGATAGAAGGAAGAAGACCCCTCAGAAGACCTCACCAGCTGAGAGCAATAATTAATCTAATTCCCCCCTAATTTCATTTGGAATACCTGTAATCTGCAGGTGCAAGCAGCGCAGATGTGATACGCTAAAAAGTGTCAAGTGAAATCTAAAATGTGACAAACTTGTAGCGCATTTCCTGATCGTTTTCCTTTTAATTACATCACCTCTCTGATTTCTCGCTCCCTACCTCAGATCCTCTCATCTATCTATCCAATCTCAGATGGATTCAGACACCAAACATTTGGTCACATGATATGACTGGGTAATCAGTAGGTATTAGTGCCTGTTAACAACCCCTGAGCTGAAAGACAATTCCCCTCTCCATATTAAAGAGATAACACAGCAGAGGAGCAAAAAGCAAATGGCCCTAAGCCTCCAGCTATGCTCCCCTCTAAAGTTGTTTTCCTGGAAAATTAGGCAATTGACTAATGGCGTAAATGCTGTTAATTACCAGCACCAGTACCCCAAACAGTCGTCTCTGCCTGTAACTAATAAGAAATCAATTAGCTAATGAATTGGTCATTAAGTGAAAAGCTAATCTTGGCCGAGGTATTTTTTAATGATTATTTTTTGCCTATGATCCTGGCTAATTGCCGTTGTCATACGGCGCTCTCAGCTTTCAGCATGCCTAATGAAGCTTCATTAGATCATAACTGGCACTCTTGGAAGATTCGCGGGCAAACCTGCTTCCCAATTATTTTTAATTGCCAGACATTCTGCACAAACAAGTGCTGCTGCACCTTGCGAAACAGGAGAGCTCAGGCTGGCTGTGCTGCATTTCCTTCATGACTTCATTTGAAGCGATTAGAGCGTGGGGCAGGGTCGTCACAGAGCTGCCGTCGTCTGTGGTGGATTTAAAGAGCCCATCAGCTCAAACTGCTGGGCTCATCATTGTGCTTCCTTCCTCACTTTGATTTGGACTGTGGAGAAAAGCTGCTGCTTCCAATGTGGCTGGACCGGCTCCGTGTCGCCCATGTGCACATAAGACACGCACAAACACACAGACAAAGAGATGTTCATGCATTTAACTGGCACATCTCGACAGTTACAAAAAACACAGAGAGTAACACAAATATGCACACAGCCTGCACCATCGTACCTGTACATGTGTCAGCTGACAGAAACAAAGGAGAGAGAGCATCCCTCCCGGGCATGAATAATTAAGAAAAGACAAAAGAGCCTTGTTTTTTTTCCTCCTGTATCTCTTTCTTTTGTGTGTCTAGTAAACCCCAGTGTAGTGTACTGCAAGTTCCCCACTAATAAGATGGAGGATCATTCTCTCCATGGTGCTCACACAACACATGTTTCCAATCTGACCCTGTACAAGTATCTCTCTCTAACGTGAAGAGGCTTGTGGCGAAAACAGAGCTGCTCAAACTCTGTCAATCCCGCTGATGCATTTCGACAGTTTATCCTGAAATTTGCCTTTCCCTCCAACATCAGGTCTTTCCCCCTACCAGCGCTCTAGAAAGCAAACACAAACAATGCCACTTCAATGGCACAGGCCTGAAACACCGGTTTGTTTTGTAAGGACTAGCAAAGAAACAAGAGCCGTATCCAAAATCAATCGCCTTGCTCTCATAACAATGTTTGCGAAGCACGGGCCGAGTTTAGTTAGGCAGGGAGCTACACGGTCTTATAACCACCTGTGCTTATGAATATTTTGTAGAATCTGTATTAATACAGCTGTCAGGCAAAGGCATATTCATCCAATCACAATAAAACTTATTTGCCAAAACACTGTGCCTTTGAGACAGCAGCCAATTTTCAAGGGGCTCAATTTTTTTGCCAAGGCCCTGCATTGCGCCGATGCCAAACACCAGGTGCGTTCATGTACATGTGCGTCTGTCTGTATGCGCGTCTGCACGTGTGCGACACACTGAGGAGAGGGCTGGGCCTACTTCACTGGAACGCCAAAGATTGATGGTGGATGAATGGTGCTCCAGATGTCTATCAATATTTAGCAGTAAACATCCCAGGCAGGCGGGGAGACGTGGCAGCTGAGAGCATGAGGTGGTGCAGCTATGAACTGTTGATTTTCACTTTAACCGGGTAAACTGGAAGGTAAAGCCTCCTTGAAGCTGACAGTGCCAACCACAGCTGTGATAGATTTGCTGGCAGAAGGGAGTTTTTGGGGGGATTTTTCCCAAGAAAATTCTACTGAAAGTTACCTGATACTGGTATGAAGAATAAGTTTAGGTCATCTAAAAATTTCACCTCTATTTTTAACCACACACATGCAAAAAGCCTTGTTTCCCAACATGCTTAAGTTCCTGTTTAGACTGTTCAAGACTGGAGAAACAAATGGATGATTACGCCCTCTTGTGATACTGTGGGCACAAGCATGACCACGTTCAAACAATACTTTCTGCTTTGCACAATGCCCTCATTTATATGCTGAGAGGTTATGATCCCTCATTTACGCTAAAATATGTATTTTTCTTCTTATTTAAACCACAGCTGAGCTAACGGTGGTGCATATGCTGAGTGCCAGGCTATTGCTAGCATGGTTTGTTAGCTAGGTGATACATACGTATGATAGCATTGCACAGGTACCTGCTAATTAGTGCGCGGTAACAAAAAAATAAATAAACTGAAGCACAGACTTCTCAGACTGTCTGTTAAGCAAATAAATGTGTAGCAATTTTCACCAAGGTACCAACACCACGAACACAGTGTACTGGTCCAGCTCAATGACTCAGACCTGCCAAGGTGGCACCTAGCTCTCACTGCACTACAGCAGCCTGTGTCCACGTCTCATGGACCTATCAGTCAATGCAGCAACATGGCTAACTTCCACTCCTAAAACAGTTTAAAAAGGCAACACTCCCAATTGTTAAGTAGGGGGAAAGCAGGAGCAAAACAGTTTTATTTTTAATTCCAGCCCACATTAAGATTTTTTTTCTACAATAACAATTTTGGAGTCTATGGGATCTGATTAGCTTCTTCTGCACATACTGTATATAAAAGATGGGCATAACTTCGGCGTCTGAAAAGAGAAAGAAATGCAGAAGTGTCATAACCCTACTTTTCATGACCAGCAGGGGATGAATCACGAAAACCAATGTGAAAGTGCCATAAACCTTCATGTGAAGGCCACCAGATGGTGATAGCTGTGGTTGTGAAAAAGACTTCCAGCCCTATGAAGAGAGCTATGGAAGAATGGCTTTTTGACCTAACATCTGCAAACACTTTCCTGTTGAGTTTATGGTTCTATAAATCTTGTTTATACCATGTTTTACAGTGGTGTAATATCTGCGGTATGAAACCATATGCTCATTGGCAAATGAGCTGTCAATCACAAATAATTAGCCAATGAGTTTTACAGTCAGACCCACCTCTCCTCTTCAGATACATTCCTTTTGTGACCAAGATGGCAACAGTGGAAAAACTCATCTCGAGCCTTTAAAATGGGTCGTCAGAAACCAGTGGGTGACATCTCAGTATCTACGGCAATCTATTAAACTGTCTATGAGCTCCATAAAAGTCTACAGAAAAGCAATCCTCAGTTGAGGACAGCTTTCCTGAGCAGTCCTCGGGGTGCTGTCTCTAGTTCAAAGTCATGGGAAACAATATTTGAAGCTCAGTTTGTAATTTACAGTCCTGAATAGAGTCAGAAATGAAGATAAACCACACTGACTATTGACTAGAGATGAGCAAACCATTTGCCAATGAATGTCTCTCAATCAGAAGACTGACAACGAGAACACTAAGCATGAAGCTTTTCAAGTGGACTTTGCAAAGCAATCACAACGTTGTGACATCATGGTGGCTTTTTCCACCTTTCATATACAGTCTGTGCCAGCCTCGAGTGGTCATTAGGGGAGCGTCAGTTATTTGCACTTTAGCACTGGCTTTATTTTTAGCCCTTGAAGTTCCCACTTGGCGTGAATGGTAGAAAATGAAATACGACGGCACCTTGGCAACCCAAACGATCGCAGTCTGACAAACCAGATCAACATTTCTCAGTAGCAGGGTAGACTTCAAGCATATATACATACACGGATAATGATTTTAACCAGATTATTTCAGATGGCAACTTTTTTGTTTTGAAATATACATGAGCACATTTTAAATGACTAAACAGCATCTTTTCTTGCGTCTCTCTTAAACCGTACACACTCGAGCACACACACTCAAATCACATTACAAGACATCTAATTGAGGTTTATGATGCAGCGGAGAGCATATGCTCATTCAGCCAATTGAATCATTAGAAAAGCACACAGTAGGCCGAAGACCTGCCAGAACTGCAGCTGAGGAAAATATGTGAGGGCCTGGATTTCCTGTCCAAGACCGTTACTGAGATGAAACATGCAAACATGGTGACACGGGCTAAAACACATATTTCACATGCAGTATGACATTCTTCCATTATGCAAATCCAACATTAGGTTGTGTGCTTGTAGAAAGCTCTGTGCCTTGATGTCTCCCCTCACCTCGCTCCCTCTATTTCTGAGAGCCAGTTGAGCTTTGACATCCACACACGTCCACACATTCTGTCTGACATCGGGCCCTGTGGTGAGATGCTCCTTGACCGGCCTTGATCCACAGAGGAGAGAGTAAGTGGAGGGGAAGTAAGATAGACAGGAGCAAAGACAGCTCGTCAGAGTTAAAGGCAAACAGACATTAGGCTTTCCAGAGCTGCAGTTGCTCTCTGACTCTCCTCCGCTGCACACTTTATAAAATTTACATGACGCATCAGAAAGGCCACAAGAGCCTCTTTGATTGTGGAACTACGTCTGAAAAATACATCAGTCGCCATCTTTTCTGGCGGAGAGGCTGGGAGACAGAATGAAAATACACTTGGCGAACCCTTTCACGTTCTCGTTCACAAACAACATGGCACACACAAAGGGGGAAAAGCCAGAGAAAGACATAGACGCAGCACACAGAGATACATTTAGTCACATGCCGCTTCACCCCGTGCATCTGTGAAACAGTGGGATGTAGCTTCTCAGTGTCATCTCTAATTCCTGTGATCTAAATGTATAAGAATTGATGGTGCCTTCCACCAAATGCTGTTATGGGGGACCTGGTTTGTTTATTTAATGAAGCCAGTGTCACAGCGGATCTGCGTCCTTGCCTTTGGAAGCGGTGGCAGGTGTTGGTGGCAGATTTCCCTCAAACAGGGCCACTGAATTAACAAATCAAATTAACATAACACTGGCGTCAGATCTGGAGGCCTGTTTCTCTGGCACGGCTGTCCCTGTAGTTTGCCTGTATGGACGCTCCCCTCTTGTGTCCAGATGTCCCCACAGTGCCAGCTCCCTCTGCCCAGAAACCACTGAACCGGCCCCGGAGTAAATATAAAACACCGGCAAGGACGGAGCATTTTCCTCGCTACTTCGGCAAAAGTTTTCTGCGTAGTCTAATTTCAGCGCAGCGAAACATCGTGCTAATAAACGCCTCACTCGTTGAGGTTTAACTGAAGCCTTGTGTGAACGTGTGTGTGTGTTTGTGAAAAACTAATGACACGTTGTACTCGTGTTGGTGATAATGACCTCACCGCTGGAAGCTGGGCTGAATGGAGAGGTTCATAAAAGCATTGCTTACACTGTATGAGCAGAACTGAAATGGGACAATTCTGGATGAAGTTGAGCAAAACAGGCAGAATCGCAATGGATTTACAGTAAGTTGGGAATTGGACAGATTATACTGGAATGTATGAACTGTAGTAACTGAAGCACATTAGGCAATATGCTCGAATTAATTCCATTTTATACCCTGTCACAATGTGAAATGGCTACCCAATGTATCCGATATACATAGGCACTCATATCGACATTTTTTCTCCTCTCTAATAGCTATTGTTTGTTTCATCTGTTTTATCAGGCCATTTTCCATTTTACCTCCATTCAGTTGTTAAAAATAGTATTAAAACGACAAAAGCAAAAGGAGTGAAAGTCTTCCACATACAACATAAACATGAACATTTACTGTAAGCTTTTTGTTCTTTATCTTGTCCCGTCATTCAGGCAGGAAGTGAATGACAAAGTTTTTATCGTTGATCAGAAAAACGTGTCCCTAGCCTTCACCATAGCTGCAATGCTCAGACAGTGGATGATGGGAACTGGTAAAACATTAGCAGTGAATGCCAGTATGAACGGACGATAATTATATGTTTATACAAATAGAAAATGTTGACACAGCACTTTTGTAGATTATTTATAATGTTGCCTGGACTGAATGGACTAAAAACTGAAACTAGACTGTTAATCAGACTGTGTTGTTCAGTCTGTTTTTATTTCTATAGAACAATAGCCACACTATATTAAATATTTTCCTGTCTCATGCTCCTGCTTTTAGTATGCGTGTATTTTATATTTTTTTTGTATGTGCCTGATGCTTTAGAGAGCTTGACAATAAGCAATCTATTTGCTTATTTATGTATTTTATTTTTCAAAATGTTCTTATTCCTTATTCTTATAAAGTCTTCTAGGTGAGCGTCTTCCAATAGAGTGCAGAGGTGAAGGCTTGACATGTTGGCATGGTCTGCTATAATATATTAGTCATATATATCAGACATCGATGCATTACACTGAAGATGATGGGAATTACTGTAAAATGAAGGGCATGGACTTATAAAACGCTAAATACTAAGCAGGCACTAAATAGTTTGCTCAGTAATAAGGAGAACATTCAGATCCTAACTAGTCACAACAGCTTTCATCCTTAGTCACTGATAATTATTGCCCGGTCACTATCAGCCAGACTCCACAAAAAGGATCTGGACATTTACATACTTAACATTCAGTAAAGAAATGCACGGCGTAATAAATATGCCATGCATACAGGTCAAAGTCTGGCATTGTAAAGTCTACTTTAAGTAAGCATTATAGTAGTCAGACTTTGAGGCTGGACTTCAAGGTCAACATCACCTACAAGCAGCGGTTCTCAAACCGTGGGGCGGATTCCTAGGCTGAGCCACAGATCCAGTGCGGGGGGGGGGGGGGGGGGGGGGGGGAAATGACTGAGAGAAAAGGCAGTCCAGAACATGTTTGGGCCTTTAAATTTGACTGACGTTGCAGCAATTTCACCAAACAGTTGTTTAGAAATCCACAAGATAAAGAGCATTTATAGTTAGTGTGTTTCACTACACTTGTGCTGCTGTTTTGCTCTCTGATAAAAGCAGCAACTATGAACCAAAACAGTGTCCTGAAAGATGCTAGAAACACCACTGTGTGTGATGGTTCTCTGTGGGTTTGTTACAATAAGCATCCCTGTTACACTACACAGTCCAACCACTGTTCACATGAAAATGTTAATTAGGTTTAAATACAATTCCATCAGTAATAGCATTGTTTAAATCAGTATTTATCAAAATAACTCCCTCTGAACAGTCAGAATGCTTAATTATGGATTCATTAGCCATTACAGGTTTTGCTGAAAGTATTTATGTAGTTTTAGGTTGCTACATCTAGAGCAACGCATCACACTCTATGAGCCAATCATATTTAATCAAACTTTTTTTTTGTTTGTATAACCCTAATTTGTTTTCCAGAGCTGAGCTAAACTGAATAGGACTGTTGAGTGAACGGGGATGCTGCTGTTTGCAGACGTAATGCGGCTTTATGGAAAAGTAGAAGCTTCTAAACTGACTGTAAACTGGCTGTCACAGTCATTTATGGCCTCCCTATCCATCGACTTGATGTTGTGGATGTGCTGGCAGCACAAACAGAGACAGCCCAGAGACTGTCTCCTAGTGTTAAAAACAGTTAGCAGCATTTAGCTGTATTAAACAGAATATTAATGGATTTGGAATGAGACTACCGAGCGCCATTTAAACCTCAAAGTGAGTTGATATGCACATATAAATTCAATTACCTCCATTTACCTTGGCTTTTATTCACTTGCTGACAGTGGTAAACAAAAAGCAAAGAGTTTAAAATGAATGACTCTTTCTCCGTGCACGCTTTACACAACGTTGTTTCTTACCGTAAAAACTGATTGTGACGTTACATTTTCTAATCACCTAATCTCGCAGAAGGCTGCCTCTGCCGACAACACTTCAATGGCTCTACCTGTCCCGAGGAGAACATTTAGAGTGAAGGCACATGTCCAAATGACTCAGTGTTACGCATGTCATTGTGAAATAAAGCCGGACACCGGAGCTCGAGTCAGTTGTGATAGAATGCAGGAGGATGAGATTGTTTAATCATAATTACTGGTTTCAATCTCTTATATAACATGCGTGGATAAATGAGTGCTTCGGGAGTAATGCTACTGGATGTGTACAGTGACAGCGGATGGGCTCAGTCAATCATAAACACCTCTCATCTCATAATCACAAGCCAGCAGCAGGCCAGGGATTCCTGTAAGACACACCACAGCATTGACAAATATAATAATCAACAACCGCTGAGAATCTGCAACAGAGACAAGCGCGCACGTGCGAGCTCAGGCGCTCAGATCCACAAGCGTGACAGAAGATTCAGACTCTGCAGCTGTGCCCGCATCGTATTTTAGAACTAAGCAAACGCAAGCAATTGCCTGCATTTAATGAGAAAAGAAAGCCCAAATCAGGTGCAAAATGAAAGTTTGCTTACACCTTTAACAAAGTAATACCAAAGCTGTCAGAATATTCTCTAAATCCCCGCAGTTGGGAGTTTGGGGGGAAAACATAGCAGCAGCCACTGAGCCTCCCTCAGCTCTGTCCATTTCCATAAACGCTGCTGGCTGTCTCACCTACACCAGAAACACTGCTGGGCTAAATGCCCTGGCATATCATTTCCTCCTTTCTTGCTCTCACCTATTCTGAACCGAATGTTCATTACCATGCAGTCCGCCTCGGAGAAAGAGCAGGAGAAAACGACGAAGAGTACAGAGCTGAGATCATTGACAGCTTGATGTGACGAAGGTCAATTGAAATAACAGGTTTTTTGTGTGTTTATATTCTAAATGGGCCACTTGTGTCGGTTGTTCTTGGCTTTCTGCAGAAGGAGAAACTGGGGAAGCTCTGTGGCTATAGGGCTGCGTTGAAAGTGTGAGGCCGACACACACACACACACAGACTTACTTTCACTCACTCACTGTAATGAGCAGGTTATGCTTCGGCACAGGCTGCTAAAATCTGTAATTATAATCAACCTCTCTCTCCACCTCTCCCTCTCCCCTCATCTCCATCTCGCTTCCTCTCCCTTTCTTTTTTTCTGTCTACATCAGTGAGCAGACATGAGGGAATCCTTCACTAAGCACAGGAGGTAATGAGTTTATTGATTAACATGCACAGATGAAGCAGCTCTCTCAAATTAATGTTGTTTTACATTATTAGATGGACTCGGGGCACTTCAGAGCGCTGCAAGACCATTACCTCATTGCAGTCCCAGAACTCACATATACATTAACTCTATTACTTAACATTAAGTAGGAAACCTTTGACAAACACTCCATGAGGTGTTCTGACTCCTGAATATATAAGAATGCTTTGAGCACAGCTTCATTCGTGTTTTTTATGAATGCTGCTCTATTTTAAACCCAATTGTTTTTGTATGCAGGTAGGGTGTGTGCTCTGTCAGACCATTGGCAGCGCTGCATCTGGCAAACCATCTGGATGAGGAAGATCACATGTGACCCACATAAGTGGTGTGTGACCCCACTCTTTGACACAGAGTCAAATAACAAGTCTAACAATAGTTGGAAGAACTGGCATATCATTTTTGGGACTGGCGCAAATGTTTAGATGAAGACATTTCCATATTCTGGCAATGAGAACATTTAATTTGACACAACCCCCCAAAAACTGAACTCTTAAAACATGTTTATGTCCCTAATGTGGGTACTTTTGTTCCCAGACTTTTGCAGTTTTAAGTGCATATGTGTTAGCGCAGACACACATACACCGCAGCCACTCTGCACCAATCCAATAAAGTGCATTACTATAAACTTTACCACAGAGCTGCAAACCAGCCAGTGTAATCTAAACTGCCCATTAATGCAACCTTTGAATTTTTGAACCTTGAAAAGTTAGTATACTTTAATTTCACAATATTAAAAAAATTGACTTCAGCACATCATGTATAGATCCAATATCTGATTACATTATACGTAAGCTTTAAAATTCCAGTTTCATCCAGCTGAAGCAGTCATTTACCTTTTCTCTCCCTGGGAAATTCAGCAGCCGCATCGTTACTAGCAGAAAAACTGTGCAAGATGCAGAAGTAACACAACCGCAATGTACAGATATCTGCACCAAACATACAGTCCAGATCATTCTGGCCCACTTTAACCCCTGAGAACAGCACTATAAATGATGCATAAATTATTTATTTTTGCCTCTTCCAACCAGTTTGATGTCTGAAGGTGTGCAGTAATGGGAAATAATAACTTTTTTTTAAAAATGTAAGTAGTTTAAAGTACAGATATCTGTATTAAAATGTATGGAACATTAGTAAAATCTGTCAGTAAAGTATAGATACCTCAAAATTTAGCTTAGTATTTATACTTCATTGCTTCCCATCTCAACTTTTAGTCACATATTGATGTTGTGGCATTTTTGGAATTTCTATATGTTAAAGTTATGTCTTCATTGTAAAAACGTCTGACCAACAAATAAAATGTCAGGTGAGACGCAACAGCAAAATGTAACAGTTAGCAAGGCAGCATCGTAAAATGTAATAATTATTCATAACAAGTGCAAAAGTCACAAGCTGATCTAAAACAACACAACTGTACTCGAGTGCACTATGTAGTATTGGGCAACACCTCTTAATCTTTGAATTCAGGTGTTCGGTCCCACTGACACAAGTGTAAAAAAAAATCATACACATAGCCATGCAGTCAGCGCTGTCTTTGCAAGCATAAGTGAAAGAATGGGTCACTCTAAATAGCTCAACGACCTCAGCATTTAGGAACTACAGCCACAAAGTGGCAGACCGCGCAAACAGCGAGGCCACCAAGTGATGGAGTGCAAAAGCAGAACACATACTGTGCACCACGAGCTTCATGGAGCTTCCTGTGGGTGTAATGCATCAGCGGCCCAATACTTTTGTTCATATAGTGTAAGTATACTTGTATAAAGTCTTCTACTGCGTATCAGAGTAAAACAAATCACAAACAGTTTTGAGTTCTAAAAATCCACAAATAACTGTTGAAAGCCCACTAAAACTGTTTGTTCATTCTTTACATAGGAAAGAGCATTTTTCATTCTTCGTTAGCATTTGCAAATTTGTTAGGCCGATGAGGCAAATGATGTACAACTGTCTACAATCTATGACTTTCTGGTCATAATAGAATAATTCAATAGTTTTACTTTCCCACATTGTTAATATTTCACTGTGTCCGTCACTACATACAGAACAGTCAATCTAATTGGCAGTCAAAATCTACCAAGCCCCCAGGGCTGCACATAGTAGACCTCCACTTTGTTTCTACAGTATTAGTTTTTTGATAGTGACATTGAACATAATTTTGCTGTGCAGTGCTGTGTATATTTTAGTATTGTTCCTATATGACGAAAAAAATCTTCTCATAATTTGCAAACATTCATGCTTTTCTGATGTTTTACAAAAGCACAAGGTAAAAACGTTTTGCTCTTAAAATCAGCGCATGAGTGTATTCACTTTGTAACCAAACAGCATTCTGTTGTCACCAGAAGAGAAACACAATTTTAGAGTCCACTATCATTCAGGCAAAATATCTAAACATTTTGGCTGCCCTGGTTTACACACTGTGAAAGGAACTTGTCATTTTGGTGACGGCAACTTATTCATTGACACAAAAACTTCATTTTGAAAAACGAATTAAAGGTTTTGAGTGAGTTACGCCCTTTTTCAGGTTAACTATAGTGTTTTGCTATATAACTTTTTTTTACATCTTTAGAGCAAAGGACTTCAAAAGTGTTGCGAGAAATGTGTCAAAGCAACTGAAAAAAAACTGTAATGAGCACATTACCTGATTGACGTTACTGCTTCTGAACAGTTTCCTGGTTCAGTCCATGGGCCAACAAAACAGCACGTGGGGATAGTGAACTCATGCTTGCCACATATCACTGCCACCAATGAGAGAGTGACAACTAGAGAGCAGGTGAGCACAAAACCAGCACTGCAAAGGATCTGGAGCAGCCAACAGTGACTTATTCTAGAGCAGGGGTGTCAAACACAAGGCCTGAGGGCCAGAATTGGCCTGACAAAGACTCCAATCTGGTCCACTGGAGCGCTTTGAAAAAGAAGGGCTTAAATTTTGGACTTTTAATCTCTTTTTTAACCATCTACTATAGAAATTCATTTTCTATAGTAACAACAACAACAACAACAACAACAACAACAACATTTTCAGTGAATTAACAAAAATGTTCAGTTCTATTATTACAGGAAATTCTGGGAATTTGAGTGACAGGATTCTGTAATCGTATATATTTATTTCGTACAATTTAAGCCCAAACAGTTGGTCTGATCAGTTCAGTTTGATTCAGTTTTATTGATATAGTGCCAAATCACAACACCCTACACAATGCAGGTACAAAATCTGAGACGTCCTGTTGAATTTGTGCTGTTTTACCTTACATAAAACTATCTCAGGGATTAAATGTGTCATTAAAACTTCCTTACAGTGACAGAAAGGGGAGTGTCACTAGTCCAGCCCACTTAAGATCAAACTGAGTTCTAGAGTGAGAAATTCTACATACTGCACACTGAAACTGGTTTAAGAAAAGTTTTCCGAGTATTGGTTAAGCATAAATTGTTGCACAGCAATACTGGATATGATGACCATTATTAAACCAGTCATTAAAAAAAATTCTAATATGCTTCCTTTCATCCTGGAAGCTGCATACAGAGAAACGCCATGCTGCCACACGCCCCGCGCCCACACTTCTTTAAAACCGCCTTACCCCATCGACAACACAAACACACAAACACAAATCCCTTTAAACAGCCTGTCATGTACTCTCAGTGTATCCCACACACATCTCTCAAAAAGGTTACCCACACTCACCACTCAGCCAGAGGGGAGTCCCTCAACTCAGGTTCCCCCCTTTGCCAAGTGGATACTTCCTCTGAAGGTTCCTGGTGCGCGGCATGTCAGAGGCGCTATGAAGATACCAGGGAAAATGGCAGAGCAAAGAAGTGGCGTCAATCTCTCACCGCCAGTACCTCTCTCCCGCCACTTTGATGTGATGGCTTTGTGATGTGGAGGAGCTGTCAGATTAGTGGGCCTGTCACGGCTCTGTCTGCTTGTCTGTTGGGCTTGACAGAGTCTGTGATGGAGCTCAGACTAAACAAAAGGGTTATCACCTTCCCCGTGCTCAACCACACTACTCTTTCATATGTGGGGAGAAGGGAGGAGAAGGCATCCGTCCTACGCGCAGAGAGAAGTAGAGGAGGAGAGCGTGTCACCCTTCAACCGTCATCAAAAAAGGTGTAAGTGGAAAGAAAAAAGCAGGCAATTATAAAACCTGGATGTTGACTGCATAAATAATGCATGCTTACAGTCAGAAAGATAGATACAGATAGATATTTTCATGTATGTTGTAAAGTACGACATTCAGGTATGCGAATTTGTACTCCAACCCCCACACATCCTTCAACAGGAAGTCCCTGCTATATGGACTTCCTCTTAAATACAGCTGTTAGCTTAAATGAGGCATAAAGAAAGTGATCCATTCTCCGGACACCTGGGGACCACAGCCCACAGGTGCGGTGTGTGTGTGTATGTGTTTCAATGAGGTGAAATAGCACACTAATGAGGAGAGACTGATCACTGCTGACACAACCAGGCACACACAGTAATATGAATTTCCTGTTTCAAGTAATTCTTATTTCCTGTTTGACTTGTACTGTAATTAAGAGGCCATGGCCTGGACTACAGTTAGCGCACCCTGCATTACTTGTGTGTGAACTCGGTTTCAAAAACGCACTGTCCAGACCTTACATATCACCATCTGTAAATCAAAAACAAATGATTAGAGAGACTGCCTCCAGCAACAGACGAATGCGGCACATCCGGGTACTTGTACAGCACAGCTGACTCATTAGAAATGCTTCTATTTTCTATTAATAACCAAATAATTCTTATCCATCAAAAGTACGTTGATATGAACAGCCAAATATTCCAACACAGAGTTTTACATTCTGGTTTTTGTGCTTTGATGTTTTCAAAGTTACGTCACCTCCCAAACTGCCATTTGCGGCTCTGATTTAACCTTAATTCAACAATTAAATCTGTGCCTCCATCCTTGGAGCAGTGTGCAGACCTATCTTGATCAGGACGCTGCACAACACCATGCACCTCGCCATGCCTGAGAGGCAGCTGAAGGGGCAATGAAGCGTATTAAAGCCACATAATTCTGAGGTCTGTCAACTTATGAAAGGATTCATTGGCCAAGCGTGCCGCTTAGATCCCCCATCCAAAGCCTGATGAGACATCTGTTATTTAAATAAAGATTTCAAAATGAGAATTGGAGAAATTGTTACCCAACACTGTCTCAGCAGCTGACGACAGAGCCAGCAGAGTGAGAACCGTAGCGTGACACTGAGATTGAGCGCATAAATAGTGGTGAAGACAGAGGTGGTTAATAGCAAAAAAAGAAAGAAAGAAAAAAGAACAGTTTGAATAGCAATGACAGAGGAGGAGATAATGAGATGTTTTGATGTGACACTAAAGACAGAGGGATCTAACAGAGGTAGTCAGCTAGAGCCACACGGCTGCACTACAGGTCAGCTCGCGCGCACAGGAATGCACAAACACAGCCTCTACAAACTAGTTGCACACGCTCAATGAAATTCAACTGAACAGACACAAAGTATCAGACTCTGCCCTCAGCTGTCATCTCTTCCTTAAGACATACACACATAGAGACATGTATAAACAAAAGCAAAACATATTATATGTTTGGCCACAAGGCATGTCAGCAAATGTAACGCAATGATGTTGCATGATTGCTTTACGTCCCCATAATTTAAATAATTATCTTTTTTGACAAACATTGTAATAAGGCTGGCCTTAGGTTTAGGGTAGGGTTTAGGGTTGGCCACACGGTGGTTACAGACAGAGTTATGTCATTCCCCTGGAAAAAGATCTAAGCCAGTGTACTGCGCTCTGAAGTGATGGGATATATGTGAGGAGAGAGAGTAAATGCATGCATACCTTCACGTTTACATATCTCCACACACTGATGTCTATATCTCTGCAGGCTGCTGTTTGTGTGTATATGACATGCGCCAACGCAAGACATACAGTATGTATAAGTGCTGGCGCGTGAAGGCCTGTGCATCTACATCTGCGACATTTCCATTTGAAGGCGTCCATCCCTGCCAAGATAATAAGGAGCAGTGTGTGAGCGTCTCCCCAGAGGAGTGAGTGACAATCTGAAGAAGCGCCACAATACGCTTATTCACACTGATGGAGAGATCAGAGTGAAACATGGCAGATGTTGTCATTGCAGCCTTACACCAGAGAAAGAACGTTTCCTAACATTGATGTTACGGTCCTGTCTGGCAGACAGCGACACTCAGAAGGCAAACAATCGCACAGGACAGCTTGAAAAGAAGAGGAAGAGGACAGATGGGCAAGAGAGAGGAGAAGAGAGGAGGTTGGATACTTGAAGCTCCTCCTATTCTACTGAGGTTTCACTTTTTTTTGCCATTGCTGTTTCTGTGAAGCATTTTGGGGCGATCCCCTTTGCCGTAACCCACCTATTAAATGTGCATGAGTCATTATGCCAGGGGACTAACCCTTGAACCCACATGCCTTAACTCAAAGCAAGTGGTTGTGGCTTATGGAAGATTGGACGATTCCCACTGCTTAGTCAGAAGGCCACATGACCAGTATATGCAGCAGCTCCTCACTGACTGTGAATATATGAGCCTTTTTTTAAAAACTATATCAACAGAGTGTCTGCAGGAGTGGTATACTGCATAAGATGGTTTTGATAAATACTCGTTTTACACGCTTCACAAAGAGAAATGGGAAAGAGCCCGTCTGTGAATCCAGCTCTTCACCACAAGCAACGTTTTGTAAAAGACCGGCCTCCATCGAACGCTTTGAACCTTTACTGCATTGATTTACTCAGGATTTTTGTATTGCAGCAAGTTTTATCATCAAAGACTACAACTGGAGCTACTGAACAGCAGGCACACCTTTAGTTTTCCTCCCCAAAACTAGCAAACATCACCCATGATGTGTTCAAAGACGGATCCCCTGGGAGGAGGCACAACTTGAAGAAGTTGTAGAAAGGGCTGATAAATTCCACACAATGGTGCAGAGATTTTTCCTCAAGAACATCGTGGACTGCGGTTCTCAAAATTTCACATTTGTCACGTGACAAAATTGCATCCTTTGATGACGAGAGAGACTTTAAATGGCAAAAATTCCATTTTTGGTGTTTCCAGGAGGCTATTTCATATATGAAATAGCTATATGCTGGGAGCTAGCTATTTCAGCTCCACAGCTAGCTTGGCATGCATGCAGCATCTGCTATACACAGTGATTTGTTAAACACGAAAACAGGAGGCTTGAAAAACACTTAACCTGTAAACCCTCAAATAATGCACAGTTTAAAACATTAGTGCAATTTAAGTGAGTGTTATTAACTCTTGTATGTTTGTCACAAACAGGCAAATTAGTTTTGCAGGCCCAAACCATTTTTTGCAATATAAACATGTTTATTTCTGCATTTTAGCATGAACGTCTATGGGGATTTGTAGTCAGTCTCAAGTAGCCACTCAGAAAACTTGGTGCATTGCTACTGTTTTACTCTGGAAAATGTGCATTGATATGCACAAGAAACTCCTTTTAGTTAAGTATATGGTAAAGCTCAGCACCAGATGTGGTTATATGCTATAAAGCTTAAAACAAATATAATTCCCACATGAGGAGATGACAGAAAGAGGAAATATGCCTGGAACTCATAATGAGAATTCAGCAAACTTAGAGCGTATAAATCCAAATGTTTTTTTATTGAAACTTTTATCAGCACTGAGGTTTGCTAAGGCAGTGAGCTGTTATAAAAGTACATGTAAGTAGATTTTAAAACATGAATGAATAAATAAAGCAGATAAATATTAGAAAGTCATAAAAAATAAAGATTATGGGGGAATTTGTCATTTTAATAACCTAATCCTCCTCTGTTCTCTCCTAGTTGGCCTTTTATTTCAGTCAAGGCCACACAGTTGTCACATGTGTCACTAAGGATATTACACTATCCCCATGTCTGATTTCAGAGAGGATCTAACAGGGGTCCAAGCTCTAAATCTGCAGTCTGCTCATAAGAATCAAGTACACCAATAACCCATGCATAAGAACCAGAGGAGGTGAAGTGCACACATTGCCCTGATACCTGCCGGGTAACAAAGGAAAGTGCGAAGGAAGGCACTGAGAGGAAGGAAGGAAGGTTGGCAGGGATGGCAGAAGAATTTAGGCTTCAGGGAATGTAGGGCCTTGGCATGGTTACAAAGGCACAAGCACTGTCTAATCTGTCATAGAACTAGGACTTTTCTAAACTTAGCAGCATAAGCACCGGTAGCATTACTGTCTGATGATTATGAATATTTGATCTTGGGAATTCAGTGCCTGGTTTGGATGGCTACTTAAGATGTTTTATCTCTGTGAAATTCTGCAACTGACAAAGCAACTATTACAATCATAATCACGCATGTGAGTAAGTAATTGTTACAATATTAAGCATATTTCTGTGTAGGCCCAGTGCACTGAGAAAAACAGAGCATCCACGTCTTAATTCTAAGCTGCTGTGGGACAGAAAAATAAATCAGATCCAGCTGATGTGTGTTTACCTTCTCTAAGCCCCAGGAGACTTTGGGTAATTGAGCATGAGCAGATCAGCAATAGAAAACCCATTTTGTGCTAAGAAGCAGAGCCACGTACACACACCTACATATGCTCATGCTCTTGTTGCTCATTGACACATGCAGAGCCCTTTGGAGCTAGAAGTGCATTAAAATGCATAGCAGCCTAGGTTAACGCTGTTGGTACAATTTCAGCACACATGGTTTGGCAAATAAGTGAATGTATGTCCACTTAATGCAATCTATGTGATGTTATTTAAAAAGGCAGGAAAAGCTTAAAATTACATCAACACTGACGATTTAAAGATATGCACTGTGTGTTTGCTTACTTCCAAAGTTAAAACCAAATTTGATACCTGGCTGTCTATTAAATTTGACTAGTACATGTTACAGTATTGTTTGGTCTGTGACTTTACCTCAATGTTAAGCGTTTGCTATATAACACGATGACGTCACAAAATTATCGTGCATAATTTAATTTTTGCAGAACTTGATTTTACTGTTGTGAAGTTAAAATAATGCAATGTTTTAATAAGGTGCCATGGGTCATTTGGTAGATGGTTGCTAGGCAACATGATATATGTGCTATAGATGAGAACCTTTAGAGGCCTGCATACCTGTGCAGCAAATTTGGCTGCACAACTTCTGTGTAGAAATATACTGTGTACTCCTTCCTGTGTAGGAGGAATGAGTGGGCAGACAAAGATTGAATGTATTATAGCATGAGCAGTCCCTTAGCGTGTCTAAAAACACAATTAAAAAAAACATTTCAGGTTATCAAAGACAGTTTAAAAGACGCCTAAAGCTCATAAAATCATTAATAGATTTATTTAAAAAACAAAAACAAAAACAACAACATGCACTACCCTCTCTGGGTAGGATTTACTTTTAAGGGTATAGTATTGCATTTTGTATATATTGATTTTGTTTTGTTGTCTTAAAGGTACTTTAAGAAGCTTGTAGCGCAGTAAAAACATGTGCAAAATGCGGGCTGTTGTTATATCATTATACGTGACGTAATTTTGAGTATAATTATTTTTTATTCATGTTGACATAGGATATATGGATCATTTGTTTAATTTTGCTTAAAGTGAAAAAACGTTTTTGATCATGAGTTTATTTTGTTTTCCAAAGGCAAATAATACTCTAATGTAATGTACATAGTAAAGTCATAATGAAATAATGTGATATTTAGAATCCCCATAGATCATTTCATTTCCTATATGCTGTCAATACAAGCAATGGCAGTAAGAAACACAGTTTCAAATAGCTATATATAGCATTATTATCACTTTGACCTTCAGATCAACCGAGTAACTTACTATGATGCTTCACTACCTGAGGCAATAAATAAATAAATACACTTGAGTCTATAAAGTTGACATTTCCTGTAATAAATGTGTACTTACTGTTATTACATTGATTAGAGTTCACCAAGAAAACTAATTATAATCCAGCATTTTACTTATATGGCACCATCCAACTGTGTTACTGCTATATTACGTAGTCCTGAGTGAGAAGAATATTAGGGAAATCACCATCAGCTTGTCCAGATTTGTTCCTCACTTGATGTTTAGTAACTAAGTTATTTTTTTTAAAGTGTTATCAAATATGGTTTTGCAGAAATGTATAAACCAGTGAAGTGTTTTCTGTTTTTCTTTTTTTTTTGAGATTTATTTGCTGTTGAAATGAGCAGGGCTACCTGTTTGCCAGTGTTATTCCTCTGCAGTTTCATATTTTTGATCAGCGGTCATTCTTAGCAAGAGAGCATTGTGAATTTTCCAAAACTTCTGACCATACCTCCTCCTTCAGTCTATAAGAGTGCCACAGATGCAAGATGTAGGTATGTTTCAAGAAGCTATATGCAGTATATTACTGAAATTTGCCAGAACAATACAGCATCACTTAGTATGCAGTTGTGCATCTGAATAAATGTATGGGTTTACTGCACGTGTGTCTGTGATTTCTGTCTGTTTGTGTGTGTGCGTCTGTCAGTGTATGCATGTTGATGGCATCCCTGTAGTCGCAGCTCCCCTGCTCTTGTAATGTACCCATGTAATGGTGTAATGAAAATTCATGATGAGAGCATGTTAACTGCATTAGCCAGTCTCCCAAGTTCCAGCACATGAATAAAACGAACAAGAGGAGGAAAAAAAAAACAGGGAAACTCATTTTGATGCCTAATTATTTTTGGACTTGACAGCCTGGCAGCGGCCTGGCCTGTGTATGTATGTGTCTAAATGTGTGTGTGTGTGTGTGTGTGTGTGTGTGTGTGTGTGTGTGTGTGTGTGTGTGTGTGTGTGTGTGTGTGTGTGTGTGTGTAGTCCATCAGTGTTGCTGAGTAGATGCACAGCGGTAAGCAGGGCCCTTCATTATGGGCCATAATGACTACATCCACCCCAGATACAACATCCTGGGAACCTTTGTTGCATTGTTTTGTTCCAACACATCGAGCAACAAATCAACACATTTTACATGGCTCAAGTACCTGCATTCATTTTTTATCTAAATATGTAGCAGGGGCAGATCTCGCCTTGGTGTATGTTTTGTTTTTTCTCCCTACATGCATTCCTTTCATTATGTTTGCATAGACATTTTGTCGTGAAGAATCATTATCAGCAGAGCGTAGCGCTGTAAAAACACCAAATTACTGGAGGAAATGTGTTTTTAATAATTGTACAATTACACATAGATTCCAAATAACTGTGGTTACAGTTACATTATTTTAGATGTGCATTTACCCAAAGCTCGACAGCTAATTAGGCGCCAATTTATAACTTTTAAACATCTTGTAGCAGCGTCACTTAAACACAGGTGTTTTATTTCCATCTTCAGTTATCATCTTGAGTGTGTAAATGGAATACTTGAGGTATGGGATGCATCCAAACATAGTGGCTGCTTTCTTTGTGGTTACTTCCATGGGTTTCTCTAATCTGCACAGTCATTGTTAGCGTGGTGAATGTTTTCCTCAAGTTGTTTCACTCAAAACAAAACTAAATTCTCCAGGAAACGGTGGTTTGTTTATTTGATTTTGTCGCCAGCGTCTCGAGGAGAGAGCTAGTAAGGCAGACTGCTGAATATAATCGCCCAACTGTTTTTAAATCAGGTAATGAAAATTTTTTTATTTTGCAACTCTGTAATCTTGGAAAAGCAAATAGTCTTCATATGACTAATATAAAGCTGACCCAAGGTTTCCTACCTTAGATAATCAGACGCACCTGTGTGGCACAAATGGCTATGTGTGTGTGTGTGTGTGTGTGTGTGCAATCAACCCTAGGGGACTGACTGAATCCTTCCTGCCCATGACGGAGACGCGCTCCAGTGCAACGGATGCAAAGCAGGATTCCCGAAATCGCAATTTTCCTGGATTAGATGTGCACCGAAAGAGAAATGGAGCATCCGGACGGCTTTTATTGGTTTATGATTGCCCTTATCCTAACTACATTAACCTCCTGATTGCTTGAACCGACATTATTAGATGCTTCCAAAGGAACAAAAGGAAAACAGGAGGAGGAACAAATAGAGGCTAACAGGCAATCACGACCACCGGACCACGTAAAGAATTTAAGACCAATGACATAAAAAAAGAGAGAGAGAGCTACAGAAATGAAAAGGAGAAGACTGAAAGAAAGACGACAGGAGGAGGAGGAGGAGGAGGGAGAGGAGGGGCGTTCGATCGTCGATTAAAGTGCAATTGTGCAATTTCATTCCTGTTCCAGCACAATGAGGAATGAGATTAAGCTCAATTTGGACCTGTTCAAGAGATCTCCTCACCTCTGTCTGAGGTGCACCGTGCAGCACACACGCGCACCAAAGCACACATACACACACCTACACACCCCTGAAGCCCCTCACCATGTCAGCACCCCTCCAGGGAAATCAGGCGTCTGGAGACAGGTCAGCCCTGGCCCATGTATATATTCATGGGCTTAATCTGGCATCATTTCTCTCTGCTGCCGGAAAAAGAAATGTATTTAATTTACACAATCCCCATTTGGCCCGCTCACCAAGGAAAAACACATAGGGAAAAGTAGGCTCATAGTCGGGGCTTCACCCCTTCTGCATAAACTAGTTTGCAGTAGTGTGTGCATATAGAAGTTCCTGCGTATTTGCAAGTGTCTGTATTCTGTATGTCAGCATGCATAGCAGTATTTTGTCTGTGTATTGAAAGGAGGGGGGAAAAAACACATCATCATATTCCAGACCTGTACAGTACACCCAAACAGTGGCAGCTGTGCTAGTCAGTTTGAATGGGAGGATGGGAGTTGTACCCAGCAGATGCTGTGTGTGTATTAAGCAGATTAATTATTAAAAGATGCTTGACAGATGAAAAGTGGGTCCTCGGGCTATAAAGGAAAATGTTTATTCTTCTGCCATAGACTGTAGTACACTTAGCTTCTGCTCTCAACTTATCCAGCGCCTCAATGAAAAGAGTAAACACTTTCTGTGCTCTGTGTGGTTGGAATCACATACATAATCATTTGAAATGGCCGCCTGGGATAAACCTTCAAATATGAATGTGTGTTTAGTGATTGGGGTGAAATGTGATTAGCGAGCAGCATTTACGTATGTATGTGTGGGCGTGCGTGTGCGTTTGTGTGGAGTAAGGTAGCCTGAGGAGAGACCCAATCACTGTTTTTTTCAACCCTGCACCTAATCAAGCGTCAGTGTCGTCACCACCACATGTTAACTTTCTTTCCCGTCTTCCAGCATTTAAAAAAAGTGCTACAATTTAAACATTTCCCTCTAATATGTTGTAACGGGCATGAAGAGCGGCTCTTATGATTGGCTATTATGTTGAGTGACGTTAGCTCGTTACCTGTGACTTTTGTGACTGTTTGCAGTCATGCATCTTATTATTTGGCCTCTTAAAAACTGCAGGAATTAGTTCGTATGCAAAGCCTTGAGAGAGAATAAAGCTCGAGGTAATATCACATTACTTGTATTGTGCATTTTTTTATCTTCTTTAATGCTGCGTTATGGTAACACCATCTGTATCTGTTTATGTCGTGAGGAGTTTTCCATTAGCATTTATAGCTCTAATAGGAGAAAGTCTACACAAAATATTCAATCTAATTTTTTTTACTAAGGAGCTTAATAAAATTGAATAATAAAGGCATGATTTGCATGTAAACTTTATCTTCAAAGGAAAAAATAGCTGTAGCTGCAAAAGTGCTAATAGTCTGAGTAAAATATAAATCCATACTTGAATAGTGGAAAAGTCAGAATTGCTTTTGGTCATATGCTTCTTTAAAAACTTTGAGTATAATGAGAGGAAGTTCAACTGAATGAAAAGGTTGGTGTGAGGCATCTATGATAAATAATAACAAAGATGCAAAAAAAACAATCTTAAAGTCTCTGTTTTCAGTTTTGTATCCGCCTTTTAGACAGTTTTTTCCACCCTGTCACAATGTGCGATATGCCAGGACATAAGGTAAAACTATTACCAGGATTACACATTACTATCCTATTTTCTTTTCTCTTTTTTAATGTTGATTTTCTATGTCACTTTTAACAGTCATAGCGCAGTGTGAGATCAGAGCAGAAACACACTAACAAAGAGTCAAACTCACGGTACTGCGTGTTTACAGACCTGAATCAAACTCCAAAAATGTGATGGCTCCAGGTTATCAAATGAGATAATCTGAAGCTTTCTTGGTTGTGCATAGAACTGTGTGCTCTGTGTGATACTGTGGTGTCTAATTTTGTCTGTTATCCATCAATTTGTTGCGCAATTAAGAAAATAACTCTTTGTCAGATAACAAAAACATTATTAGGCCAGTTCTGAGCAGCACTGATTTGCCTTTCTTATTTTAGACATCAAGAGTGCAACACATTGAAAGAGAGCCCCAGGAGAAGGAGAGAAGATGGGGGGGTGTTTGCAGTTAGACACATCTGTCTGTGGCACAGGGAGGAGGGAGAGTGAGATACCACCTGCTCGTTCCATTTCCCCAGTTCTTGGCTCCATGTAAATAGGTGACAAATTATTCAGTCTAGGATCTGAGCATCCGAGCCCCTTCTGAAGGTGGAGGCCAAGAAAAATGGACCGGTTATCCTCCCAGCATCCCTTAAAGATGGCTCCACCTTTGCCTGCACACACACGCACACGCGCACACACACACACACACACATATATATACATAAACGTGCAGAAAGAAATACTTTCTCCCATCTCCCATCCCCCATACCACACACACACACACACACACACACACACACACACACACACACACACACACACACACACACAGATACACATATAGACACGGGTTGCTGGGCCCCCTGTTGCCTCATCTGTCAGCCCCTACAACCAAACGCACACACACACCAACATGATGCACTCACACACTCCCTGGGGAGAGGGTCTCAGATGCAGATCATCAGTATTAGCGGGTGGTTGAGGGATTAGCATCCCCCTGCAGTGACCTACAGGTGTAGCCCTGGGTTAGAGCAGACACTTATCTTCCAGAGCATCGCTGGGCCCTGACCCCTGGGCCTTCGCCAAACACACCTCACAGGAGAAACAGCGCAGGCAGACAGATGGGGGAGGCGTCGCAGTGTATGGGAGAGTTATAGGGCTTGTGAGAGAACCGTGCACACGTTCAAATCAGAGGCACAACTGTGCAGACATGTATGAATGGTTTTACTCATAAATACAGTATTCGTCTATATTTTCTAACCTGAAATTGTCAGTAATTTAAAACTACTACTACCAAACCGAGACCCTGATATGGAGAGATGAAGAAGTGTGCTGAAGGCTCTCAAATCCTTAGTGTGTTCAAACCAAATCCATTACAAAACTTTAAAAAGAAAACAATATTTGAAATAATTTAAGTACTAAAACATTGGTCAGATGTGTTTAAAAAAAACAATGAAATCGACGGCCTTTTATCCTTGCAGGATTTCATCACTTTCACCCTCATTTCTTTGCGATACACAGTCCTACTTGATGATGTTTGTTGCAGCAAGTGTCTAATCTCGAGCTGACAGATCAGGTGGTAGTTGTCCTCCACCTGCTTACTTCTTTTTTCTTCTAGTCTGTAATTCTATTTTTTCCACATTCTCTCTCTTTTTTTAACCCGATCCACAAATACAGCCCGGCGCTCTTTTTTGTTTTTTTCCTAACATTGTTACGACGGATGAAACGCTTCGGCCAAGTGTGCCTTTTCTGTCTTCCAGCTCTGATGTTACTGTTACTGTTTCCATTAAATTCTGCGTTTGTTTTTGTTAATGTAGTATCTACTGTAAAAAAAAAGCAATAAATAAGAGCTGATTAATTAATGTATTAATGCTTTATGTCTCAGTTACAGCACATAAAGCAGAAAAAAAAAGTTTCTGGCTGTCAGGTTATGAAAAATGACATTTGGCAGGTGTTTCTGTTTTGCAATAAACTCCTTTACAATTCTTTTTATGTTTCAAATAAATCATAAAGGCAGTAATAAATGTTGATCAATCATTAGGGGTTTTAGTCATCTAAACATCATAAGTTAAAGAACTGTAATAATAAGCCACTCCACTGCTTTTCCTGTAAGAAGAAGTCGTAATATCCAGCCTGTCTAAGGCAGTTTAAGCAATCTGGCAACCTAAACACTGTCTTTGCCATATTACGATTTTATTAAGAATTCAAGTATGATTATTTACAAAGCATGGCCTGGAAATTCATCCTCATCTCTTCCAATTATTGCCATAATTGACAATATAAGTTATGTGAAAGTAAGCCTAAAGTTACTTAGCAGTGACAGAAGAGCAGCATGGGGGAGTTGGACTTTGTGAGGGTCAAACTTATAAATAATCATTTTTATAAATTAATTAGCATTTTTTACTATTGTGGATTCTAAAGCGTTTGCTTTCTTCCATTTGTTTGTTTCCCTCGCGTCTCTTCTTTGTCGTCTTCTTGTAAGTTATCACGTTTTTGATTTAACGCAAGAGAAAAGGATGGTTTGATAAACAGACAAAGTCAAAACAATGTGAAGATCGAGGCAGACAAGCAAAGGGCCTTTGGTGGTTGACGCTCATGTTTTGCTCGCTCTAATATCATTTGAACCTGGCTTGTGTTGTTGCCTCCCGTCGGACTCGCCTCATTCTGTTGACATTTTGCTGTTATTTGTACACTGCAAAGCGGTCCATTTTCCCTGCATCAAAAGTGCTTTTACGCGTGTGTGTCAGGATGTCTTTGGTGCTTACCTTCAGCTCCTGTCAGAGAGCGAGAGCAAGGCCTGTGCTCAGGAGCAGAGGGGGGAAGGCTGCTTTGTGCCCTAAGCGTTTTTAGTGAAGGCGAGAACTGGCTCAAAGGCTGTCAGTGCACATGCAAACACACATCAATACACGCACATACACACACTCACAGCAACAAGCAGTGTTTTCGCTCTCAGCTGCACTCCCAGTAAGAAATAAGTGTTTGAAATGAACTCTGATTCATAAAGTGCACATACACACAAGCATGCGTGCTATGCTCATTACATAGGTATCTTGCCTGTGTTTGTCTTTCTCAAAGGCTATAGAAACATGAGGGAGGTGAACGCAGCCCTGATCAAAGGATCTAGAGTTAGGACTTAGGACCTGACAAAGGAAAACAACCCACAGTGTGAAACAATGTGTCTGCGGCGAGAGCAGTGTAACAAATGACACCGGCGTTCTTTATAAAACCACAATTACGAAAAGCTGTTCGCATGTCTTCCTGTGTCGCATTGAAAGTCCACCAGATGGAAAATGCAATCTGGTGCCCCGAATGGCATTTTTAGTTTTGGCTGGTACTGCGGAGAAGGACAACAGGGTCAAACTTGCACTGTGAACTGAGTAGACACAGGGAATTTCTTTCATTAGTGGGCTTCTTTTAAGATTGCAACCTCATACCTCTCATAATAATGGTTTATTGTTACTACTATTGTTATTCAAGACATGAAACATGAAAAAAAGAGACATAAAAACTTAGTAATTTATGGCGTGCCATCCAAAAGTCATTAAATTAAAAACCATTCTTGCATTTACAGGCTGCCTTCAGCACTGCTGTTGTTTTTTTCAAATGATTCCCTGGAAGTCCCGTTATGACATTTTGCTCTTGAATGTCTGCGGTCTCATCGCAAAGCTCGACTTCTGTGTCAAACAGCTCTGAGTTTCGTGTGGAGAACCATTACTGGAGAGATGAGTTTATGACAGTGCAGTTTTCAGCAGTTTTCCTGAAGGTTGTGTATCAGGTCGGGAATGCAATTAGGAGCATGCTCATTATTTTATTCCAAATTCATGGGGTCATGCACCATGAATCTGTCTCCCTGTGTGAGACTATTGTTCTGTGGTACATTCAGCAGAAACTAATGCACACAATGGAACAGAGAAGTGTTTGACCACATCGACACAACTCTTAAACTCCAGATTAGTTAATTTATCAATTTCCCAAAAAAGAAAAACTGTTTTATCACACTGGAGAAGATCCAGCAAGCATTGCAGACCTACTGGGACTTCAACAGAGCCATCTAAAAGCAACACCTGCTACTGTGTGTCATAGTTCAGGGGCTGCAATAGGGCAAATGGACACATATTTAATTCAATTCATTTCAATTGGGGGTGACAGGAAGGAGACAGGACAAAAGACACACTGTGGAAGAGAGCTAGAGATTAATAATAATTGATGATTAAATGCAGAGTGCTGTATAAACTGACTCGAACAAAAGTCAGTCAGACTGGAAAGAGGTAAGCGAAGAAGAAAGCCTCAGTGCATCATGGGAAGCCTCCAGCAGCATAACTCTGGGGGGTTCAGGGTCAGTCTGATCCAGCCGCAACAATAAATAAACAAATAAAATATAGTAATACAGCTATATTGGTGATTGGCTGAGTGTTTTTGTCTTCTTTTGCTATTTTTAGGCAGTCTTTGTCAGTAACATGTTAACATATACAGAACAATTCAAAGTTTATAGCAAATGGCAATTGGAGTTGAGCCATTTCAAGCACCGTCTTGTTGCACTGGTTTATCTTTAACAAGAGTGATTTAAAAAATTTTTTATTGATGCCTAAAAATGCTAGTAATTAATTATATTTGAATAAATCATATTATTGTTTTTCCCTGTAAAAATGAGACATATGGACTCCCCCACATTCACACACACCACACAATGACATATTGCAGTTTCGTCTTGATGGCAGAAAATATAAACACATTGCTGTATTTCCATACAACATAAAATGCTCTGTCTACACAGCAAACAGAGTTTCTTTAAAGTGGCCTGAAAACTCTGTAAAGGCAAAAGACGACAAGTCTACTACTTTAAAGTTCATTTTCCAAATGGAGATGTAGTGAGCTGTAAACTCTAAATGCATTTAAAATATATGATCACATTTGTTTACCATATATTGAAACGTCATGACCAATTCATGCTGTGAATAAAAGCAAATGTTTTAGCTTCTTTTTGCACAATAACTTCATTATAATTAATAGGCACTGAAAAGTGTACCTTGATATGATGTAAATATTTTTGATTTTTCATTTGAATTCACAAAGCTGTAAATTATTTAGACAAATCACACGGATCAAATAACTTTAGGTTCTGCAGACTTTTCCAAAATCCTCCCAGCCTGAGGACGCAGACGGGCCTGGATCACAGATGGTCCCAGGAACACTGGACTCACTCTTCATAATGTGCCGCTTTATTGCTTGTTCAGCCAGCAATTTTCTTTTGAACAAGATGGCATGTGCCTTGTACTCACTTTAATAAAACTTTAAATGGGAACATCTGCACTGCGACACTTGTGCTCAATGCAGTTCCAAATCTCCTCATCATATTCAGATAATCCACCGATTCTGAGATCATCGCAAATTAAAAAGTACAATTTTGACCAACCCCTCAAGAGCCTGTAAAATATTTAGAATTTATATAGTGCCAAATATACAGCTTGTATTGTAAGGTAAACACCCCACAATAGTACAGAGAAAAATCCAACAATTAAACAACCTCCCCTGTGAGCAAGCACTTGGCAACAGTGGGAAGAAAAAACTCCCTTTTAACCGGGAGAAACCTCCAGCAAAGCCAGGCTCAATGAAGGGCAGCCATCTGCCACGACTGGCTGGGTGTGAGGGGAGGGAAACAGGACAAAAGACATTTTAATAAAAATTTTCAGCATTAAATTAAAATCTTAAATGTCTTCCATTTAAATCAGTTGAGTCTGAGGGGAACAGGCGGGGATGTTTTTCAGATTACGTTAACTTTACATTAATGAGCCAAAAATAATCGCATTACTTTTGTTACTCAACACATGGAAAACAACTCCAAGTATCCTTAACCACAAGTCCAGTAAAAAGAAAATACTGCAGACTGTCAAGGAGTCAGGTTTAGAGGTCTTTACTGACTTACAACACCTACTTTAATATGCTGATGATGGATGAGGGTTGTGGGAAACTAAGAGCGGTAAAGGATACATGCCAAGTGTGTTCTCAAAATGAAGGGGAAAAAGCCTTCTGCAGGAGGCAACAGTTCACGTAAAGCCCTCTGCAGATGCTAGTTCTAACAAGCTACCTGATATCCGGGGCGTAGAGCAGCAGGTGCAGTCGAGACAAAAAAGAACAATATACAGATTTTCTCAAGTAAATACTTCAAGCTGTTCCAAGTTAGGCCACAGAGGTTTCAACTATTTTCAACTAGTAAGAACCTGCAGACAATCCAGAACCCAACATTACGTATGCAAAGAGAGTGATTTACCCTCCTCATTCCAAGTAACATGTGCCCTGCCTGTGGAATTTGGGATCTCAAGCATTTCTTCCCAGCGAATGACAGCAGTGTACCCCTGGTGTGTTGGAGGCTGCCAACCACTAAGCAGTCCTGGCATTCTGCAGACAGGCCAGACTTGTGGTTGTTGTTTTGCTCGCTCCTTCTCAGTCTTTGGCTGCAGGCAATATGCAGAACACAGACAGCCAGCCTGTTCCCACACCACGGTTCAGCACTGAAGGTGCTCATCCCAATACCCCAACTCTGGGTACATTAGCAGAGAATGGATCTGGGGAGCAATTTGAAGATGAGAAACAAAAAGGAGGAGTTGAGGAAAAGAGAGGTTTGGTGCAAATACTGTAAGTGCGTGCTTATTCATATGTATGAAGCGGAGCAGGAATACGAGAGGAATCTGTCACATTAAAGACTCAAACTCAGTGTCAGAATTATTCTTAAATCACTTTCTCTCCCTCTGTACTTTTCTTTTTCCTGTGCTTCACTCCATGCTTTGGTTTCTGCTGTCAAGAAATGGCTGACCACAAACTCAAATTTTCTCATGTCATTCTCCACAAAAGGAACGTTCTAGGCTATGTTTGGGTTTCTTGGTGAGCCAAGGGCATTTGTGACTCAACCTAACCATCCTCTCTCATACTCTTTCAACTCAAAGTGACAGAGAAGACTGAGTGTTGTTTGAAATTAAGTATTTATAGTAGTGGCCCACTAGTTCTCACCACAGCCTCTACTTATAATCTGAAAACTACCTTTTAAGAACATCAACATTCAAAAATTAGGTCACATATTTCCTAAATATCCTTATAATTTGTACTTATTATTGGTCAGATCTCCAGCTGGTGTGTTGTGTCTGACCTTCTGATTAGCTAGTGTACAATAAGCCTCCATTTGTTCTGATCACTCACTGTTTTCAGCTCCCACTGTGGCTCGCTGCCCACCCCCCCCGGCCTGACTATTTGGTCACTAAGCTCAGACAGACTGAGGCCTCTCCAGCCCAGCTCTGTTCATATATGCAGTTTTAATTGAGTGATAATGACGAGAGCTTGTCTGAGATGAGGTTAACAGGAGTGTATTAATTTGAATAGGACCCTTTGGATTATCCCCGGCTCTGAGCTCTGAAAATGGGCTGCTGTGCTGGCCACGCAGAGAACAAGACTACGCTGCATTTCTTAATGGACCACAGGGCAACATAAGGGTCATTAGCATGAGGTTCAGACCCGGTGTTTATGTGTGTATGTTTATGGCTTCTTTACCGTTTTATTCACTCTGCCGCAAACTTCGAAAGACTAAAGCGCAAAAAGTAACAATTGACAGGGTGAACTAATAACCAGAGGGCAAAGATAAAAATCTATATCTCTCAATCATAATGTAGATTTCTATCTTTTTTCCTTTTTCTCTGCCCGTCTGTCCTTCTCCCTTTCTTTCTCTCTCCTCCACCATTGTTGTTATCAAATGATACAGTTGCTCAAGCGCAGCGTTTGAATCCTAAGGACCTCTGGGAGCAGATTTGTCTCCACCAAGCCCCTTCTAACGGGGATTAAGAGGATTAAAAACCATAAAATGACCCCAGCGCCAAGTCCCCAGAGCCAGGCCCAGCTTGTCTCAGCCGGGCCCAGTAAGGAATGGAGCCCAGGCCGCAGGCCTGCTTTACCAACGGCCCCTTAAAGCTCCCTGTTAGCATGACAAAGGGGAGAGCAGTCCCCTGATCCGCCAAGGGGGCAGTACAATAGAGTGGCTGCTTTCTCCGCTGCTCATTTTCATGGAGACAAACAGCATTACACTTGGCAGTGACATTGTTCTAAACTCCAACACGGAGCCCCTCTTTCTCTGCGGAGCTCAAGGTGTCATATTAATTATTTAAATCTAATGTGGATTTTCAGCAAGGGATCCCTCCAAGGCCTTACCCGCAGCCAGAAGGTCTGGGATCTGCATTCGTTTGGTTAATTAGACCTGAAACCAAGCTTTGATCTCGACCAAAATCGGAAAAAAGGGAAACTTCCAGAATGAATTATTTTAGCCCTAACCTATTTTTTCAATACAGTTCTTTCCTACTCATTTTCATCCCCTTTATAATGTTGTGAACACAAATGTGTGTTTGTCACCCTGCGTGTGTTAGACTGAATTAGAGTGCACAATGAGTGAGTTTAGGGTTAAGGATTTTGCAGTTAACCAGCTTCATAAGGTCAATGATGAAGGTAATTGAAGGCCACTTTAATCCACTCAGGAGGCCTGACAGAACCATTTACTCATGTCGTCTCACTGAGAAGGTACAGTTGGACTCAGATGAAAGAGAAAAAAAATACAGAGGAGAAGGTAAAGAGAACAAGACAGCAGAGGCTGGGGTGGTCTCTCTCTCTCTCTCTTTCTCTTTCACAATCCAGTTTAAACATGCAAGAAGTGAGGCGTTAGGCAGGGAAAGACGTAAATGTATTGAGCCTGGAGACAAACATATTGATTCGAACATTTTGTAGCACAAACAACAACAGAACAATTCGACTTTGAATGCTGTGCAGTGAGAGGTTCACCACAGCTTCAGATAATTTTGATTTCAACAGTCTGGTGGAAATGTGAGGTCAAGAAAAGACCTGAAGGCGGCTTCATTCAAGTTCGACTAACGATGAAGCCCAGCAGCAACCACAGCAGCAGGGAAATGTAAAAATATATTAGGGAGTGTATCGTGGCATTTCACTTGGCTAGGTTTAAGTTCTCTCAGATGCTTTTAATAATCTGATTGTGAGGATAGGTCATGTGGGAAGAAGGTGTGAGAGACAGGACAGTCACTAAAACATGCATTAAGCTTCCCATTGTCACTGTCTCAGATATATCTCCAGACAGCTCTCTCCACTGGATTCCATGTCACTCCTCTTTGAACGGCCAAATTGACATGTTTATGCATAATTGAGGCTTGTATTACGATAAGGAGAATGAGGGGAGCGTTTTTTTTCCTCTGAAAGTAAAAGGAGGATGAGCGGGGGGATGGGGTGGTGTCAGAAGATCTACGGTAATGGGGGAGAAAGAAGAAGATGAGTTGCACATTGGTGGGAAGAAAGGATAGCTGGGCTCAGCTAACAGGGAGAACTGCAGGATTTCCTCACCCAGCCCACCTGCACGCTGAGCTCTTTCACTTATACTGGTCCTCGATAAGCTCTCGGGACTCTGAATTCAGACGCCTGGTCTACGGGGAAATTAATTTATTCTCCTGTTAGAGCTCATAGCTCAGACTCTGAGTCTCCACAGCACTGCACACTATAACTGGCGAGATGAGGATGAGAAGAGAAAATATAAAAACGTGACAATGAAAGACAGCAAATTCTCTAACATGGTGTTTAAAAGGTAGCTGCAACGTTTGGACCACACTATACGGGATTCATGTCTTTTAAGATGGTTACTGTGCTGGATAAAGTTCTCCAAAATATCAGCTACTTACCTCCAACGTTATGTTGTGACTAGAGATGGCACGATACCACTTTTTTATGTCCGATACCGATATCATAAATTTGGATATCTGCCGATACCGATATGAATCCGATATAGTGTGTTTTAATCAACAAAACTGTTTTTTAAATATCTTGCTGCATTTTGTATAAGTTCATACTCAAGTTTAAAACAACAACTACACTAAAGCTATTCTGTTATACCTGTATGCAAAAAAAAAAAATTTCATAGTTCAGCAATACTGATCAATCTAATAAACTTAAACCTACACCATCCTCCCTATTCTGGTATTTTAAAGAGTACTTAGCGTAAATATTAAGCAACCTAACTAATAGGGTTCCAACTCCCAGCAACAACAAAAATAAATAAATAAAAAATAGGGAACCACCCCTCACGCTCCACCTCATGATGCTTAATCAACGTAATCAACCTTAATTTGATGCAGTGTGGAAAAAAAAATGCACAGAAATCAATTATTTTTCAAGAAATATTAAATAGATTCAACATCTTTCTTCAACAAAATTGCAGACTGCACAGATGGTACCTTCCCAAAGGAAAAAGTACTATAGCTTACTAGGGTATATATATTAGACTTAATAGTCACTATATACAGTAATTGACTTCTATTCATTTTACATCAAATTAAAACTTTGGGTGTCAGATAATTATTTATTAAAAGCTAGAGATTTTAAATGAGAATAAGAAAGAAAAGTATGTCTTTGTGCCCCCTTTTCCCTGTTAATGCCCTATCAGCCCCCCTGGCTAAACTTTGCTAGATCCGCCCCTGCACAGTTACCAGCCGTCAGCTACGTAGAAAAAGATCCTGGTGTAGAAAGTAATATTAAATAAATTCTAACAACAGCTGATCAAGCTTAAACGTGCTGCTGTTGTTCAGCCGATGGTTTGCTCTTTCTGGTGCAAAGTGGGCCAAAAACAAACCAGAGAGACGGACTCGCGACAGAAAAGCCGATCAGCTGATCATTAAGCAGTTTCATGATTGAAGTAGCAGCCGGAGAGCGAGAGGCAGTCGCTCCATATATCGTTTGGTAAGCTTAACGCAGGAATGCTTTACAAACATTCAGAGATGGACTTACACACTTGCTTTACTTCTCTCGGGGATAACTTTGTCGGAGATGAAATGCCGGGTTGCTAGCAAAGCTCCAAATGCTATCCAGACCACCGACAGGTCCCGCATGCCACAGCCGCTCTATCACGTGATGCATACTGCTCCGACGTGCTAACGTTCTGAGGTGAGTTACGGCGTGTTGCAAGTTTTGTGAGGTGCTTTCGTGATATTTAATGGATCGGATTACATTTTTTATTTTTCTCCGATATCCGATCCAGTAATTTAGGTCAGTATCGGACCGATACCGATACGTAATATCGGATCGGTCCATCTCTAGTTGTGACATATTGTTTTTGAGATTTCTACTACCTCATGCAATAAAAATCACCTTGTTCCATATAGGGTTAGATATTCATATATATAAGACAATGGAAATATTTTACTTACTAGAACTTTTTTACTAAGTTGTTAGCAGTAAAATGTCTGTTTTGGACAATGTGTCCCATTGATGTGGATAAATACAGTAGCCTATAAAACCCAACCCAATTGCTGTGGGCACCTGCGGCTAAGAAGATGGCATTGGTTATCCAGCTCCTCCAGTCCAAAGGTCAACGTTTCCTTGGACACAATACTGAACCCCAAATGCATTTCGAGTTTGAGTGTGTGTGATAATTAGAAACTACTTAAGCACATAGAATAAAGCACTAGCTGAGTGCGGTTTGCGGAAAAATGTGCTTTGAGTGCTCAATTACAATAGAAAATCACTGTACTGTGTAAGTACTGCACCACTTACCATCTACCAACAGCTGTGAAATAGAGTTAAAGTCATGAGTCTAATATCATGCTGCTGAGAAAGCAATTAAAGGAACTGACTTAAAAAACAAGTAATAAGTAAGTACATGAGTAAATGGACTGATTCTTATATAGCGTTTTTTTCTACTCTCCCGGCGTACTCAAAGCGCTCTATACAACACTCACCCAATCGCTTTCTTCTAAACTTAGTGTTCCCCAACTACATTCATACTCTGATGGATGCATCGGAGAGCAACTTGGGGTTAGTATTGTGCCCAAGGATACTTGACACGCAGAATGAAGGAGTCAGGGATCGAACCACTAACCTTCTAATCAGTAGGTGACCTGCTCTACACATCTTTGTACAACCCTTAGTGATCCCTTATGTGTCAGGAGTATCAGAACAGTTGAGACACATTTTCTCCAAACACCACGTCTCCATGGCTTTCAAACCCCAAAACACACTAAGGCAAAAAATTGGTGCACTCCAAGGATCGGGTCCCCCCACACAAACAGAGTAAACTAGTGTACGCTGTTAAGTGCCAGGAGGATTGCCAAACAACCTCTGGCGAAGCGGATGGCACAACACGCCAGGACTCTGCAGTATATTTACACCTACAGGCCAGTGGACACTCATTCAATGATAAGGATGTACACTTCCTGGACAGGGTGGAATGCTGATTTGACCGGGGAGTCAGGGGGCCATTTAATTGAAGAGGAAAAGACCACTTCTGAATCGAGGAGGGGGCCTAAGGGTACATATTTTACCATCAATGCTGTGATTACAGGCATTCCCCAACTCTAAGTGAATGGCACACATGAAGAATATTAATGATCGTGAAACTGGATTCACTTGTTAGTCACTGGTTTCAGTCATTATGAAAATGTACTGTTTATAAGTTTGAGGAAACCTCCAGTCAGCTGAGACTGAAGAAGTCACTTGGATGAAACGTTTCTCCCACTGAAAACGTCACGTCCAGATGAGCAGAATCAATTTTTGGGACATCTCTACACAGTTTTAACAAATAGTGTTTTTCTTCTAAAATCCCCCTGATCTAAAAAAAAAAAAAAATCTGTCGTGTACCTTAGTCACAAAATCAATAGAACCATTTTAAAACATTTGCATTCCCAATTCTCAGTTTTAGTTCTCAGTATATTTAGGATTAACATGATGTGCAGTTTGACATAAATTTATATCAAATCCTGAAATAATACAATACATTTTGGTTCAGACTTGGACATTTTGCCCAGCCTCTACGCAGCCAATTTAACTTGCTCTTCTTTGGACCGTTTCTCAGATGTAGATCAAGCTCGCGCAACAAATGTGTCTCACTCTAATCTCCCATATTTTACAAGCGACAGCCTCTAACCCATGCAAGCACACGCACACACACACACCAGCATGTCCACGTCCCCGCACACACACATACAAACGAAGACTTAATGACAGTGAGTGAGATAATCACCCGCCTCGCCTGTAGCACTCTGGGCTTGAAGTTGACCCCCTGCCCCAAAACACATACACACACGCACACACACACATACACGTCCACAAGTACACACGAGCAGCGGGGCCCACTCCTCGGGCCCATTCGACCAGTCCTCAATGAATACAAAGGATTGTGGGGATTAGCCAGACATTTGGTCGGGCATTGTTCTGGCCCACTAAATGAGGTTTGGCCGGTGGCAGCCGGTACAGGGGCCGGGTCCTGCGTGAAACTGAAGCGGAGGCAGCGGCCGCCCCTCGGAGGAAGAGTGATAATTACCTCTTCCTGAGAGAGATGACAGCTTTGGCCTCTGCATCCCTGGATCTTGGACATTAGCAACTGAATAGAGAGCTTTCATACTGTATATCATTTTAATCTTTCATGTTCAGATCCAGCAGATGGCTTATTATTGGCCTGGGTTAGGAGGCAGCTAGGGAGACAAATGGCCCGTGTCTCTTTTAAGGAGGGATGCCGGGGAAATGGCATTCATATAGGGCAAGAGCAGCGGATAATTGTATATCTGGCTGTTTGGAGGTGCAGCGCTGCTCACACACTGCCAGCCTATAAATCATAAAACTATTAATCTTAGACAAATCCCACTCGGAAGGCTTGACGGAGGGCAGTATGTTTGGAAAAATGAGATCCATCCAAAATATGAAGACTTCCTATTCGACGTCCATGTTAAGTATTCCGACGTCCTCGTGCAGCTGAATACATTTTAATTTGTTTACATTTACATTTAACCTTGCGCCACATCAGAATACAAGATGCACGAGAAATCCCACAATGTACTGATTAAAGGATTGTCTGGTCGTCTTATTATTCAGCTCACATATAAATTTCGAGTTATTCTCATTGCTTTTTGTTGAGTCTTTCATGTATTCAGATCTGACCGCTGACTTATTTATGTTGTATGAGTTATTCATTATTTGATAATAAATATTAAGCGTAGATTTCTGCAGGGTGGGGGGGACTGCACTGCAGGACACAACTTTTCACGGGATCACAAGAACAAGTCAGCAGCATAAATCAACAGACAGTGGCCAGAGAAAATGCACAAAAAGTAATAAAAGTCTAGAACTGCCCAGTTTCATATGATTTGGTAAAGCAAGTTCAACATCTGAGTCGCATTACATTTCAATGTACTTTGCATTTAGATACCACACTACATCTCTGTTGCTGTCTCTCTCTCTCTCTCTCTCTCCAGCCTGCTGTCTCTCCATTGATATCACCCATCCAAAAAGAAACAATACAGTTTCATCTCGCGCGCTGACAATGATGCATGAGCCTGATGGAAAGCACTTTTCAGGTGTTGTCATTATAAAGCCATTTTTTTCCACTGGCCCCATGTGAAAGAAATACAAAGACAGGGCCCAAAGTGTAATACTCTAATATCTCTGAAGCTTTTCATTGGCATCTGTGGAGCCTTGGCTGCTGGATTGTCTCCTTTTCAATTACCTGATCTTTTCAACTTGGTGGGAAATGAAAAATGTGCAGCGCAGTTGGAGCTCTGGAGCGAAAAAGCCTTCACTCCATTCACTCTTTCATTCTCTCCCTCTCCAATCATCTCTCACACATGTTCTTCATGCTCTGCTCAGTGCGAGTGTGTCTGCTGGAGAGTGGGCACAGCCTGCTCAAAATTAACCCCGACTTGTGACTGTAAACGGTTAAAAACCAGCCGAATGTCACACTAATTTAGTGTTGATGCTAACCACAGATCACAGTTACTGCTAATATAAGAGCATCCAAACATTATGATTAATGGTTTCATTCATTCATCGTGACTTTTCCTGGTTTGAACATCAACTGGGTCACCTCCAATTTCTGACTTCACTCCTCTGTCCAGCTGCATTGCTGAAGACGTTGTGCAGTTCTCTGTTTATCAAGACAAGCTGCTCTAATGCTTTTCACTGACATAGAGTTGGGAAAGAGGAAGAGGAGGAGGAGAAGCTGGTTATTAAAAATACGATTTGCCAAATGAGTCACATTAAAGTGAAGGTTTGGAGAGGTCCAAAACAACATCTGCTTTGAGCTCATCCTGATATCCTGATTACATCAGTTACATCATGTGAAGTCAATGCAATGATAAAAACTGTACTTCAGCAGGCCATCACTTTATTAACAGACTAACAGCTATTACAAATCAATCACCACCCACAGCCACGCCTTCTGCTCTAAGAGTTGTTTTTATTTTTTTAGGCAGCGAGGGATTTATACGACATATCATACAGTTTGCAGGTGTAGCGAGCACATGAAGCACGGTGGCTTACCAACATCAGAGCATAACAAAATGCTTAACAAATATTTGGCATCGGATAAAATAAAACAGGTTTGAGAAAATAATCATTGGTCTTTTTTCAAAGCGTGCTCTCTTTTTTTGTCTTGTTTTGAAAGCTGCACAGTACAAAAGTCATAGCCATAGAGGAAAAGAGCAGAGTTTACACCTCTGCAATCCACCACCAAAGCAGCGGCATGCTGATTAGGGGCAAATAAAGTGAGCAACATTTTTTTTTGATTGTTTAAAAGAAAAACAAAACTGCATGAAAAAGAGCTTCGCTCCCTGTCTTGTCAGTGTTCCCTTCAGAAACAGCAAAAGATTTGAGTTTTCAAAGTCACATGCAACCACGAATGTATTGTCTTTTAACTGAGTCTGGAGTTCAAAACCTTGCCTTCAATCATGGCAAAGTGAATTCACTACACAGGCTGTACACAAGCAGATGTGAGGGGAGAGCAGCTCGGCCGACTCTCCGTGGAACTGCCGTAGAGGGATGAAAAAAATGCAGCTTGCTCGCAATAAATAGCAACATCTGATAAAAATGGTACAATCATTATTTTGTTTATGAATTCCTAATGACTATCCCAACAGCCTCATTGTGGCTAACCAAAAATAAATAAATAAACGCATTAAGTTCTACTTAAAGCAAAACAAAACAGGTCGGGAACAAACAATTCAGCCAATTTTGCATATTGGTAACATTTTTTCTTCCTTTTTGCTTTTGTTCATTCCTGCTGAAGCTTCTGCCTTCACAAAACATTGCTCAAGTTAATTCAATACCAAACAAGTGAATTTATTTTTACTGTATCCTGTCCCTTGTGACTAATTACTGTACAACTGTGAATTTCCCAACTCGGGGACTAATAAAAGCTATATTATCGTATCTTAAGAGATGTTTCACCCCAGGACAATAAAGAGGGTCATGGAGCTTCCTTACAATAAGCCAATAAATTTCACCTGTATCAAATAGCATTGCTGTGGGAGTGATCTGACTGATAAATCCTTAAGCATACAAGCCAGTTATCCAACTCACACTGCGTTAAGGTTAACTCCCACTGCACAGGGTTGAGGAGATCTAAGGGACACGAAAGCATGGAGATGTCTGACTGGCGGCCTGCTCACTGGCTGTGCTGCAGGCTCAGTTTTCAGTCTCCTGCATGCGAATCATTAGAAAGCGGCACCAGCAGGAGCTGCAGGGTGTCTCTGGTCTACAGAGTGATCGACTGACAACTCTGAAACAGTGCAGGACCGCTGAAGAACGGCAGACGGCAAGAAGGAAGAGAGCGAGAGCTAGCTGGGGCACGCCTCATTAGCACCATCCGAGAAGTAAGGGGAAGGGGCAGCGTAGGCTTCCCACTGACCTCTCTGTGACTGGTGATGTCATCAAAATGTTCCCATTTGTGACTGGGACTGTGCAGGGATTGAAGGGTAACAGCTGGAGCAGGGTTTGAGTCGGTGACCTTCTAATCACGAGTCTGCAGGCCTACCACCTAACAGTCACAGAGAAGTGCTCAATCACATTCAAACGGGAAGAACACAGAGTAATCATACCTTTGCAAGCTGTGCGCACACACACAGACACACACATACCTTTCTCTTATCACATATTTGTCAGTTGAGCTTTACTGTTAGGACAAAATCAAAGGCTGATTGGCCTATGGCCCCCTGCCACTGGGAAAACTATGACAGGATTTGTTTAAGTAGAGCGTAGTCAATATAGTTAAAAGACAAAACAACAAAAACACACGTATACATACATTCATTATATATACATGTATAGATGGAAGGAGGTAGGTGTGTGTGTGTGTGTGTGTGTGTGTGTGTGTGTGTGTGTGTGTGTGTGTGTGTGTGTGTGTGTGTGTGTGTGTGTGTGTGTGTGTGTGTGTTTCAAGCATATAGGTCAGACTGTCTGTGATCTGGAGCCTGGGAGGGGGCCACATGTTACCAAAAGCACAGAGCAGGTGTTCTAATAATTGTCCTCAGATCAGCTGACAACTGTTGCTCTCAAAGCACTGCAGCCTGTGAAATGAATGCTGCGTGTCCTTTTAAGTATTTCAGTCATCGAGGCTTCCTCTGTCTCTGTCCTCTACAGCTGACAGTTGTCAATGACAGAAAACTGTGAGTAACATAATAACAGCTACCTAAAAACACACAACCCCTTTCACAGGTGAAGAGCGGTCAGGGCCAAAGCTGCTACATGTCTGAAGGCTGAAGCTCTCTGGTGAGTGCCAGCTTCTCCATTATTCACACTACTCACCTCCACCCATGGCCCCTCTTTGTGCAATGACAGCGCTGAACATAGACAGTGTGATTGCATCTGACTGAGCCGTGCCAACTGTCCCATTTGATACTGGCCCTGACTGAGACTCCTCACTCAGCTCACCAGAGGTCAAGAGGTCGACTGACGCAGAGTGGCACATACAGACCGTCCCCAGAGCACGACCAGGTGACGGAGAGATGATACCAGATGAGAAAATGAATGTATGCAGCTGGTCAGACAGAGGGGAGAAGGGACAGACAGGATGGGTCACAAGGGTGGGGAGGGTGAAAGTGATTGTTCGGATACATCAGCAGGTAGCTATTTTGGGTTTTAATTAACCCTCCAAATACCACAAGTCTACACACACATGCAACTAGATATATGGACACACAAGTCTCTATGCTGTCCTGAGAAAAACTAAGTACACTTAAATACAACCATTACTGCTTCTGTAGGAATTCAAAGGGTAAGTAACTGCCAGATGCTGCTAATCAAATGCACTTGATTAGTTGATCATAAAGTGTGGCCACCACTCTAAAAGCAGACGTTTGGGTAGTTTAGTCTGAAGCTCTCATCTGTGTGCTAACACAATCCCACAATCTTCCAGCAAATTCACCAAAGGTCAGACCCTGAAATTTCAAAAACACTGCCAACTGCCAGTGCTACCCCCGAGGCTCGTGGTAGACATACCTATAGCATCAATTTCAAAATCCTGCGTTGCCTTGTTCTAAAGATTTTCAGAAAAACGTAACCCCTGACCTTTGACCTTTAGGTCGAGGTCACTGAGTTTCGAACTCATCCTGGATTTTAAGGTCAGTACACCGATGGTATCAATTTGAAGCTTCTACGTCACCTCGTTCTCCAGTTATCACGTTTTACTTCAGTTACAAGCAGCTGAATCCATTAGTTTAATCAAAATATCTGAACCAAACCTGATGCCAAACCACCCAATGGATGTGAAAGCATCTACTTAAAGAGCAAAAGGGTTTATCTCATTCTAGTGCTACCAGATAAATTAATAAAGTTCATCATCTGGGGAACATGAAAGTTTGCACATTCACTATTTATCGAGATACAGTAGTAGACACACTGGAAAGAATAAATCAGTGTAGCTTCATTCTGTCTGAGTTTTTTTTTAGATTCAGATCAAATATTTTACATTGCATTTATTAGAGAGCCTCCTCAAAAAGCACTGTTTATCACTCTAATTACCATTAAGTACAACAATAGTATACAGCGACTTGTTTGCAATGCAACTAATCCCAGGAGCAGCACGAGAAGGAATACTAAAGTGTTTGACTTACACGAGGTCAGCATGTTAACCTTTACTCTGCATCAATAGATGGGGCCCGCTGTCCCATTTGATAGAGGCTAAAAGATTTAAGCTTTAAAGTGTTGAACTGTCATCCAATTAAGATTCAGATTATGTGTTTGTTTCATGGTTATGAGATGTAAATATAATCAGGAGCACATCTGTTATTTCTAAATCAATGCAGTTAATGTAGATGCAGGATTTTTGTTTTGCAGCTTTTCACACATACGCACGCATGCACACACATTTCACCCACTACTGTGTAGCTCCAGGAGGCAGGTTGGACACATCTTGGTGTATATCTTTATCAAAACTGAGTCGTATTACCATAATTGTCAGCTTTTTACTGTATCTTGTCTCTTTAACATCATTTTGGTTGTATTTTTAGATCTGCAGCCTGCTTGAGATTCAACACTGCTAATTAAATAGACAGAGATTCACCATGCCAAATAAACTGATGTCTTTTCCCGGGAACTCTGCAAAGACTGTCAGATGAACCTAAACACTCACACAAGCACAAATACACACTCCTGAAAACAAGGAGATGCAGAACGCGTCCTGATTACTGCTATTGTCACAGACTGACCAGTGAAGTCGTAAGGAAGCTTAAAGGGATGATTACTGAAACAGTGCAAAGTTTATCTGTCTGATAAATAAAGACAGGAGGAGAATGTGAGAGGAATGAAATGTGTGTAATCGAGTGTGTGTTTCTGTTTGTGCATGTGTGTGTGTGTGTGTGTGTGTGTGTGTGTGTGTGTGTGTGTGTGTGTGTGTGACTGAAAGAGAGAGAGAATCAGTGAGATAATGACCTACGTGATTGATAATCGATGGCCTCCCTCTCTTCTTGTCTTGTGTTTCTGTTCTGGGGTTGTGTTTTAATGTCGCTCCTCTGCTCGCTGACCTCATTAAAGGATCTGGTTACCCTCAAACAGCTTTTTAATTTAGCCTAATGATTTTTTGCATAATAGATCAGATACTTGGTAAGCCCCAGGGAGCAGCCCTCTTCTTCAAGGTGCCTTTATAGTGAGAGGAGCTGAGGTTGGGGAGGTTGTTATTGTTCTATACGTGTTTTCATTTAATGCTGGCTGTCTTTCTTTAGATGGTTGGCTTCTTACTAAATAAAAATGTCAATGCAGTTCCCTCCTAACTCATATTTCTCTTTAGCCAGATTGAATTATTCTGTGAAAATATGGCAATTATTGCTAGCTGAAAACGAATCACTGATTGCTTTGCGAGAAAAAACATGCATATAGCATATTTAAGGAATGCTTTTTTAATATATATTTTCTTTGCTTGCAATTGCTTTATCGTGTTTAGCCTTACAAATGCAGACAAATAAAGCTGTTGGCATATATAACATCCTGATATTAATAACATTGGCAGCATTATTCATCTTACTTTTGCTTAACACAAGAACAAAAGTTAACATTACCAAGGGGGAAGCTCACTAACACTTACTGTCAGACTTTACAACAGAAATAAATATGTTTACAAGCATCTAAAACGAAAGTTTGGTCTCCAGCATCAATCCCCAACCCCACCTTGTGATAATTGTACACAGGGCATGAAAATTGTTTAACACAAATATTTAAATTGCCTTAAAGTTACGCATGACAGGTGGATGATGAGCTGTCTACTAGACCTCCTCTCACTACTTCTAGCCTGTACCTCTCTTGATTGTTAAAATATACCTTCCTGTTCTTTTAATTGGAGCCCAATCACAACCCATCCAAAAAGTCAGTGCTCCAGGTTTTCTGAATGTGATTTTAGCACTTCATCACTTAATTAGCAGGTTTCTGTCTGTACAGTGTTTACAAGGATTGCAAGTATTAGCTAATAACTTATCACTCGTTCCTCTAGGCTTGGAAAAAAACAAAACAAGACGCTAAAAATGAGATGATGTTGTAGTGGCTACATCTGTCTTTTACAGTCTGCAGAAGTACTGCAGACATGTCACCCTCCAGTGATGGCCAAAGGTCAAGAGCTTTAAAAGGAGTCCACAAACTAACTCCAGGGGCTAACTCCATCTTTTACATTTAGCTTTAGATATGATTTTGACCACTAACTTTCCTTTCTATTGTTTGCTGTTGACAAAAATGCAGGTAAAGTATTTCTTTGTTAAAAGGTAATGTGCCCTGTTATTAAAAGTGGTAAGAATTATTTATTTGGTTGTCTAACTGAGCAGGATAAACCTCTGTCATAAACAACTAGAGAATATTGTTTCATCAGACACAAAATTATGCAGAGCATTCAATCTCAGGTTCATATGCATTTCTCAGTGAGATGTCTTGGGAACTTAGCGTATTCAGAGCTTCCTTGTGTGCACAGTGAATGAACTGTCACACACAAAACACAAGTGACGAATGGAACTCAAAATCAATTTTCAACAAATGTCTTGGGAAACATCCATCCTCTCCACATATAGCAGAATGAACTCCAATCTCTTCAGCTCCCTGCAATACTAAGACACCAACACAAACAAATCTCCTTCCCACATCCACAACATAAAACTCTCACACACACAGTAGCAGGGAGTGTAAGGAGAAGAGACAGGCTCTGTCCCTGATCAGCAGTCACCCAGGCCTCTTCGTCTCGACATGATCACTGCCTGTCATTAGTCAGTTTTCCTCTAAATTATTTAACCATGCACATGTTTGGAACCGTCTAAACACACCAGACACAACGCCACGCGAAGCACTTTCATGCGACGCGTGACGCGCTGACACGCTCTCAGAAAATCGGACCCTTGGAATGAATGAATAAGTAAGGCGGGAAATAAATAAATAAACGAAACAAACAAAAAACAAGCCTGGGTGGAGTGTGCTGGGGAGGGGGAGCCTGAGCAGGGGGATGACGGCGTAATTTAGCGCTCGACTTCAATCCCAGTCAAATTAAAAGGGAATCTTAATGCATGTGTCTCTCCCTGCATTGATGTGTTCTCTCTCTGTGATGTGACGCAATATGCCTGACAATCTATTCCCAGACTGGCCGTGCTGCCAGTCAAACTAAGCACAGTGCTACTGTAACTATTAGGCGTGCTGTTTTGGGGAACTGATGTCTTTTCAGTGGACAGAAAACAATAAGATGCGCTTTTGTGTATGTTTTTGTAGGTGTGCATTTGTGTATATGACTGTATTTACATGCATGCCTATATGGGTTTTACTCGTGTGTGTGTGTGAGTGAATTTGAATGTCAGCATGCTTAGCCGCGTGTATATGCATGTATGTATATATATGCATGTTCAGCGTGAGTGTCATAACTCTAGGGCCTTGTAATCAGCACCGAGCGAGTGCTTGACAAGGCTATTCCCCACCGCTGAGCATTGTGGGGCCTCAGCAGCCAGAACTTAAGACAACATCGTGCACAAAGTGGGTAAACAGTGTCTGACATGTTTTCAATATGGTTACATTAGAACAAGCTGCGTTTGATTGAAAAGCTAATATTCAAGCCATGCAAATCATCAATCATGGGAAAAGGCCTATTAATTATACAATAAAACAGTCTAATTCAAGAATCAATGTAGGGAAGTGGAGAGAGGGATGAGCAGGCTCCCAGCAGAGAGGCTGAGAGAGGGGGGGGAGAGGGAGAGAGAGAGAGCGGGTAATATAAAGGAATAGGGAATTACCCCTCTCTCTCTGAGCTGTGGCCTGTCTCGTCCCGAGCTGTCAAAAACAACTGCCGCTCCCACGTTTCATCTCACCAAGTTTAAAGACGACTTTGGAAACACTTCATTTTCCTCGCGAAACTCGTTAGGTCTTTGTTCCTCATTAGTTCATCTTCTTTTCTCCGTCTGTGTCTCTGTTACTCCTCCTCTGTTGCCCCCCCTTCCCCTCCCCTTCTCATATCACTCCTTTCTTTTTTTCTTCGAAGCCATCGTTATGGCTCTTACGACCGCCTGGCTCGAGCGTTTTGAATTTTGGTATTGTGGACTCTGATCTCTGGCAATTACAACAGGGCCAAATCTCTTCCTTGGGAATTCATTATTTACGTTCAATTATACAAATTCATCAGCGGTCTCCTAAGTAGAATTCGAGGCGCGTAAGTGGTCGGCTGTAACGAAGCTGGGGCACAGACCAGCTCAATCAGCTCTAATACAAAGACTTGTAGTGTTTCCTTGAGCCAAACCCCCAGGCCCCCGGCACCTCAAAGGTGTTTCCACAGGCTTCATTACTCACTGGGGACTTCTTAAGTTCAACAGTACACCACTTCAAAGCTCATTAGTATCTATTATTAATGAATTAATATCCAATATCTTTGATAGACCCAGGCTATCGTTAAAAGTTCTGGACTGAGAGTTAACTTCATTGGAACCTCATTTGGGTGGTTGCGTCTGAACTTCCATTCGAGTGACTTTTCACAGATAATTTGAGCAACACTGAGTCTTAGCAGCACTCTCAGCTGCAGCACTGTGAACTCTTTATCCTGTCATGCTCATAAAGTTCATGAGGTGTCTGTGAGGCGTTAAAAGCTCCTGAACTGCACAACTACAGCTGGCCGGTCTGATAACAACTGTGCAGTTCAGGTACAGAAAGAAAGTCAATAAAGAGTGGCTGTGGGCTGTTCTGGAAGAACAGTGAGTGGATGAGGATCACAAAAATATTTCACATGCAGTCATTACCAGTTATGTACGTTAAACATTTTTACGCAGTTCGAATAAGAAGTGAAAACCTTAAAGGATTATTTAAGAGCGTTGAGTACAGGCCAAACAAAGTGCGTTTCTATTGTCCAAAACTGGTGATTATTGGAATTAATTAGGGCCTCCTGCTATAAATACTAATACAATATGTAAACTGCAAATGTGTACAAGTTGCTGGCTCGAAATAGCCATGAACCATATTTGTTTATTTAACCTTATTTGAGTTTACATCATCAGTATAAACAAAAGAACTTGCATAAGGAGAAATTTTGAGTAAAGAACTAATGCATTGTTAGTTTAGGTCATCTCATGAGACTGTCAGACAAAAGAGAAAAAACATAGAATAGCATTACTGTCTTTTGCGAATCGTATGTCTCTTCCCCTGTGGTAGCTGGGTTAGGCTCAAGCCCCAGTCCCACCCCGTGGCCTTGACAAGGTTATGCAGAAAAGAACGGATGGATGTCTAGTAAACACTGTACAACATGTATACAAACATACTGTACCACATCCACTGCATTCAGACTGAGCAGTGATCTCTGAAGCTGTATAGTGAAACTAACACAAGTGCGAAAAACTGCAGTTCCTCAAACTGCCACTGGGGACTGGGTCCAAAAGCGAGATGCAGAGCCCACAGATTCTTGTGTTAAAATCCTCAATACTACAGATTAAAAGGCAAGTTTATAACCTGCACAAAAAAATATAGTTAATTCATACTGACTGTATTGTGGGTAAATGTTTACCTAACTTACTAGCTTACAAAAAGTTTTTATTATTATGAAAGCACCCAATCTGAGTCACAGGTAGGTGCTAACCCATGTGATAAAGTGCATGCATTGATAGACGGTACTGTAGATGTCTGCTACTCTGCTGGACTTCACCACTGCTTTCAAGACTCTGAACTGAAACTCTGAGAGGACATTTGGTAACATTTTAATGCAATTATTGTACAGTTCCTAATAGGTCATCCAAAAAGTCTGTGCTCCATTTTTGGTGAATTAAATTCTACCATTTTATTGATATGTTACTAAGTAGCAAGTATCTGGTTGTCTGATGCACCCCTGCAGTTTATGGAGGGCTTTAGCTGATATCACTGATCAATGCATTCATGCGAATGTGGCCTCTTCTAGCTCCAAAAACAAGATGGCCAGAATGCTAAAATTGGGGCTTCACAAATCAATGTGAGATATCATGGTTGTTAAGAAGGCGGGACTAAAATGAGGAAATAGAGAGGATTAAGAGGATTTTGCAATGCACTCACACTTCATCACTATTTTTCTCCAGGGTTGATCATAACGTAGAAAGGAATGTGGACTTTTGTTTATCATGATTGGCTATCATACCTTACTAGATGACGCTACACTGCATAGTTGAGTCATATCCAATTTAAACCCTTGAAGCCCTCTTCTTCAGCACTCTTGCTGCATCAACACAGTGGCCTCATTAGTTGGGTTTGTTTCAGGCAGTGCTGTTGTCTGTCTAAACAAGGTTTTAACCATCAGAACTACGTGCTTAAGTTAAATCCAACCTTAAAACCAAAACCACGTCTGTACCCTCAAACAAGTCTTTGAAGAAGTAAAGGCCTTTTAACAAGGCCTGAAACTCAAATTGGCCATAACAAAAATAGACTAAAGAGCGCAAACACGATCAATGCACAGAAATCTCTCAGAGCAAGACGTGGCTTTGTTAGTTTGCGAATGGCCAAAGGTTATCTGTAAGAAAAAGCAGTGGGCTCATGTAAGATGCACAGACTTATATTTTAAGACAACATAAACTGCTTGAATGGTTGCTCGCTCCAACTAGCAGGGTCACAGACTCAGACAGGAGTATGAGGATGAACATAAAACAAAGATGCAAAATTGTCCCCTTTTCCTCTCACATGCTCACGTTCATGAAATAAAACACCAAGGGCCCTCTGTGCGCATGTTAAACAATACTCTGACTGTTAACAATCAGGCATAAATTAGCAGCCACGGCCTCTACTGTATTTATTCTGGTAATTACCTCCCAGGAGGGCACACACGTACACACTTGTAGACACCACAGCGTGGCATGGCACACTTGCAGTGCACCAGCTCGTCGCCTCAGAGTGTGCGAGGGAGGCAGGCAAGGAAGGAGGGGTCGGTAGACATCCCATCAACATTGCATGTGTGTGTGTGCGTGCGTGCGTGCGTGCGTGCGTGCGTGTGTGCGTGTGTGTGTGTGTGTGTGTGTGTGTGTGTGTGTGTTTTTCTGCACACACATGCCCAGAAACATATGCGTGCAAGAAGAGGACTTATTTGTTCCTTTGATTGTGCGCAGGCGCTTTAAACCATATAAATCAGTGAGCTGATAAAAGCTAATCATTCTCTTCCATTAGGGGACAGCGACCTCTAAGACAGATAGTGACTGATTGATTGACAGTTCTGAAAGCGTTACAGATTCAAATATCAGAGTTCAATAAAAACTGACAAAGAGGAGTGAAACAGCTAGACTGTCAGAAAAGGAGAGAGAGAGACAGGAAGTAGGAGGAAAAGAGACAAGAGAGTAGGAGAGGGAGACAGAGAGAGACGGGGACACAGGCAATGACAGCCACATGAAATCTCATCTCCATTTTTGACAATGGGGGAACCATCTGAAGAGCAGAGAACAGAGGGAGGAATTTAACTGCTTTCATCTTGTCATAATTATCTCCAAGAAGCCACATGAAAGGGAAAATCTGTGTTTTTTGTTTATAAATTAGAGAACAAGGACATTTTCTGTGACAACTTTGATGGCATTTTTCCTCTGTGCATGGTTGAATAGTCCTGAGCTAATGATCCCTTCTCTTCTTAAAGGGGTGAAAAAAAAGCACTGATAAAAATTGCAATAAAAACGACACTAAACACAATTTAGCAAATGAACGGAGAGCCGAACTGTCATAATTCAGAGAGCATCATTAGCAAAATTGCTTCAATTGTTGTGCACTCATACATCTGCATAAGCATCTCCCAATTCCTTAGCATCAATGCTAATAACCGTCGACCAAAGCTCGCAGAAAAACAAACATAACATGCCCATCTGGAGAGAAACAGCAGAGCGGTTGGCCTGACTGTTAGTGTAGTGGGTGCAGCAGGGGGGTTATTTCTCTCTGAGGCTCAAACATCATTAAAAAAAGCTGAGGTCATTTCTATGATCCATGCAGTTGGGCTTTCATGGGCAGATCAACAAATGGAGGCTGAAACCAATGGCAACAGCAATCAATAGTTCCCTTCAAGACACACAGGAGCACTCTGGGTATCCATCAATCTCCATCTTCAGACAGGAAGTTAACGACAAACTGAAAATAATAACTGCATGGTTTAGTCGGCTCTTTGTTGCCACAACAACTCTTCGCTCATACGCTATCGGCACCAAGTGCTTATTTATTTTACCGGAGAATGTGTGTTTAAACGTCAATGCGACAATTAAGGTCAGTCATTACTCCCACAAAACCCTGAAAATGATGCAGAGTGCATTCAAGCACCTTCAGCGAGACTAAAGCATTGTTTCATCATTTATTCTAGTAGAGGAATCTTCATGGTTTATCATTTTATCTATTTGTTTTACTATGCGTATCTGTTCAGGAATATTTGTGAACATTTTTTCCTCCACCACAGCATGTTGAACTATGTACACTCTATATTTACCTTCCCCAAGGAACTTGTGTTTTTGGTACAGTTTACCTGAATTTGTGCCTTTCTGTCTCTAAAAACAATAGTTTGAAAAGTTTTGAATGAATTCTGGTTAAACTTTGTAGGGGTATAGAGTAGGGGTGCAACGATACACGAAATTCACGGTTCGGTTCGATACTTTGGTGTCACGGTTCGATATTTTTTCGATACAAAATAATGTTCATGCCTTTTTAATTTGTCATTTATTAAAATTATAAATATATATTTTAACTCAAAAGTACAGTTATTAAATTTAATGTTGCTGAAACAAAAAAATAATAACAAAAAAAAAAAACTATCTGATTGAGAAATCACTCATCTTTGGAAAAGAGAGTTTATTACAGAGAAATGGCTCTTTCCAAAATAAAAGCTATACTATACGCTTCTTCTGGGGTTTATTCTCAGCAGCATATTAAACATATCAGGTCCCCATAAGGAGAATCATGTGCTAACGGCTGTCTAAATGACTCGGGTAAAGTTTGTAGCATGCGTGCTTGTTGTTTTTGTCTGCTTCCACTTGTCTTTGCACTAGGATGATGTTGGTGTAAATGTGCAGTCATATTCATTGTGTTCCCACTAGTGCTGTCAGCGTTAATCTGAAATGACGTTAACGCCACAACACGGCAAATCTCCGTTAACGAGTTACCACGGATCGCCCCGTGCGTGGGGCTGGACGGCGTCAACACGTTAATAAGCTAACTGCGCTAACGCACTAGTTCCCACCAATTGATGCATTGCGTGGCACATCCGACATACTGTTTTACTTTTGTCCATGATGCGCTTCATCATTCCCCCATCAGGGTCACATGAAAACCAAAATAGGTCCAAAGGCCAGATCTGAATGAGGGTGGGGGAGGTTCAGTTTTGGGTAGCGTTAAGGCAGTTGCCATGTTGTAACGAGCTTAGCTTCTGTCTTGCTAGCTTGTGCTGCGCTCAGTGGATCTGCACTCGATAGTGCAGCCTAGGCGGAGTAGTCGAACGCAGATCCACTGAGCGCTCAACACAGACAGCATTGTCAGAAGAAAAGTTGATAAAATAAATTTTAAAAAAATTGTATTGTTCGATACATATGCGTACCGAACCGAAAGCACTGTATCGAACGGTTCAATATTGATACGAGTATTGTTGCACCCCTAGTATAGAGTGAGGTCATACAAACAATTCGTTCAGATTTGGCTCACATTCACTCTTCACCCCAAAGTCAAGTTGAAAAAAAGCCTTAGAAATTATGATTCTTACAAGTTATATGTGTATATTGTTTGGTATTTGGGGATTTAAATGTGACATTACAGTTTGCATCCAAAGATCATGTCACATATGACCTCTGATTTCACATCTCCCTTTCTTTCAAGTTGACCCTAAAATTTGCTACATCTTTAACATATTGTCAAGAGAAAGAGAATGAGTTAGTGAGAAATATGCTGTAGTATAATATTAGAAAATAAGTTCAAGTTATTCATGTCCAGTTACTTAAAAATCAGTACTTATTACTGATTACCTACTCCTTTCCCTGGCTCACAAAGCATGTTGAGAGCCAAGGCATAACACACACTGATCATGCCCATCCTCTAATGCCATGGAAACGACACTCCAAACAATTTTGGAATGTAGGGGTCGCCATACAACAAGGGGGCGGGGCCACCAACTATCTCGGAAAACACCCTGCTACTATCAGGTAAGCTATATGTGTGTGTAACTAAAATACACATTTCTCATGCTACCCCCTGTTTACTGCACTAGAAACATCTTAAAATCCATAAGGGCATTACACACCATCAATCCTGCGATGGATAATTTGCAGAACAGCTCCACGTCTAAATTTCCTAAAAATGATAAACTGAAAAAGAGCTGGATTGATTTTTTTCAACAAACACATTTATAAAATGCTTTTTTTTTTTACAACAGGAAAAGTTTATTAATTTGATTCACATATAATCCACTGTTAGTGGTGAACAGGTCAAGATGTCACTGGGCTTTTTCCTCCAATCACAAACTGTTATCTTTGGAGTACATACCCCAATGCCTACATGCATGTGCAAGCTACCAATTGTTCTTATGCATAGTTGCTAATTTAGCTTGCAAAAACCTTACTATAATAAGCTTTAATATGTTGTGTATGTATGTATCTCTGTTAGCTAACTGCTCCTAGACGTAATAATCAATAAAACTTACTCTTAAACTAGCAGGACTATTAACATCTATTTAGCTTTTGTGAATTATTTTTATAACACTAACATTTTTACAAATTATATATATTATTCATATTGCCTGATCTCAAAATAAATAGTGGCAAACCAGCGCCACAGGCCAGGCAGTATGGATCATAAATCTGATAAGGAGTTGCTGTAAACTTTGGGATCTTATGTTAACAAAGTTCATATTTATAAAGAGTTGCAAACTGTCCACACCACAGAAGCATCTGCAAAGGAAAAAATATTCCCTGTCTCAATGCACATTGTGATTCCCCCTCTTTATACTGTGTGGCTCGGTTAAAATAGATTCAGGTATATTTTCCTGCTGCTGTCCTGCTTAGGGCTGATGCAAGAGCTGTCAATTAGTGACTTTAGTGGACACACTCCCAGCATTTCAGCATCTTATTTTTTATTATATTTAAGCCTCATTTTATATACTTGCCTTTTCTTCAATCAAACCGCTAACTGTCGTAAAAATCGATCATATTTATTTAATTGAGGGGGATGACTGCATAGTAGTAGTAGTTCCATGTATTTATTTAGGTGTAATTGTTATTTAACTAAAATCTGATTTTATAGACTTACATATAACTTCTAGTTTGTGCCATTATCAGATATTTTAAACATCTTTTTGAAAGACTGTTAAAACCATCTGCAAAGGTTCCTCACAGTTTTGTGGTGGAAACATGCTAAAAAACATAGTCATGCAGGTTTAGACCAGACACTTACCAGTCAGAGCCAATGCTAACTGGCCCAATCCAGCCCACTTCCCCACTGTGCCTCCTTTAGTGTGCCAACTGCTGAGCCATAGCTAAAGGATACCAAAGAAACACTTCATAAAAATGCCTGTCATCTATCACCCAAATCACACATAAACATTCCTTGTTTTTGACTGATTTCCAGTGCTAATGCTGTGAACCGAATGTGTTTTTTCCCATACAGCTAAAGCGTTGTTAGTGCTGTAATCAGTGCTCCAACCGAAGCCTAATGTGGCCAAAGAGGATATGAAGCTGTGCCAAAACATGCACAAGGCAGACCGAATCTAATTAATGTTCATTAAATGTTAAAGCAGGGGAAACGGCCAGGTTAATTTCTGCTACTGTGCCGGCCTCTACTTTGAGGCAGTTGCGGTGTTCTTCCTTTCATTCAGTGCTGTTCTCATGTTTAAAGAGCGTTCACAAGGACAGAGCAAACTGAGCCATATGTCCTCACTCTCTGCACATTAGGCAGCAAAATCTCTGGTCATCCATCATTCCCTTGTAACAGAGGCAACAGACTGAGGGAGGGCAACATATTGCAGTATTGCAGCCACATATTGCAAGAATACCTTCACACAGACTGGGGGGTGGGGGGGGGGGGGGGGGGGGGATATTTTGCAGATCGATGTTTCAGACTCGTATGACGCATAGTTGCTATCATGGGACTGTAAAATCTCTGCACCCTGGTCCTCTCTGTCCTGATTAGCCGTTCCAGCCATCTGTAGCCTGCTCACCTCTGACCTTTAGCAAAGGTCAAAAAGGTCAGGTGTCTCAGGTTTGACCATTGTTTCAGATAAGCACAGAGCGTCTGTCTTATTCTCGAACACACAGACGCATGCATATGCAAAAGCATGCACAGTGTTATTTTCAACCCCCTAACAAATCTCGAGTTCTAGAAATTCATACAAAATAAACTTTTCAGATGGCTGGGCTGGACTTCACAACAGTTCTTCTCTATCCTGACCAAAATAAATATATAGAGAGCGAGAGAGGATTGCATAGTGCAACTGGAACTATCCGCAGAGACATCATGCAATATGCTAATCACTCTACAAAAGGGAGAGCGAGGGGCACAAAATCTGTGGGTGTTATACAACCAAACAGAAACCAAAACAACTCTGCAAAATACCAGTGAAAAGTTGTCTATGGAAATTAGACAAACAAGCAGCTACAAAACCAGCAAGGGAAAATGCTCAAGGTTTTCCTCTTCGCTTGGCGGTCATGTGCGTTTTGTTTCTCCATCACCTCTTTGCTGCCTTTCTTTTTTAGCCTTAATTGCAGTTTACAAGGAAAGGGTAATCACTTGTGAAACAGGGCGTGTTATTTTCTTGCCCAGAGTGTGAATCCTAAGCAGGCCAATCGCCATCTCTATTGCTCCATCTCTCCGCTGGCTGAATCCTAATGGCTGGATGGAGAGAAGGAGCACAGAGAGCGGGGAGAGAGAGAGAGGCTGACAGCGGGGCTTGACATGGGCATTAAATCATGCCCCGAGGAATCCTCCATCCACGGGCTCCTGACAGCCGCGCTGTCATCACGGCCAGGCCACTTCCTATGCCTCTTGACAACACTGGAGCAGAATTAGTCAGAGCATCAGATGTAAATTGGAGCTGTTCAAGGATGATAATGAGCACCAAGATACATGTCGGTGTCACTGACGGGACGCCATCATGATTGGCTGTCCCTCACACCACGCTCTATTAAGTCTAATGGTATTCAGGCCAGGTATGGGCAGAAGGCGGGCGCAGGGGGGAGCAGGGATGGACAGGGAGAAAGTTTTCTGTTGTGATCAGCTTGCTCTGTTTGTGCTTATTGGTTTCTGCAGGACCCTGTGGCCAGAGATGAGGACATCTACACAGGGTCTGCATGCAGCTGTCTACTCACTGACATGCTGTCTTCTGTGCTTATCTAAAACAAACAGCTTCTTTGTCATCTGTCAAACTTAACTCTAACATTGCACTCCTTTTGAGAAGTTTGTGCATACAAATTTAAAACGGCAGTTACTGTGAACTCTTCCTCATCAAATATTAGAAAAAGATTTATGTGGCACACTGCCACATGCTATAAACCAGCACTCCTAGAACAATATCAGTCTTATCCCAGTGTGAAGTCATGTGACAAATCCGCACATATACAGAGTCATTTCCATAATTTTTCAGTCCATTCGGCAAAACTCTTGGCTTGCTAGTTTCCTGTCTCCCGGTTCACTATGTATGCATGCAGTGTGTACCGCTTGCTAACATAATGCAGTAATAGTTGCCAGTGTGCCATTTTCCCTGCCCATGCTGAGGATGAGCCAGCCAGAGCCTGCCCCAGATGCATACATTTCCCATAATGAGGCAGGTGGCCTCGACAGACGGCTCGGTCGTGTGGGTGACACCGTGCACACCGCAACTCTGGGCATCTGACTGACAGACAGTGCCAGTCCCTTCCCTCCTCTGCTCTCTCTTTTCTCTCTCACTACATCTCTTTCTTTCTCTCCTCTCTCTCCCTCTTGCTTTCTCTTATTCATTTTCAGCTTGTGCGTGTCTGTCGTGTGTGCGTGCATGTGTGTGTTTGTGCTTCCCCGGCTTTGTTTCACACTGGGGTTTGGTAAATTCCTCTGCTCCGTCGCAATTTCAAATGAAGATAGCTGAAGGTCATTAATTGAACTACCGCTGCTGTAACAGGGTAAAACTCACTGTAATTAAGAATGAATAAATAATTGATTATGTATATTTTCTTGTAATTGGCTCCTCGTTACCCTTCTACATGGTGAATGCTAATTGATGCTGGGAGTTAATTATCATTTCACTATGAAGTTAGCAGTATATCCAGAGAGATGCTGAAGATGAATCACCAAGGTCCAATCATGGCTATATCTATAATCGCCAAGGTCACCCCCCCAAAACCCTTTTGCACAAAAAAAAGAGGAGTGGTCAGAACATAGAGTGATACAAAATGCCCTGCCAGCCACCTAATTGAGAGTATTTAGAAAACTAGCACAGGAAGTGGTAAATGGCAAGGATTAAGCCAGAGGCCCTAAGCAAGAAGATCTATTAACAAGGATTCCCCAAGGCCTAACTAAAGACTAAAGATTAAGTCTGCAATCTGAATGTAGGGCTAGAAACAGAAGTTGCAAGCTGATTAAATAAAATCACAGTTTCATCTTCAGATAAAATACTTGCAGAAAGACACAATTAGTAATATTAATCAAGGGTAAATGTGAAGGATTTGGCAAGCAGTTAGAAGCTACTCAGTCCACTCGCTGATGCTCTTATCTTTTATTTTAGATGTCTGAAAGCCTGACTGGAATTAGAAATTTTCCTCATTTTTTAGTATAATAATTACCACCTAAAATAATACAACTATGCACTTTTTTTGTCCAAACTGGGATAAAACATTTGTCTTAATAATTATAGGTAAAAACTGTTTGTCTCACACTGTGGGAGTATCCAGTGTTTTAAGCGTTGGGGGTCATTTTGCTGGCATGGTTTGTGTCCATTTGTCATCTTAAATTATACTGTATTCTTTGAAGAAAAATCTATATTGATGTCCCCATCCATATGAGGGTCACTGAATGCTACAGCACACTATTAAGCAACATGGCTCATATGCTATGGCGTTCAAAGTCAGCATGAAGACCCTCACGTGTTAGATAGTGCTCTCAACCACCAAACTGTGATGCTTTTTCCTTTCACTTGTCACCTGTTTGTATCAACACTGAATATTCAAACCACTGGGTAGACTTTGTGTGTCAGCTGCTGAGGGACTTGTTGCTCAGTTGTACTGACTGGTCTAGCCTTGTATAACCTAACGACAATGAAACAAACATGTTTTTCTGTCCTTTTTTTCCTCCTCTTTATTGACGATTATGTCTTGCAAGCAATTGATGGCATCTACAATATTTAACCAGTCAGAAAGTGCAAGCTACTGAGCTATGCTGCCATGATTTTAAGTGGAAAGTTGAAGCTGCTGCTCTTCATAGCTTTCTTACTCCCACTAACTTTAACTGTTCCCACAAAATTAGTGCTGTGTTAAGCCCACATTATATTTTAAGGGGATGTCTACAAGAAAGTATGCAGTTCGGCTCCATTATGTCTGTCAATTATGTCATAACAATAGGAACCATTTATTTACACACAACTATAGTTTTGCTATAGGCACAACTATAGCTAAACTTTTATAGCTGCAGAGGTCATGTATGGTGTTGGCCAGAGGGGCCGATGGCGCGATATGGCAGCCTCGCTTCTGTCAGTCTGCCCCAGGGCAGCTGTGGCTACAACTGTAGCTGCCTCCACCAGTGTATGAATGTGCGAGTGAATGAATAGTGGTATTGTAAAGCGCTTTGGGTGCCTTGAAAAGCGCTATATAAATCCAATCCATTATTATTATTACTATACTAGTCTATATAGCCGAGACTAGTGTCTAAAGTCAGCCCACTGATGGGGGACAGAAATATTTTTCAATATTACAGTTTTGAGACAGTAGTACTAACAGGACAGGAGGCAGAGCTGAAAATGGTAAGATTGTCACTGGGATTGACCAGGATGGACAGGATTGGGAATGAGTATATCAAAGAGACAGCTCAGGAGGAGCATTTTGGAGACAAAGTTAGAGAGGCAAGGCTGAGATGGTTTGGACATGTGAAAAGGAGGAATAGTGGATATATGGGCCAGTGGATGGCATGAGGAAAAGACCTCAGAGAAGATTCAGGATGTCAGGAAGGAGGACACGCAGAGGTCTGGAGTGATAGAGGAGGATCCTGGGGATAAGATAAGATGGAGGCAGGTGATGTGCTGTTGTGACTCCTAAAGAGAGCAGCCGAAAGAAGAAGAGGATGTTATAATTAATGTATAAATGATATACAAGCATGAAATCATAAGCTATGTCTCAATTGACAAAGTTTCCCTAACTAGTTCTACCATCGTTTAGATATGTTTATCCAATCCACTTGAAATCATCTTGGATCACACAGGATCTCTCATTTATCATCATGCAGAGAGTTTTGTTCGCTCTGGCTGCAGCCAGTGCTACAGACATGAAGTTTTATTTAATACTTGTGTAACCCTGTTTTACTGCTCAAATTTAGACTGAACAATGACGACTTGGTGACTCCATTTTACAAAATAGAAATTAAACCATGTTAATGCTCATGAAAATAAATGACACTTCATTAATTTAGATAGCACAAATAACAGTGTCAAATTTTTGTTTTGTCTAAATAATGACTCAAGTCAAAACAAACATTTCATTGACTTTAAATACTGTCATGTGGACTTCTATGTGAGCCAGAGTAAAAAGACAGAGAGCCGAAGTTCCACTTTCTCTAATAAGTTGCTCAGTTAGAACGGAGGCAGCCATCACCATCTGTGTCAGGCTTCCTTAATGGAGTCTTAATGTGTCCAGCAGTGAACAGAGAGGACCACAGACTCTTATCCTCTTCACACTGTTGCCTTGCAGGACCCCTTCTGTCTGTCTATCCCACTGACTGAGGCATCCTCTGACTTGCCTGAATTAATTTTCTACAACAGGCCAGAGGAGCTGTGTCAGCAGTTCATAACCAAGGCAAGGGCTGCAGATTTTAGTACGTCTGGTCTATAAGCTTGCATGTTCTCTGACAGTCCTGTCATGAAACTAGAAGACAGAGACGGTCCTCTGCTGCTATTACAAAAGCCCTGTGTGATCAGCTGACTCTCTGGGATTGCTTTCAGACCATGGATAAGACCAGAACTGGGGACAAGATATATATGCGTAGCTGGAATAATACAGTGACAGAGAAATACACTGTGAGCTGGAATGTAACACAGAATTTCTGGGATTTATACAGCAAGAAAATGCGTATATTAGCACTTACTTTTTACTGTCTGTACAGTAAAATACTCTTTTTTTCCTGGAAAGACTAAGGCTTAATCCTTAATCCTTCCTGCTAGTCAGCATCACCAGACAGGTGCATTGCATTGTACTGTAGCAAGCAACATATTTCTCTTTTTCTGTTTTTGGATGCGTTGTTTTCGTCTTTGAACGCTCCCTCCCTGGTGTCCTCCCGCTGCTTTCTGCATGTTTAATGTATCAGTCATTCAGGTGGGGAGTGACTGTTATGGCATTGTCTTTTAGAAGTGAAGAACTCGCTGTTTTCCAGCTGCCGCGCCAGGTGTAACTGAAATTGACACGTCTTTCGATACATGGCGGAAATATGTTATTGGAAGAGACGTCTTTTATTCTCCAGAACTTTACATCACACACAATCTTGGCCGAGTGCTCTGATCTGTATCCCTCTGTGGATAAAGGGGAGGGCAGGGCTGCACATGTATGTGTGTGCGAGTAAGTGCATTAAATAAATAAGTCCAAAGGCAAATCGATTAAGTTTACTGGGGAAAGTTTGCAGAAAAAACAACATATGATGAGAAACCACAATATTACATGCGGCACTGTGACGGCATACGCTAACGCTCTGTGCACCGAGTTATATACCACCTTTAACTAGGTTCACAAAGTGCGTCAAAATGTGTTTCTCATTACCCAGTCACACACACTCACACACCAGAGTGACTGCGAGTATGAGTGTGTATCCTGGCCTACTATAGGGAACAACTTGAGGTTGAGTTTTCTCCTGCCCAAGGGTGCTTTGTAATGAGAGGGGCCAGGATCGCACTGCCAACCCCGAGTTTAGTTGACAACCAGCCTTTACCACCTGAGAAACAACTGTTGTTCAAATTTCAGACAGTGAAGCACTTTTCTTTGTATAATTTAATAGCCTTTTAGGGTTTGAAGGAAGACTGGGAGAAAATTTGATAATATAACACAATGGAAGCAACAGCAGATTCAGGAAAAAGGCCACAAAGGACCAAACAGCAGCAGAGAATCCAAGAAAGGAATAGCATTGCTAGAAGAGATTTTACTTCACTAATATCTATACAATAAATTATGCTCTTGTCAAATTCAAGGAATATATTCAAAGTGAGTCCATCAAAGCAGAATACGTTCTCTGGTTTCATGAAACCACATACACTGATGTGCAGAAGCCCTGCGGCTAGTCTTACTGTCTGAGCATCAATAGTGCCCTGGGCTCTGGGCCGAGCCTGCCTAACACCTGGACTGAGGCCTAAGCTGCTATGGGACAGGTAAGTGAAGCAGGCAGAAAATGAGAGGATACTGATCCTGGAAGTGTTGCACTACTTGGATCCAAGCACAGAGGGTTTCAGCCCAGGATGTTTGAACATAATGTCATTCAGTAAGTGCACACTGGCTTCTATTACAAGCACGTCTCTGCTGGAAAGCCTCAGAACCCTTCCGGATGTTTCCTGGCCCTGATCATCTTGCTTAGATGTGTTCTTTCTGGCCTGGTGAGTGTGATTTTATCTTGGATTGGCATGACACATACGAACGCAGGCCGGGGTGTTTGAACTTGAGCTTGGCTTCGTCCAAGGCCTCAGCTCACCGTCATACACACACAGACGCACACACTTTCCCTCACTCCTGGCCTCTCTCACTCCCTTGCGGCCCTTCATCTCTTTGTTGGAGTATGCATAACCATTGAGAGGGTGCCAAACTGGGCTGAGCTTGAGATGCTGATACAGGAGAAACCCGTGCTATCCCTTTAATGAGTACACACATGCACACACACTTTGCAGTGCGTGGCTATTAGGCACCAAGAACAGGAGGAAAACTATTTGAAAGTGAATTTTAGATTTCCGGTGGTGGAGCTCTGCCTGGGAGTGGCAGCCGAGCAGAGGCGCAAGCAGTGCGCGCGCACACACACACACACACACCTCATACACCTCACTGTTTCAGCTCTAGTTGCTCTCGCACACAGCATGGATGATCAAAAGAGGCCAACGGCTGCCGACCATTATGCCAATGACACTTTGAGTAAGAGTCCAGAGAGTGCAGCGACATGACAGCCATTAGGGATTGAAAGTGGGACTTTAAAGGAGGACTGAAGGATAACTGTCAGTACAGAATCAAAGGCAGAAAGTGAAATCTTCATAATGTATTAAACTAGAAAATTCCTGCTCTAGCTGTCTCTCTAAGCCACTTGCTCAAAAGTATCCCATACAAAGCTACACCAATCAACTCCCCAAAAAACATTAAACAGTCAGGAACAAAGGGCTGATGAGGGGAGTTCAGAGACTGGCACTCTGTAAATGAAAGCGAACAGCGGTGTGGGCCATTGTGCGGGTGGTAGACAGATAGATCATTAACGACTGGACTGGGTTGCTCTCAGAGCAGAGGACTACTAGTAGCAAGCAACTCTAGCACTGCACCTCTGTTTCCCCCCCGCTTAGATCCAGCTGACAAATGTGACTGAACCAGTATGGCAGCGCAATTAAAGCTAATGGATCGCACTCTGTGACAGTCACAAAGAAGATTCAAACTTTTTTCAAAAGCACCGCGAGAAGCTTTGTCACCATGCGTTTAAAATGTAGTTTCACACGTTTACGATTCCTGAAATAGTTAAAAATCAATAAACTGGACGCAGATAAACTCCATGTCTTCCAACTTTGATTTATCCACTCACTGTATAATTGACAAAACAGAGGGCAGCTTCAAGTGTGTTGCTTTAGTGCTTTCTATTGCTGAAAACAAGGCCTTCTGTTGGCACTGACCAAACACTGCTGCTCTCTCAGCTTGGCAGAAAACTGCCTCTAATGTGTCTCTCTGTCGCATAATCAGGGATTTCACACTCTAAATCTTTGATCTGGGAGAACCCTCTCTGATGGGAGAACCCTCCAACTGCTACCACACACACACACACACACACACACACACACTATACACACACACCCTCTTGGATCTCTGATCTCCCTCCAATTAATGATGTCAAATGAGTGTGTTTACAGGCTCATTAGATTACTGCTGCAGAAGTAGAGCACCACCCTGCATCATCACTGTCTTGACACAGTCCTTGGAGGGAAGCCTGATGGCAAAGCACCAAAGTACTATTGCCACCACAGTCATAGCTGTGGGTCTGTGTGCTAACTGAGCCATGATGGCACAAGTCCACACAGGCATACTTACAACACACATACTAGATGTCCTACCCAGCTGGACCACTTTATTGGCTGTTCAGGGCCGGTTAGGCCGCAGCCAAGCAAATCCCCTAAAGAACTCCAAGGGCTCTGAGACAAAGGTCTAGTCCAAGGACTAGGCACAGACTGACAGGTGTGTATATTTTCCTGGGAGAAGGAGGCGGCTTTATAAAGAGATAGCTGATAGAAGAAACAGAAAATGTATGAAAAAGCAGCAGCACTTATCTATTCCAGGGAACAATTTTTCCTGTTTCATTTATTGCCCAATCGGTTTTCCCTTCACAACTGCTTGTTACCATGCAAAACAGCAGGCAGCCCTTAAAAAGACCTCATGCACTCAGCTGTGGACATCATGCAGGCTGAGTTCAGTACATCACCACTGCCCCCTGTTGGGCTGGAGGTCAGCCTTAACCCCCCCAACCAAGAGTGCCACAGGCCCGCACTCTCACCTTAGCGCTCATTGAGGAGCTCGTTCAGGCCCTTGCTTTTCAACACGAGGTAATTATGACACTAATGAGAATAGTGTGAATCAGAGGGTTACATGCAGACAGGAAGACGGCTCTGACGTGCTGCTTCAATTACAGAACAGTCTGTGCATGTAGAGCCCGAAGACGAAAGGGTGTGAGAGCAGTGAAGAGGATGAAAGGGTAGGAGAGGAAGGAGCAAGTACAGCCTTCCTAATTCTTATTTAAGACCTGTATCTGTATTCAACAGCACCTAGCAGGTGAGTAGTGATGTAATCATCGCTTTAATGTGGTAGTAATGATTCTCAATCTGCAGCATTTACCATTAACAGTAAAACACACATGAATGCGCCAAATGCAAGTAGAAAACAAAAGGTGTATTTTTTAAACCAGGATTGGGACCAGTCGCTATGTCCTTACATTCAAGGTGCTGACCCTGATTATGACCCTAAGGAAACTGTGTGAGGATGTGGGCCAGGTCTGTATTAGTGGCTCCTAGTCTCATGGCAAAGCCTGAAATTCAGTCTGTTCTTTTGTGTGCATTGGCAGGAATTGACTTTGTGCAGGTACAAAGTGTGTGTTTGCACTACACATGCCAACTGAGCTGTGCCACTCAGGCAAGATAATAATCAAAGCTTTAAAATAAGTGTTTTTCTTTGTATTTTAAGCTAAAGCACAATCTTTTCATACCCTAAACAAGGTGTTTTCATGTCTTTTAGTAACAACTAAAGGGCTAAGCAAATGAACATGTGCTGGAAGTGTAGAAAAAGAGTAAAAGAAGTTTAAAAAAACATTGATCCCACATGGGATTCCATGTCTAATGAATAACACTAAGTACTAAATGATACTGGATACAAATTATCCATGATGGCATGAATGGTTAGATACAGAAACTGCAGTTAAGTAATTGTGCTTAATCTATTCTCTTTGTTTGTGTTTTAGTAAACAAATGGCATCGAGATCACTGCGGTGTCCCTCTTCATGTCGCAGCCTTTCGAGCTGCTGGTAACATAGTGGTGGCTCATCTAGGATGTGAATACTTAGGACACATTCAGCTAAAGGCTGTGTGTGTAAGAGTCTGGTAGCTTTCTCCTTAGGGAGTTTGGCTAAAGAAAGCATTTCCTGACAGTCTCTGTGACATGGTGACCTCAGCTGAAGTGACATAACCTGTGGCAGAGAGTGCTGGCTCAGCAAACACTGCGCTTAACAGTCACTCAGACATCACAATGCTCACACGCCCCGAGGAAAACACACAAACACACGATGCCCCCCCACACACACACACACACACAGACCGAGAAGTGACAATGAGAGTGACAAATACCTCTTTCAGATATCACACTCAGCCAGTCTGCAGTTACACACTAAACAGAACTATATGAACAGTGGGAAGAAGCACAAACACACACAACAGCCGGGCTGGCACATTACTATTCTATTGAGGTTTAGCAGCACTACCTTCTCCTCCCACTGGGAATTCGATAAGCAGGAAAATCACTGTATTTTTCACACACACCACACGCACACATATCCATAATTTTCCTGCTGCCTTCAATCTTCCAGTCTTCTCCCACAAATACTCCCATCTTGTTTAGAAAAAAAATACTGGTCCTCACAGACTGGCTCATATTAGAGCCATTACGGCTGAGGCGCCTTTTTTGGCCTGTATGTTTTAGGCCAGGCATCTTTTTTCTATCCTCTGGTCCTCTCTTATCTCGTTACACACTGTTCAGGCTTTGTGGTTAAATTATGTATTAAGGTCAATGTCAAAACACGGAAGATGTGTAATCTGCAGGGAGTTTCCTTTTATTCATTATTACAGTGAAGGCTGAGCACAACTGTCAGCCAGCCACGTTTGCGCTCAGCATGGAAGCTTATGTGCTCAGCGGGGCCCTACCAAGCCTCTCTCCCTCACTCTCCTCTCCCCTTCTCCAGCTCTCCCATGGCCTCCCCCCTCATACACACCCTCTTCATCCTTCTCCTCCTCTCCTCCTCCTGGGCAGACCCCAGATAGGTTTATCCAGCTAACCTTCACACTCTGGGATCTCCCCCTTCTGCAGTGCCAGTTTGAGAGCTGTCAACCCACCTATGCCAATCTGATAAATCCAAAGGAGAAAAAATGTGCATGCTGGAGACCAAGGGAAGGAATGAGGAAATGTAAAGGGAGGGGGGCTTGTTGGGAAAGACGAGGGTGTCGTGCCATTCGCTTGTAGTTTAGGGAATTCGTCTAATCTGGAATCATGTCAGGATATTGCGAGGTTATGTGAGGCACTCCCTTTCCCACATCCATGTGTACCCATGCTTGCACATGAATGAACAAGCAAAAAAAACAACAACATAGAAAGAAACAGAAAGAGAAGCAGAGTGAGAGGTTGTCAGTGTCTTATGCTCTTTGTTTATATTCAAGGGAAACTGACATTATGTGTTGACAGGATAAGCTATCATCTCATTGGATTTCTGCTGTCCTCCACAGAGACTTGGATCTGGGGGGTTCGCGCCTTTCCTCTCTCCTGTCTCGCAACAGCTCAACATTTGACCCCCTGTTTTCTCAATTGCTGTCAGTCAATGTCAAATCCTCTTTTTCTGTGTCAGATATGTACTGACAGCTTCGGCACAGCCAGCTTTGAGCACCCCGGATGCCTTTAACCTTCCCGTGCTTGCTTGTAGATCTCTTCCTCTTAATGGCTCACGGGGGCAGGAAGCAGTTTGATGAATCTGGTCCAGCTTTGTTGCAGCCAGTGTAATTATCTTTCAATTAGATTAATTCGGTTAGGCCTCGGTCCCATTTACAATACTAACAGCATTCCTGGGAGGCGACCACTCTGTCATGTTAACTGTTACACAATTATCTCTGTAAGTGATAATAACTGCTGCTATTATCAACCATTTGACATGCAAAGATCCATAAATAAGCATATGCAACCAACATATTAGATTTAAGGAAACAGAATCATATACGCTATATATCCTTCAATTAAAAAATGGAGAGGAGAGCTGAGGGAAGTAAAAAAAAAAAAGGATTAAAAAAAATCTTCAAAGAGAAAGCGCACAAGGCAAACAAAGCAGACAGCCAAGGTTATCTCGCATTTTTACCGCAGATGGAGTGAGTGATGGAGAAAGGTTAAGATACTCGGCACTACCCAGGCAGGGAAGCAAGGAGGCCAAGGTTGGCTTTCTTTTAAAAATAAAATGCACACTCTCTCTCTTCCTGCAGCCTCTCTCCTGGTGGTTGCATCTCGTCTCTCTCAAGCTCATGTGTTGTGCTTAGGAAAATGCCTCCTGACTGGTGGGCCTAATTACTGGCTCCTCACTGACCCGCGCCGGGCCGAGGCCTCGTCAGAACACTGATTCAACATGAGCCCTGCACCGGCCAGCACCTCACACTAATGAATACTAATGAATAATTATCACTTGCTGGCTGGCGCGGCGGCCCACTGCAGGGACACGTGTTAACACACCCGCTTGTAGAGCTGCAGGAGAAGCGTAGAGGCCCTTACCCAGAGAACAGGCACCTCAACTGGTGCACAAGGCTATGCAGAAATATGCAAGTCTCCCCAAAGGGAGGCAGGGAAAAGCATACAACCCCTCAAGGTTAAACCGAAGTAACAATGAGTAGAGTGGAGCGCACTGACCCCTGTGAGGACTGTTTTGATTGTCATGACCTGTGTTAGGCTTAATGTATATTGGGGAAAGCTGTGGCAGTTAATACAGGTTAACCGCTTTGGTAAAATGATGAAATCTGTCAGACCAAGTGTAGAGTCAATGATCGCAGCAATGTAAACCTCTCCTTTGCTTCCTCCTGCTGTGTACTGTAGGTAATCTATACTTCAATATGACTGTGAAGAACTGCTTATTGGATTTCAAACAGGAGCCAAGAGATGGGGAAAACAGGCTGGAAACCTATGACCTAAAGTCAGCAATCATCATAAAATATTAAAACCAGGGCTGTCCAGATAGTCAGTTGGTTTGCTGCTCAGGGCAGGGTGTCCTCAGGTTCGATTCTTACTGCGTGTCATTTTTCAGCTTTGTCCTATCTGAAGTGTCTATTTAACAAGAGCACAAAATCATTAGGAAAAAAGAGACCGCAACAGGCGTACAGGAAGATTTCAGTAATCAAGGACAGTCATTTGTGGACAAAATAATCAATAACTCTTGGTATTATTATTCGGTTTGAAAACACAATATTTACTTCAACAGATCAGGATAGAAAAGTGTTTGTCTGTACATTCTTTACCTTTTCTGACGTACTATTGTGACAGTGTGATAACGGCAGTGGTGTAAAGCAAGCAAGCATGTTTATTTAGAATACTTAAGTTTTCAGGTATTTTGCATGCCTCATTATACTCCACTGGGGAAAAATATTACATTATTGTTTTATAATAAGAGAAACAATATTACTGTGTAATAAAAGTACAAAATGTCATAACATAACAAAAAAGTAATTTTGCATCATGAGCGGTCCTACTCCTACTTCAAGTGCTTTAAATGCACTCCTCTTAACTTTACTCATAGAAATATTATAATAACTGGTCTTTTACTCATATCCTGGTGAGATGGCTGTGGCTCAAGAGGCAGAGCAGGTCAGCTACCTAATTCTCATTGAATCTCTGGCTGCTTGAGTAAAATAAACCTCAAGTGCGAATGTGTGTGATTGTTAGATAGAAAGCACTTACTTTAAAATACTTCCAATACTTCCAAAACTATGCAACTATTCTGAAAGTCAGGAGTGCTGATAAGAACGTTTTGTTGTTATGCCCTGTGTGTGCCAGCTAAACAAAAAAATCCTCATTGCTCTTTCAGCTCCTCACGCTATCTTTAAAAATGTACAACTAATTATGTAGCACAACAGACAAACTGATAACAGTATGTGTTATATTGTCTTCTTTGCTGTATTCAGCCAGCATATCGACACATTCCTATTATCGGATCACAAAGTATAATGTAGGTCCTGCAATTAGGGTACTTTTTCCCTGCTCCAGCAGAGAAATAGGCTTTAAAACTTGTAAAATAGTCTTTGAGTAAGTAGAAAACTAAAACGTTACTTGGTATTATTGATACATTTTTCAACTTTCTAACATTATGTCTTCATATGAACTGATGTGAATTAAAACATCAACAGCCAATTTATAACCTAAAGATAAAAATATTCATGTCAGCCCAAATTGCTCTTCCTCCTAAACTTTATAAATAGTGAACTTACCTGCTATTACATTACCAGTGTAAGTTCTTTGTCACTGCGCTGACATTTCTACGTGCTACATTTTTAGGTTAAATTATACTCAACTACCTAATACTGAGTGTAACAGTGTTTTCATGTGTGTGAATGTGGGTGCAGGAGTGTGCACAACACACTGGTTTTCCCCCTTGTGAGGAAATGTAAAACTTCTTGGTGTGTTATTTTTCTCCCCACCGTTTGTTCTTTTGATCTGTGTGTACATTATCTCCAGCTCTTTGAATTTCAATTTCACTGTCATGTAAGCTCTTTTCATCACAGCCGACGGTTGCAGCTCTAATAATATTCAACTTTTAGGTCACAGTGGAATGCTAATTAGATTGCTATTTTAATTAATATGTCCCTGCAGGTTTCCATATCAAATCAGTTTTAACACTGTATTGTGCACTTTGAGCCAATAAATTACAATGAATCCCTAAAATAACACCACTTCAAAAAAAGAGGAGGATTTTAAGGTGTACAGGAGCGGCGCTCGTTTGAACTGTGTTTACATAAATTGCTTATTGTTGCTTAATAAACTGCATAATATTAACCACATTGGGATGCGTTTGAAACTGTTTCAATAAGCCATGGTAGATGTGTCTATTTTCCACTAATAAATCCATACATGAACCTGCTCACGAGATAAAAGCCACAACTTAGCTGGTTATTTTCAAGGGCAGTATAGTGTTAAATGTGCTAAAGGGAGGGAGATAAGTGCAGCGGCTAGAATAGTACAGACTGTGTGTGTGTGTGTGTGTGTGTGTGTGTGTGTGTGTGTGTGTGTGTGTGTGTGTGTGTGTGTGTGTGTGTGTGTGTGTGCTGCTGGTGGTGGTGGCATTTAAGGGCTTAAAAGTGCTTCACTTTCCATCAGAGTGTCATTTGTCTGTCAGCACTTCTGTGTGTGTGTGTGTGTGTGTGTGTGTGTGTGTGTGTGTGTGTGTGTGTGTGTGTGTGTGTGTGTGTGTGTGTCACCCTGGATTCTCAAATGGTTGTTCTGTCCTGCAGCTCAGGGTGTCCCATTCATCATGTTGAGAGGAAACGGAGAGGCCTGGGATATGAGCACTGCTTTATTCCTCTCATAATCAAAGGTCATATTGGAGTCCAGTGTTCAAATTGCTTTACCTCACTGAAAAGACAGACACACACACACACAGAAACACATACAAATTAGTCGTTATGCCAATGATACCATGCCAAATATGCTCTGCATTTTCCAAAACAATCTGGTGTAACACCTGCACAGTGACCTCTAAGTATAATTTCATCTTTAAATCTCCATATGCATCGTTCTAACTTTATTGTTATAACTCTGAACTGTTATGATTAAAGGTTTTCATCCAACAATGTGTACTTCAATTATGTTTTTACTAAATTCAAATTCTTTCTGAGACACATGCTTGCTGCACAACCTCTTTAAGAACACGAGACCCAGTGCTGCTTTTGCACACTAACCAAAATTTATATTCATGGATGAGGAGGGTGGAGGGGCTATTTGGATGTTTATTATACTTTAAAATGAAGTAATCCGCATTTCGCTGCCTGCGAGGTAATTAATGTGGGGAAATCTTGAATTAAAGATGTAAATCCTGACACTTTGGCAGGGGGGCCGGTAAGGGACAGTGGTCTCCAAGGTCTAGATTATTCTTAGCGTATACCAATTAACACCATGTATCTTCTTTTATGTTCACTTCAATTAAGAGCCTTTACAATTTTTAAGTTCTTTTCTTCTCAGTAGTTAGAATGTCAGAGAGACTGATCAAAGGCATTAGCTGCCGTCCGCGCACCATAGGTAATGCTGTTTTGCATAAAGAAATCTGCATATTGCTAAGAAGGTTTTCATTTCATTTTGCATGAATTACAGAACCAGGGATGCTGTAGTAGATGGAGATGGAGAGATATGATTGTACACATGTACCAAAAAAAAAAAAACAGAGAAACCTTTCAACACAGAATTGCCAAACTTTGTGAAATCTTGGAGGATTTTGACTTCAGCATCAAGGTGCCACTGTCGAGATGAAACAGACCAACACCAGTTGAATGCATTACTTCTTTTTTGGTTTGCTGTTGTTGTTCCACCTCATTCGGGTTTTGCAGGACTTCTGTTAAAATCTGTTCCTCACTATTAAGAGTGTTAATAAGTTAAAGCGCGTGCACAGCAACGTTAACACCCAATAACTCCAGCTCCTGAGGTAATCACGCTCTGATTTATGTGGGTGATTTTGGTTCAATTGTCTTACAAGGTTCCGCCTGCTTTCTAGATGACCATCTTTTAATAGGCCTGAAAATCAGGCTGTGTCCAATAGCTTTCCCCTCCATCGGGGATGCTTTTGTTTTTCCTGCTCTTTCATTTCTCTTTCCTTTGCATTACCTAGTTTTTACCCTGTCTAATAATAAATCACATAACATACATTGCACTTTGAGACCTTTCTCATTTTGTTCAAATAATTCAGTAGGACTTTGAGTTTTCGTAAATCTATTTACGTGTCCGTAAGCGCGTGTGTAATCTTTCACCTGTGCACAGCTAGTGCTGAAACTCTGCAAACAGATGCAGGAAGAACAAACAAACAAATAACCTGTTTGCTTGTGATAATCACTGCTACTTAATTCCATTACACTGTCAGCTACCAATAAATCAATGAGCAAATGAACTGACCGGCTATGAGGAATAGCCATCTATTGCTCATCTGTGTTATTCTATTGATGTTCCACCAACGGCCGTCCTGGAGATATTGAATGCTCTTTAAGCGAAGTGCTGACATCATAATAAAAGGCCACCATGAACTGGCCGGCTGTGTGGTTTGGGAGCTTCAGGCTAAAGAGACGGACGGCCTCTGAAGAAGGAAGAAATGCAATCTTCAAAGTCAATACAAGCAAGTGCTCTATGTGGTCCCATTTACTGCACATAATGAAACTACAAATAGCCTCTTAAACAACGCAAACAAAGCACATACACAAATGGCACTGCAGTCAGAATAATTATACGATAACTGGAATGATAAATTATGTGTTTGGTGGGTTTTTTGACATTAGCATTACCTCTGACTTGTTTTGAAATCTGTCAGCTTAGTTGAAGTCTTTCCTACACCACATTAAAAAGATCGAAATATGTGGAATATATATTAGAATTGACATCACATAGAGTTTATTTTTAAATGCACTCAAATGCACTTTCACCTCCGTGTGTGCGAATCTGCAACTGACTTTTCTGATGACAGTGTATTTAATCCATTGCTCGTGACATCATAAAAAAAAACGAAGGGCTGGCAAATTCAAACATCAAAACATTAAGTTGGGTGCTGTGTCTGTGCAGCCCTGTGTTTTCATAACCCGAGTGTCTCAAAGCATTATTAACAAAAATCTTTTGCTCAGCCTTGCATTTCTAAGGCCAATAAAAAGCAGCATGAAGAGGCTGCACTGGTGCTGACACAAGGCATACACAGCACAGACAGCCATCTAGTGTTGGAAATGAGCACATGCAGGAATCAAGTAAGGAGGAAAGGCACTTTACTGCATCCTATACGCTATGTTTACACCTCCATTTAGTTTTAAGGGCCACAAATGATGGATATTTTAGTTAGAGCAGACAAAGGGAAAAATATTTCAATGAACTAACAAAGACTGGATTAAGCGCCGAGTTATTTGTTGTGTGTGTCGTCATTACACCCACAAATTGGAAGAAAAACTCTTATGCGCTTTTGTACTCTGCAACCAGGAACGGGAGCTACGCTAATGGTCAGAACTCGTCTTTTCAACCCACACAGAACACAGCGCACCCTGGTTTAGCCTAATAGCAAGCCTACTGCAAGAGCTTAAACTCTCCCATGGATAGAACTGAAATAACAATGCATCAGCTCTTGGAGACTGTGTCCACCTCTTTTGCGAGAAACCTTTCCTTACCGTTACCTTTTACCTCCTCTTTGAATTACAGCAGTACGAAATGGGAATTTGTTAATGTATGCAACCCAAATAAACAAAGATTATAAACAAATGTGTTGCATATTGCTATTGTGTGCATACTGGGAGCATGAATATGGATTTGCTGAGCTTTCAAACAAAGACACAAAGGGAGGCCCAACCTGTTGTCGGCTCAGCCCCTTTTTTTTCCCCTGCTGTGAAATCCCTGCTCCCTTAATAATCACACATCATTATGACAATAGATGTTAGGCAAAACACATAAGCCGCACAAGGAGACAGAAGCAGACAAACGCACATAAATACTGTACTACGCTAAACAGATCGTCACAGACTCCTTCAGCCTTATTCACTTCTTGCATAAAGGCTGAAGGAGATATGTTTATTCGCTCACTCTTCTGGCTGTTGTAAAGGTCTTGGCCCCTGCAGTCGTGCGCACGCAGGCCTGCTCCTGCAGACTTATCATCTAATTGCTTTTCATTGATCCTGTCTGATCAGGTGCCTAATGTTCATCCTTTTCCTGGCGCACTCTCCCGAGCACTTCTGCCAGTCCTAATCTGAGAAGTGTGCATCCTTTTCAATGCTTATAAAACACCCAGGCACAAAAAAACAGTGAGACAACAGAGGATTGTTTTTCATACTGTTGTACCGCATACATCTACAAAGGACTTGTGTGTGTTTATGCGCTGGCAGTACGCGTGCTTTTCTGAAAAGGGATATCTCCTGGCTTTTTGTCAGTTCCCATGCACAGCAGATGAGGACATTTGTGTTCACTTTGCTCTTTTAATTATTTTCAATGTGGATGGGCAGCAAAGTAGAGAGACTGCTTCACCTAAAGACAGGCAAAGAAGTCCGTGTGCCTTGGACGAGAGAGAATACAATAACGCGTCTGTTTATTTTGGATTAGAGACAAAGAGGCTCGTCCTGTAAGGTGAACCAGATCAAGGATTTGGGATAGAAACTTCAAGCTCCTCCTAAAGATTAAATGATGTCAGCATCAGAAGCGAAGGCCAATGTGTGTTGGCAGGCGCTGAGCTGGACTTCTGAGGGATATTATGGTGTGTATGACTATTAATGGACAACAGCAAACGCTGAATAGGTTTTTTCAGCTTTTTTTGTTGTTGTAATAATCCAAACCTGGACCGCAGCCACGAGCCCACTAAAACACACATGCACCGAATTCATCCGTCTTAGAGGAGATGTATCGCAGCTTTGGTTTAATATGCAGGCCAGTTCTTGGTGGTATCAGATCAATCGAGAGTTTTAAGTTAGACACAGCCAGTGAGGCAGACAAAAGAGACCATCTTTGGCGCACATTAAGAGAACACTTTTCTTCCCCTTAACATCACAGTTATTGCTTTTTCTGAAGGAGGCATTGAGTAAGACTCAACTGTCTTGTGATGCCCATTAAAAATATTAACTTTAAAGGTGGAGAGTTTTTTCCCCTCCAGATTGTAGGTTTGGGTTATTTTGAAAGTAATAGCCTAATTAAAGTAACTTAATGTATTGTTATACTCGCATGTCTCTGAAAAGATCTGAAATAATAACCTTGACTGCTTAGAGAAACTAAATCTGCTGTTAATACTTGCCATTTTTCCAAGAATAATCTAATGTGATTTAATGATACAAAACAGCAGCACATTTCACCCACTTGGCTCAACTCTTGCTTATATTTTCCATCTTCTTGGTCTTTTTTGATGTAAGGGGACAGGACACAACATTTAAGTGTGATTTATCATTTAAAAAAGTCAACTAAGCACTCTTACTCTACTGCATGGCCCAAAAACAGCCCACCTACATTCCAGTTTACCGTGAAGCAAGATTCAAGACACTGATCTATTTACCTCGCTTTGTGTGCACCCTAACTGTGCCATATATATGTATAGTATAAGGAGGCAATCATCTCTTCTGTTACAGACCCCCTTTGAGCCTTTCCCTGCCTTCTCCCGTGCATTATTCAGTCTTTTCCTGAAGTAACAGCCACCCTCTACACGCAGACAAGTCGACCACTAACACACCACACTAATGTGATGTAAAAATGAATGATGAAATTCAAGCAGGCCAAATGAAAGAGAAACTTACGTGTGTTTGCCTGTGTATATGTGTGTGCCCGTGCATGAGCAAATGCTGGCTCTGGTGTAAGCCTATGTGTGCATGTGTGTGTTCAAAGGTGAGGCCTTGGGTGATGGAGAATAGGATTCTCTTACCTCCTATAAGTACAGAGGAGGATAAAAGCCAGATGTAATGACCTTGGTATAATGAAGGCCTTGCTGATTTCCATGATTTTCTTGCTTTCATGCCACGAATTTGCTTGTTCCATAGGAGGGGCAAGAAGGGAAAAGACGGAGCTCTGTCTGGCCAAACATTAGCGACCAACAACATCAGCCCAGAATCGAACACGAACTCTCGTTCCCATGTTCAAGCCATTATTGAAACGATTACTATCTCGAAGCAAATTAATAGATGAAACACATTTTTCTTAATGGGCTGGTGTTTTACTTTTTTTTTTGTTTTTTCTAGGTGACCAATTTACTTGCAATTTTCTTAATTTGTAAAGTTATTTAGAAAGTGATGTAATGCTTGCTTCTTTTTTATCTTGAAAGCAAAGGCAGCATGTTGTCTAGGGCTGCTCAGTGCAGCTAATATGGCACAACGAAATGAAAGGCTTCAAAAGAGCTTTTCCACTTGGAGCTGATGTAGTGCTGTGGCCGACCTCCAAATATGATTAGACTGCAGTAAACACAACAATAGCAAACAATAAACAACTGGTAATTGGTGTGATCCTCTGTTCCAACAAAATCTTCCTTGATTTGCTATGAATTATGAGCATTAATGTGTCTGCTCACCATGCCCCTCTGAGGATATCAAAAAGCTCCCGCTCCGTCTTGATGGGCCTGTCTCATTAAAGGAGAAATGGAGGCCAATGTGAGAAACTGATGTACGGTGCATTCAGCAGAATAACTGGCATGAACTCACCTCTGATTCATGCTGTCTGTGTGCCTCATATAAGATCATTACACTTGAGTGAATTGTTTGTGTATGTATCTGTGTCTGCTTAGAAAGCAAGTGAGAGGAGTACAGCCCTAACACATCCCAAGTGAAGTGCACCCTCTACAGGCAACTGTTACACATTTTACATCCTTGTATAGCATCTGCAGAACTAGACTGAAGAAAATTTGCAAAGCATTTCACCTGAGAAACAACATATAGTATACCAAGTTGATTAGACACACTATATACGACTCCATTAAATATATCTATATATCTGTCGACTCTCTTTGGTATGCTCAAAACCAGGTTTTCCTGCTTAAGCTTTGCAACTCCATACATGCACCTCTTTCATTAATATGTGATGAGAGAGAAAATCTCCAAAGGCCCCAATAGGCAGATGCATTGTTTCTCTTTTAAAGTCATCTCAGATGGAAGGAGTGAACTTCAGAGCCTCAGTGAAGTGTCTAATGAAAGAAGTCTCCTCCTCCGCGGCTCCATTTCGCACAGCATATTAGGAATCTAAATGTTGACTGAAGACAGTTTGATTCTGCGTCTGTGATTTTCTTAAGGAATAAAAACAGCGTTGCGTGTTTACAGTGTAGCCATGAAAGAGCTACGAGAAGGCTCATCACTACCCGATGCCATTTTGGGAGGCGGAACGTGAGGTTCATACCACAGTTCATTTGAAAGCCATATCAAACAGAGGATTGTTTAAGACCAAGATCAAAGCAATTTCTGCTCAAAAAATATCACTAGACTATAGAAACATCCTTGTAAAATTTCTGCTTTATGCTAACAATTATTTCAGCAGTGTCTGGAAATAAAACAAACACAGTGCACGATGGGCAGAGGCAAATAAAAATGACATTTCAGGACTGTTGTGGTAACTCGTGTACCTTGTTTTGTATTACATGCCACAGGAATCTGAGAGTTTAAATCACCCTGTCAGCCAGAGTTTCATCACTTGCTGTGCAACAACAACAGCAAAAAAATAAATAAAGATTCTTAAAAATAATCTAATAAAGGCTAGTGAGGATGGGAGCAACTTTCTGATTATATTAATGCACTTCAGAATAGAAACTTTGTGCTTAAAATATTTCCAGCTAAGTGAGTTCCTGAGTAGTTCCTGCATTTAAACAGTTGCAACAACAGGCACTGTGATCATTAATCTGCTCGTAAAAATAGTTTTGATTTAAATCTAATGATTAATCACGTCAATACTACTCCTACACTGATTTACATTCATTATAGTCCACCATGTAATTTATATATACAATTATTTGGACTTTTAATAAGACCTCTAACATTACAAAATGTAAATCTACTCTTCTACAATGTTAAAAGTCCCATCGACAGGCAGAGAGGTTGAAATGTGTTTTTCCAGCGCTAACACTGGCTCTTGGTTCAGTAGGATTGTATGTTTTTAACTAAAGCAAGTACACTTGTGTTTTCTACGGAGCGCAGATAAAAGAAGGAGATGCCTGGGAAAGATAAAACCATATATGTTGCTCTAAATGTTGAGATATTGAAAAGAAGCAGCGTCTGTATCAGCATTACTTTTTACGCATCTACTGCTTACTTTTACTCCTGTTACTCCAAGCTTAAAATCATTTCTTATGCAGTTTGATGTTTTCTGCAGCACACATTTGACAATGTATGTTGAAGCAAAGTCTGCTCGTGTGTCGCTGAGGAGAACAGTGCCACGATGAGTTATATTAAAAGTTAAAACAACATACGCATAAATTGCAGCTGAACAAATAGTTTAACTACATAATGAAATACAATTTTTAAGAAAGCACTTTCTACTAGTTTCTGTTGTGTTTGCAAAACGACTGGGGAATAATATCACCGTAACTTAACAGTAACTGCATATTATTTCCATTTCACAATCAAAATCTTTTCAACTCGCTGTTATCATGTACTTATTTAGTTGTTATATATTCAAAGTCATAAAACAGAAAAGAAAATATTACATTGCTATTCCACATATCTTCTGGGAAATATGTTAAAACTATTTGGGTCATTTTGTCAAATTTCAAGCAGATGGAGAAGTCATTTGTTTGTCTGATTGGGCCTTGTTCTTATCTCTGCCTTGTACAAAAATGTACCAAATGAGCTGGTTTAAAACAAATGTGCAACAGAGGTTAAGACCACTTAGAAGCAATTGAGACAAAGGTGGCAACGTTGCTCACAAATTTGTCACTGTCTTGACTTTGCGTTGTAAACGTCCCTACTGAATGAAAGCCAAAGTCAAAGGTGAAGATGTTTGGATTGGTATCAGATCCTGTAAGATGTTCAAGAAAAAACAGCTTGAGAGAACTATCAGATTTTCTTTGAGTGTAAGTAAAAGCACTGTAGACACTGTTGTCCGTCTACAGTATGTTTTAAAGCCATTTTTACACTTTTACACAACAAAAGTTACCCGTACATTACTTATTAAAGACTGCTCTCCTTCTATGTAAGTAATTTATGTGAAACTTCAGCCACAAAAAAATCTCACATTGCAATCTGGATCTTTTAAATGAAGAGAAAAGAGTAGTAGCTAAACGTACCAATGTCAAACAAACTTAAACCTTAAAATAACCATGGCCCATTGCCTTTTCTAGTATGTGAGTACGGTATGGTCCAAATATTTCTCTACAGCACATAACTACAACACAACACTTTTAACTTTATTCACTCCCCTTATTAGAGCAGATTGCTTATCGTCTACTTCACAGAGCGCCCATATAGCATAGCTGACAGCAGTAAGGGCGAGCTGCACACATAAACCCCTCACTAACACTTTCCTACGCTAACCAGCTGTCCCCCTGTGGTTTCAGACTCGGCCAAACCTTTGAAATGTCCTTCAAGGCGTGAAAAAACAACATGCACACTGCTTTGGGTAAAATCCTATTTGTACACTATAATTACACTTTGAAAAGTTGCAAAGTCTAAAGTTTCAAGACCTTGACTTTTTCTCTTCTCATTTCGGATATTGATTGGGCTCTAAAACACATGTAAGGTTCGCTGCTCTACAGAACAAAGAGGTTTCTCATTACGTGCCGCGCCTCAGACAACTTTGGATGTTTCAGATTTGATTTACTCGTGTTATCAAGGGAAGCAATCAGAGGAATTCAGTCGATATTTTTCACAACTGTGGAACCGCCGTTAATGCGCTCTTAAAAACAAAGCTACAGGCACTTTGAATGTTCTTATTAACGAGATAGAGGTTTGGAGTGATAGGTGTCCCCAATGTCTTTCATGCCGAAAAGAAAGAGAAACATCAGTAAAGCCTGTCAGCATACCACTGCGGTATGGGTTCCATCAAAAAGTAACTTTTTAAAAATTCTAAATCACCTTCGAAAATACATCCGTCATGTCAGAAGTCATAAAGCTCCAGTGAAGTAAATTAAAGTCATTAGAAACAAATAATTACACACAGCGCATATGCCAAAAAAACTGGTGTTTAGAAAAAATGTTTACAGGCATAATCAGTCAATGCCAAAAGAGAAAGATTAGTCCAGACAAAATTTGTTCTGTTGGCTGCATAATAAACATAATTACCCAGCAACATTGTTTTCACAGAAACAAACAATAACCAACATGTTAGTTTTGGCTGCAGTGCTTGTGTAAATGAGAAGAATTCCACGTGAAATTGGTGTACCATTAGTACCGACCCTGTGATCATGAAATCAGTTTTACTAATGTAGACAACACTCAAGTACAAAAAAACCAAACCATTAAATCAGTGGTTGAAGCCTGGGTCTTGGGTCTGTTATAAAGCATGCCTTTCTGATGAAAAAAAAAAATACTCCACTGTGCTTTCTTTTATTGCAGGTGTCATATATGGTATCAATAATCTAAACTGACCTTTTCCTGTGTTGCTTGTTTTCTATGCTGGGGGATGCAATGAGGGAGCCAGATGTCTGGGGCCACTCCTCCGCACAGTAATCAATAAGTATGTCCAGCTCCATATACAGCAGGTGCTCAGTCCAGCTGCTTTGAGTAGACAGAGTGAAATTGGACACACATGCATCATTGTTATTCATGCACAGTCGGAATCAGGTTTGTACGATGCTAAACTGGACACACAGGACTAGTTTCATGGAAATGAGTAGTGCACTGATGAACAGCTCTCGCTGGACATCATACAAACATATCAATACATATCATCAACATACATTATCAAAGGGAATGTAGATGTACAGGTTAAATGAGAAAAAGACTGAATGAACGCCTGTATTAAATTAGTGTCTCAAGATGCACAAGCAATAATAGCAACCTCATACAATTTATACTAATCCACAATATATCGTAAACTTACTATGTATTATATTACATGCTTATATATTTTTTATCACTATAATACTACATACTACAGTCATAAAAATGAACTTATTAAACTTAGGAGATGAAATCATTGGACGTTAATAAGTCCAAGTCGACGGGCTACGGCCTAGTTTCTTTGAAAACACTTCTAATACTTACTGAGACAGACTTGGCAGTAAGGCTTTTGTTGTTACTTATAAATGAGAATACTACAGTGTTAGAATAGGCTTATGTAGCGGGGGAAATAGAACCATTATATAAGAAATACTTCCACACTTCTAAATTTTAACAGGTGTGCGTCAGCTCAAGTGCTTACTGACTCCGCGGAGAGTGGACGATCTCGCGATAACGCTGTGTGGTTACCAGGGGAACGAGAGCCTGAAAAGTTGTTCCTGTCTGCTGTGTTTTCTCCCAGTGAAATGAATGTCACCGGATTTTCGATGGTGCTTTTATTTTTGACTGTTAGCCGAACGTACGCTGAGTATCATCGCTTATGAAGGAAATGTAGAGTCATATTAACGTGTTTTGCATTGCTGTCCATTCACGGCAAGGTGGGTGCATTTATTGGCTAGTTGGCGCTAGCTGCTAAAGCTATAGTAGCTAAACCTGTTGTAGTCCCCGTTCTTCCATAGAAGGATAGGTTTAATTAACAGAAGCTTTTGAAATGTTTACTTTATGCAGCCGTTTTTGACGTGTGGTGGATTAAAATTGGCTGGAAACATTATTGAAGTCATATGGGTTTTCCACTTTCGCCTATGGGCTAAAGCATTGACGCTTCGCGCTAAATTTCAATAACATGAGTGAGTGTTGGTTTGTACTCAAAGCAAGGGCTACTGCTCGTGTCATGTTTTTTTGCTCAGTGACCTACTCAGCGCCGCTGCTCTGACAGTTTCGTGTCATCTATGGACGTTGTGTGGGAGGCAGATATTGGTGGTGTGAGTTTAAAGATGCTTTTAATTCTTCGCAGGTACGGTCATCAGAGGAAGCTTTAGACGACATTGCCCAAAATGCCGTCACCACAAGTTCTCCAGCCGGTTCTTAAAATGAAAGTAGACGAGCTATTTCTCAACTGGTTGAGTGATCCTACAACTCAGTCAATACTCAAAAATTATCTTGATCTAATCAAAAGTGGACAGCCTATTGAATTAGGTACTGGGGACGTTCCTGATAAAAGGTCGTTAAGCTTCAATGAAAACAACAATGTGGCATCACAGAAGAACCTGGCAGAGAAGAGGCCTGCTCCCTTAAGTACACCTTTCGGCACCCCATCTACCAGTACCCTGCCTTCCCGAAGTAGCAGTAACACCAGAATGACTGGACCAAGTGGAAGAGTACTACGGAGATCTCTCAGCACAAAGAAGGTAAACTGTGTATTCGAACAATAACTCCAAAAAATATTTTCCATGTTTTTTAGTAAGCATTTAACTAATTGTTGAAAAATTTAGCCAAAAGGTCTTAAGGTGCCACAGGAAAAAATCCACAAACATGCTAAGATCCACTAAACAAGGAGTTCTGCATTGTGCCATTTGTTAGTCCGTTTTTTTGTTTGTTTTTTTATCCTAAAGGCATTACACTGCAGACAGTTTTTGATTTACTAGTATGAAAAACAAGGTGTGCCACCCTGTTCTTTTTCTTCCTGAAACCACCTTGAGGTACTTGAGGGTGTGTTGCACAATGATTTGAATATTTTAAACTCTTTGCATACCGATAGTAAACATGTATTTAAAAGTCGAAAGGGGAACCTCTCTTTGCTTTCTGGTAAGCCAACTATAAAGCAATCCTGGCTTGGCATTTTTTTACACAACAGCTTATCAGTCTGGTAAGTTTATCTTTATAGTTTTAATGCACTTATTTGTATGTTTAACTGGCAGTTTATCTGCATATCTTTTTAGTATTGTGCAATCCATACAGTAACCTGAAATTAAATCCATATTTGCACATTTAAACCAAGGTTTTCGTGGCACAGAATGGGCCTTTTGGTGGGGCAGCAGCAAAGCGAGTATGATGTGGAACAGGAAATGCAGTCTCTATGTGTCACCTTATTTAATAGAAAACTATGGGTTTTCTTGTTATTTCTGACCATTTTAGGATCAAATAATGTTTATCTGGCTCATTAAACTCTAATTAATTAAACTAGCTGAAATCATAAACTGTTGATTTTCCAGTCAGTAATGACCCGAACAACTGCTATGCTATTGTGAGTTAAATGAATGACGTAAAAACTTAATGTACTTGCAAAAAGGACATGTCTGAGCTTGAAATTCTGGGTCAGTGTTAAAAATGCTAATTTAGCCAAAAGTGGTAGAGTTTTTGGGGACTTTTTTGTTGTTGTTATTGTTTAGTTTTCCTTTTTGCAACATGGAAACAAGGGAGAAAAAAGAAACTTCCCTCGTCATCACACTTTATTAAACAAGATCTAAAACAACTTTTAACCAGTGCAACACTGATGCAACACACTAGATAAACATTGGCTTCTGCCACTGATAATTTACTTTAGCATCGAAATATCTCACATGAAAAGTTCGTAAACATTAATGTTATCCTCCTCCTAGTTACTTTTTTCCAATCTAAAAAAAAAATTCTGTTTTAGTCATAAGTTGAGCTTTGTCATACAAAGCATACATGTCCCGTTTAATGCTACTTCTAAATGGACATAGTGTGGATTTCACTTATATTTGCTTAACATCTGTCTTTGCAATGTTTTTTTTGTAATTCTTTTTTAAATTCTGTATTAACACTGATTTAATTGTCAAGTTTCCCTTACTTGTATGTTCTGGGATCTCTGTTTGCTCTCACTGGCCACAAGAGGATGCTGAGTGACCTACAGCATCAAAGACATTTAGAGGCTGTCCACTCTACCCAGTCACAGTGGAGCCTTCTTGTCTGTAGGCGTATGTAGTGATTATTAGTCAAATACTTTCCAAATGTTCAGGCCTCACCCATGAATTAGTGTGGTATGAGAAGTGGGAGTGTCTGAACCTAGCCTGTCCCTGGCGCTCTGGTTACTTCTTTCAGTCTGTGTGCTGTACTTCTTACTGTGCTGGGTCCAAGGTGCTTTGCTTTGGATTGTTTAGATTATGGCCTAAAAACAATCTACACAAAATAGTTAGCTGCCCGTAAATATTTTGTATATCTGCTCAAGGACTCATAATCTGTTAGGATGAGAAGTGCAACGTGAAAGCCTAGAGTAGTGATAGATTGTGGACATTAGTGCATGTGATGACAGTGAGACAGCCTGAGACAGCTGGAGGCATACGGTCCTCAGGACCCCACCTCCTACATGTTAGTGACATGCTAAAGAGGTGCATGAGGAGATCTTCAAGTAGACATGTAAAATAACAGAGCAGGAGAATGAGATCTAATGTTTGTTTCAACTTACATGTTTATATATTAGAAACATGACTAGCAGGACCAGTTGTAGCACTAGTGGTAGTATGTTATAAAATAAATAACTATGCTTAACTATGGTCTTACAACTTACTGCACAGCCTTATAGGCACAGATAAACAGCGTATTTCAATAGAGGACAATAAAATGAAATTAACTAATTAAATGTCCATCAGTTTTATCTATTATAAATTTTGGGGTTGAGGTAAAACCTCATTCTTCATAGCTATAGTTGATTATTTAATAGCCTGACCACAAGAGGAAGTGTGGATTGTAGAGTCACTCTTTGAAACTAGAGTAATCGATTATCTTTAACTGTCTATCAGGGGCTTTCTTTGTTTCTGTTCTTTATCTTGAGCCTTAATCATTTGAACAGTTGGAGGGTTGAATCTAAACTTTTGGATATTTGCATACATACACACACACACACCACTGTGAAATTTGCCCGCTAATGCCCTCTCTCCGCTGATCAATCAGTTATAAGGCAACTGCTGGGCAGTTTGTATATTCTGCTGTGATGTGTCATGGCATGTGGCCACACTGTGTCACTCAATATTAGAGGGATTGTGAGGGTGAATAAATGCAATACTTCTATTTTAAGACAACAAAATGAATTCCTGCATACAGATGCATTCTTCAAAGGATTACTAAAAAATTCGATTTATGTCACACTGATGCAGCCTGGAACAGCTGGTCTGACTTTGACATCAGACACTGATATAGATAGCCTTGGTTCCCTTGTGCTGGCATTGGATACCCAGAACTCTGCCAGTGAGATGAGGTGTGGCAGCACATTCATCTTCTGCGTAATTTCCTTTGAAACTGCTTCCATTAGATGCTGCTCATTGTCAGGATATGTAGTCGCAGGTCTTTTATTTACACTATGTACAGTAAATATCAGCTCTCCCGTGAATGCTTGGCTTTCAGAGCTGCTGTGTAGCTCAACACGTAAAATCACTTCAGTGTTAGGAGTCCAATTGGTCAAACAGTGAGTTATTGAAATATAGGGCAGTGAGAGCACATTGCATTTGAGGGTTTCACTTTTTTTTCTGTTCTCCGCATCTGCATTTGGTATATCGTGCATTTCTTAAGACATCTTTTTAAAACATGCTTGGTTGCACTCAGCAACATAGAAGCTATTTGAAGCAGGGGGTCTGGGGTCACGTTATCAGTTGTCTGACCTGTCAGAGAGCACCAGGTGTTAAAGTGTTTCCCGCAAGTGCTATTATTTTGGAGTCTCAGTCATTTGTGCGTCAACGTTGTACAATAGCAAATGTTGTTTTTAACTAGTACTGTGAGCTTTCTGTAAAACTACAGGATGCATTGAAAGCATATTTCTTCAGTGGTGGCATCTCCTACTTTCATGAGATTTGAATATCTTGATAAAAATCGTAATTGTTTGACATATTAATTCCTATTACCTAGTTATGCCATTAATGTCAAAAAAGTACGGTACATCAACATTTTATCATCCTGCTTAAATATCTTATGGTGCCAATAGAAGAAAAAAACTTTACAAACTTCCTTTACAGCCTAATCTTTAAACAAACAAACTGCAGTGCTGTTATACAAGTACCGGTGTGCCTGTGTCTCAGCTACAGCTTCTTCCTTTGCTCTACTTCTTGTTCATATTGGTTACATTGATTTTCATTCAAATATCTAGGTTAGACTGCTATGACATTTGTTACTCACATCATGTTCTGTCTGTGACCACTGTGTTATCAGTTACTCAGTTGAATGTCTGACAAATATTCACATGTATCCCAAATCCCCATCATAGATGGTCTAACTCAAATCCCAGTTGTGGGGATTTGAGTTAGAGCTTTCTGGATTTCACTGCAACACTGGCTTTGTTCTCATTCTGTGAACAAGCTGTGGCTCTACCAAAGGGTTGTGATGGTTTAAGTCGCCACTGATTGGATGTAGAAATCATGTCACTGTCAGATAGGATTGGTGGGTTTGGTCTCTTGAATATCATAGTTGTAGAGTATGAGTCTGCTGAAGCCCATCTAAAATCCACCTTCATCTTGCCATCTGAGTGCTTGAAATGCTAACACGTAGATCTGCCAGAGGTCTCTAACAGTGAACAGTGTGTTTCATAATCTCATCTGTAATTCGGTTAAGTCAACATGACTTAACATATTGTTGTGTACAAATCAGATTTCACAGTTTAGAGATTGGACACATTATGGGGTCAGCTTGAGTTTTCCTGCTTTTCTGTTTACTAAGTGACCCATCAGCCCGGGGATGTTTAGCAGCTTGTCTGTAAGATAGTTGCCTCTCAAGGTGCTGTTCAGACAACTTTCCTGGAGTGGCCCTAAGATGATTTAGTTTGTTATAGCGCCTGCTGGAGCTCGTCTTATCTAGTTAATTAAAAAGCACAAACTTTATACAGAACCTGTGCACCATCACTTCTCACACCCATGGGGTTATTTTTACATGTGTAAAACAACACATTGTTATCCCTGCTGTGTTGTGATGGCTCTGTGTATGGAACAGACTTCACATTTTGTTTGCTTATGCAAAAATAGACTGAACAGTAGATGAGAGTTCAAGCTTGAATCTGGTCAAGGGTTTGTTGGAGTGTTTTTGTTTTGTTTCTTTTGGTTGTGCTTTCCTTTCTACGTTTCATTTGTATTGAGAGCATCAGCAAAAGGCAGCTGATGTGAAATGAATGTATACAAACAGCTTATCAAGCAGCAGCAGCATCCTGTAGGGAAGACGCCAGGGACTGGGACTGAGCAGAAACCAGTGGAAAACTGTGGAGTCCTGTCATCTAAAAATACAGTGGGTGTGCTTTTAGTTTCTATGGACAATGCCATTAACAGATACAGGTTTATTTACATAGTCTTCTGATGCGGACATTTCTATGACATTTCTGTTTGATTAGCTACTTGCATGAGAAGGTGTTTAGGCGTTGGGCTTTGCCCTGTCTACAATCTCTGCAGTCAACGCAACTCTACAGCTGTTAGATCAGTGCGTTTATGGAGAATTGATGTAATTGCCGTCATTTCAGGATAACAGCAATCGGAAGTAGATGTTTGTTTGAGGACTAAAGATACACTCATGTTTTTCCAGATCTAGTTTCTTGGATTGCCCAAACAGTGCTTGGTGGTGCTTTTAATAGGCACGGACTGGTTCGGTCATCAGTCTTTGAATTTGGCATGTCCCGTTGCCTCGCTCTGTTGCCCATCAACTATAATAAGATGTGGAATGGCTGGCAGCCTAAGCTTGCGAAGGGAAGGCAAAACAAAAACCACCAGAAGACAGCATGCAGAACGTATGGGGAAAATGTATGGCTGTCTAGATATGATCTGATGAGTGGACCCTTGTTTTCTGTCATTAAATAGTAAATACCCTTCTTATTTACTTTACATACCCATGCATCAGTAGCTTGTTCTGGCTCAATCTCTTTTTGTGATCTATGCTTGGAGGCAAATTTAGTGACAGTAGAAGTAATATGCAGCTTTCATTATATTCCATCACTTCAGGGGTTTATTCTGAATTTTCTCATTAGCACCCTGATGCCTTTTAAAGAATAAGGGGGTCAGTTTCCCAAGTTTTTTGTTTTGTGGAAGCTTTCAGAAGGAAAACCATTTAGCTTGAACAGTGTGACATTGTCATATGGAGATCCATCCTGTAGTTGAACTCTGGCGACTGCTAGCTGCAACAACAGGTCTGTCTCTTTACATAACCTTCAATGAGGACTCAGGAATGCAAACTGGAAAGGGCAGATCCATTGAACCCCCTCCCATCCCACACATACACTAGGTGACTCCCACACACATGCACCCAGTTCTTCCTTATCTCCCCAGCAGCTTTGAGGCAAGGGCTCCCTGACACTGCTGCGTCTGTGTGTGTGCGTGTGCATGTTGGGTAGAGGCTGGGACAGAGCAGCAGGCTGAGCTGAAATTGTGAGACCAGATCTGGAATGGGAGAGAGAGTCACAGTAGCAGCTGCTCTCATGCATTAAGTGGCTCTCACTCAAACGGAGGACAACCACAGGGACATACGCACAGAGAAGCTTCACTGCTTCCACTGCCTTTTAACTTACAGTGGTGACTGCATGGTCAAGGGGATAACGCTGGATTGAGTGTTGTTTATGTTTATGTGTTCCTCGTCCTGTGTGGAGCGAGGATGAGGATGAAGGAGCTATCCCTGCGTCAGGACCCTGACCTGAGGAAGGAGCTGGCTCTGCTGGCACGTGGATGTGACTTTGTTCTGCCCTCTCGGTTTAAGAAGAGGCTGAGAGCCTTCCAGCAAGGACAGGCAGGTGTTTGTGTGAGTGTATGCTGTGTCAAACAGGCTTTGCTGGCCTTTCAGTGAGGGGACAGGTCTATTAATGTTGACTGGTATTTATGGACTTACTTTCTTGGTATTCAGATGTCACTGTAGCACAATTACTAATTAAAGTACAATAACGGATTAGGCAAATAAAGGCAAAGTAGTAGTTAAGTCTTTTTCTGGGCATATTGTAAACTTTGCTTTCACGCACAGCTGTGTCATGTGAAATATTGTTGTGCAATCAGTTCTTCTTTTTGTTAATGAAGGTATTCTTCATTTGTACGGAGATGTAGGAAATTTAAGCGTACTGGATGGTGTTTCATCTTTTGTGGTATGTTATGCACAGCTGCCTCTCTGTCCTCTTTCAGACCACATCATGGGGAATATGTAAAATGTCATGTGGCTTAGCAGTTGTGCTCAAGAGCTTTGCTAGCGGTTAGCATGAAGTGAGAGAAAGAGGGGACAGTGCGGGGCAGGGCAACGGGAGATGTTTATGTCCTTTTATAGCCATGGCTCACACCAACACAGTTGACAAGAGCGGAGGATCAGCAGCATTCATCATTTATTAGAGTACAACAAAACATTTTCAGACAGTACTAACAGTCATATAAGTAGAAGCTGGCAAGGAAAGATTTACCATCCTGTTATGTTTAGATCTGTAATTTAAGGCCTTTCTAAGCTATTGTTGAATGTTTTATTGTTACAGTCATGATGTTACATGGAGACTTAGTCTAATAAACTTTGGGTAGAATAAATGTTTGACCAAAAGAAACAGCAAGATGTTATTTTTGGTGTCTTAACTGAGCAAAGTGTGGGTGTGTTTATGTAGTTATTAGAGGCCTCACAAAATGATTCGGTTAGAGCATTGTTGACTCATTTGAATAGTCTTTGAGAATGACGATTGAGAGCAAAGTATAGTCTGCTCAGGCTGTATTTAGTAACTGGGTTTTTTTTTGTTTTTTAAATGTAACCTTTATTTATACAGGTAGTCCCATTGAGACTCACTGTCTCATTTACAAGAGAGACCTGTTTCAAACAAACATTAAAATTACAACAATAATAAAATGGCAATAAAATAGCAACAATAAGAAGTAGTCTAATGTTTACACAGTCATTCAAGTTCCTAGTGATGATTTTACAAGGTAATTTGTACATCTTTTAAAGTCTGCATAGTGATAAGTGCAGCATAACAACTCATTTGGCACTGAGCGCGTTGTCTTTTTATGTGTAAGGCTCATAGCACCGTGTGAGTGACACAGTGGTCATTTTTATCAGTGAGTTTGATATCTTCCTAATATGCCAGCTATGCTCTGTTGGTGTGGTCAGTTGGATTCACTGTGACATTCCTGGACATAATATTATGTCTCCATTGTTAGAATAGAGAATATGTTATTTTCCATAGTCAGGAAACACATGTTTTCATGGTTAAACAAAGCATAAATGAACAAAATAATATTATACAGCACAAGCAACCAAGCTCTGACAATAAAAAATGATGTTTTCTGCCTGGGATCATAGTAATAATAACAGACACAGACGTATGCAAGCTCCAACATAAAGGCAGGTTTTTATATCACTTAGGAAACTGCACAAACACAAGCATCGAAGGTGAATACATTCATTTCAAGCCACTAGCCTCTGCTGTGTTCAGAGTATATCCCTGACTTAATCCTGTTTCAGTTTTGTTTCTTGCCTATAATATCCTGCCAATAAAACAAATAACTTTATTTGTATAACATTTTTTTCAAGACATAACTCTAAAGTGCTTCGTAGAACAGAATAAAATAGATCACAGTCAATAATAAAGAAGAAAAATACCCACAGCTAAAACAAAAACAAATAAAAAAGGCAGGCTTTCATTTTTCTGTTTTTAAAAAGCTGTTGCTCTCCTTTTGAGGCACACATTCATAACATTGCAGTCCGAAACTCATTTAGTTCCTCAGCTGTGTTTCCCTCCACTAAAGACAACCATAGTGGCCGTAGACGAACAGCACTCGTTTAAGTGATAACACTGTCACTCGTGATTTACTTGGGTACTTGAAAGAGCCATCCATAACATCTGCCATGAACCATGTTTGATAGTGTGCCTCTCCATTTACATGCATTTATTAGGAAGCTTGTAGTAAAATCTTGCAATTATTTTTTTCACTTCTCTTTACATGGATCCTAACATTTAAGATAAAATCTTGAAATTCTGTGTTTTCCTTAAGTGGAAACAAAAGTAGAGCAGTTTTAAAATGACTTATTAAAACACACTTGTTGTTTTAAGTCACCATGTTTACATCTGAATCACAGTGCACAAAGATTGCAAGACTAAATTTAGTATAATACCCTATTGTAGTTGGCCACAGGTAGCCTGTAATCATTATTCAGTACAAACTGCTCATTCTCCATTAAGATTTCAAACAAAACACCCTTTAGACCAATCATTTGACTAATGTAGCACAAGTTGTCCACATCATGACTATAGACTTCTACTATCTGCAGATTTCTATATCCAGTCTAAAGCCCTAAATTCTTAAATCCTTTTGACACTGTTTCATAAATAAATGATTATAAGTTACAAACACTGGTAGATATTATTTATCTTTTAGTGAATTTGTATTGGAGCAAAATGTCAATCACATGAATAATTGTGATTGCTGAGTAGTCACAACCCTTCCCTGATGGCCTTTGGGCTGCTGAGAGGTATAGTTACATGAATGCCAGCAATGTGTAGAGTTTGTGTTCAGACGAGCCTCGAGCTCATGCTGGAATACTTGAGCTGAGTGGTCTTAGCCTTTGCTAGCATCAGCCGCTAACTGCTTGTTTCTCTGTGTTCATCCCAGGCTCAGGTGAGGACGGAGGAGCCAGTCACCACAGCACTGAGTGAAAGCATTCCCAAGTTTTACTTCCCACAGGGCCGTCCCCAAGCCAACCTTAACATTGACGGCCTCATTTCCAAAATTGAGAAAATATTTTCCCAATTCCCAAATGAAAGAGCCACCATTGAGGATATGGGGCAGGTTGCCAAGGTGAGTAGATAATTTGTAGCATGGAGCTGCCACACAGCAAATTATTTTCATTAGTGCCATTTAGCTCCTGACTGTACGAATGTTTGCTGATGTTTAAAACCTCCTGGAAAAATATTATTTCCGTGACCTTGAAGAAGGTTGGTGATGGTCAGAGGGGAACCTGAGTAAAGAGAGCAATGACAGCTAGGTTTCCTCTGGGAAGTCTTTAAACCGTGAAACACTCATTCTGATTCTGATGTCTTTTCACTATTCATTTCTGCATTAATGGTCACATGTGTTTTGTGGAGTTTGCATTTCTATTTAATCTTTCTCCTCTATCTTCTCTAAATCCTGATCACACACTACCCCGTTTCTTCTGCCACCTTGTCTCCATAGGCCTGTGAGTGTCCCCTCTACTGGAAAGTGCCATTGTTCTGCTCAGCTGGAGGCGACAGGACGGGCTTCGTGTCCGTTCACAAGTTTGTGGCTATGTGGAGAAAGTAAGACAATAGCTTCTCTTATTGTCACTAGACCACTGGTGCATTCACTCACAGCCAAATGGCTTAAACAATCTCCTTTGAACAATGATGACCACTCGCTGGGAATAACATACACTGCTATTATCTCTGCTGTTATTGCATTTTCCTTTTCATTCCTAAACAAAAATCTTTGCCCTCATAAACATCACAAGGGGAAAGACCCTCTGTATACATACAGTGTATAAATGAAAACATCCTTTCAGTGTCTTTCTACGTGAAACTGAAAGGAATACCAAGGGGCTTTTATACTGGTGATTTGCACTGAATGTGGTTGTGTGCAATAGGCATGCTCTTGTATTAATATCTTAAGCCTCCAGAGAACTGGACAGACTTGCCCTTTGACTTTAGCTCATGACTGAGCCATTCTTAGAAGAGGCCACAACAGACACTCCCATTATTTTTGAGTTGCTACCATAACACTCCATGCTTATAATCACCCAGCAGCGATACAGAATCTTAATTTCAGAATGTATTATACTTTCACATAAGCACTTTTTAGTACAACATTGTCAAACTTATGCTTTTGAAGGAATGATAAAACAGACAGAGGCAACTTAACAGCCAAAGTGGGAGTAACCTTGTAACCATCTGTTCTCTCTTTTCTCCTCCAGAACTCTGCTGACCTGTCATGATGACGCTTCTAAATTTGTGCACCTCTTGGCCAAGCCTGGCTGTAATTACCTGGAACAAGATGACTTTATTCCATTCCTGCAGGTACTGGCTGTAGCACACCCAGGGAGAGGGCTGGATTTGGCAGTGTGGGATGGCAAAATAGCATTGGCTTGGGTGGTGCAAACTGGACGTATGTTTTTAGACTGCCCTGCTGAGACTGTGCTTTTTCATGTGGCGGAGGACTAATTCAGCCACCTTACTGTAAGCTTGGAATATAGTGTTATGAGAGAAGAGTCTCCTGATAGAGATGAAAATGTGGCTCATGTTATAAATGCATTATGGTACTAAAATAGTCACAAAAACCTGGACTTATGGTTCATTTATTGTCCTCAAACGAGAGGTTTAATTGACTGTTTGGAAATTCTTACCATGTGGACCTGCTGTGGCGGCTATTTGTATTCGCATCCCAGCTGACAAGCTGTTGGTGTGCCACACACGCCCCACCCTACACCTGATTCATTTTCATGCTGGCAGAAGTGGCGATCTGAGCTGAACGCCCGTTAGCATACAACCAGAGATGCCTTGTGGCTCACGCCGTTTAATTTGTGTGGTTCCACTCAGCGAATCGCCTTTGACTGTTTTGATGAATGAAAGGCGGATTGCAGTGGAGTAGATTTGACTGTCCCCGCCTGTTTCCTGTGCCCTGTGATTTATGTGTTTCTCTATGATTTAATTTCTCACAGTAAGAGTCAAAGAGGCACGACGACTGCCCTGAAAATAAGGCCTTTTAATTTCATTGCCGCCTTCACATTTATGTCAACAATTCTTTCCTCCAGTAGAAAGATGGGGAGTAGAATAAAGAAGCGACATGAGGGAGTTTCACGGCAAGAATATAGCTGCAGTGTTCACTTGAAATGCAGCACCCTCACTGTGACTTTATGACGTTAGAAAGGAGAGAAGGTCACTCAGTAAACATATTCTTTTTGGCCTTCCTAACACTTTGTTGTCAGTTAAAAAGGGCTCAAGCTCATCCCAAAACAAGTTGGACGAGAATTTTAAAAAATTTGTAAATCAAAGAAAATTCTGATTTCCTAAAAAGGAGAATTTCTTTACATAGCACTGTTTATAAACTATAAACACTGGCAGCTACTGATGTGTGAATCAGTTTTGTTCATTTTCATTCCTTCTTTGAAAGTCATGTGCTTTGTATACCTGTAAAGAAAGACAGATGTTGTCTGTCATTTAGCTGGTGCCTGGAAATAACTGCAGAATTTAACTGAGCGTATCTTTTTGTTAGTGCAGAAGGCATAGCGTGTCATCGGAGTGATCTTTATCGCTTGGTTGTTTGTTTATTTTGTTTTTGTTTGGCTTTATAAATCAAGCAGAGTAACATCAAAGTGAGCTGGTTTGTTCTTTATGTTCCCAGGATGTAGTGAACTCACACCCGGGCCTGGCCTTTCTAAAAGAGGCACCAGACTTTCACTCGCGATACATCACAACGGTATGCCTTAATTATACACCACTGCACTTTGTAGTGAAACACGGAAATGGCATTATCTCAAAGATAAGACTGTCCATTGTTTTTCAGGTGATTCAGAGGGTATTTTACAATGTGAACCGGTCATGGACGGGGAAAATAACATGTTCTGAGCTCAGGAAGAGTAACTTTCTCCAGGTATTTATTCACATACTCTGCATTTTTTTTTTTTTAATTTAAACATGTATAATAACCATTTCTCTCAATTTGTTTGGACTCTAAAACATCTCACGTGTTTTTTTTCTCTTTTCAAAAAATAATAATGAAATCACATCAATATGGAAATGCATATTAACTTCAATTTTTGGGGGATGGGACTTTATAAACTGTTAAAAGAATCATTTTCAATAGTAACTGGTCTATAATCATAATGAGAGATTTTTCTACTTTCTGCTGGGTAGAACGTGGCGCTGCTGGAGCAAGAAGAGGATGTGAACCAGCTGACAGAGTTCTTCTCCTACGAACATTTCTATGTTATTTACTGCAAGTTCTGGGAGCTGGACACCGATCACGACCTCTACATAGACCAGAAGGACTTAGCAGGACACAATGACCAAGGTGCACAAACACACCCCTGCCTTTTTTAAATCATTAGTTTGGTCAATATAGTTTTTTCTTTATGTCCCATCAACATGTATTTTGTAAAAATGCATACAGAAGATAGAAGAGGAGTGCTCAGCCTCATCAGAACCAAATGAACTCTGCTTAAGTCTTGCTGCCAGTGGCAGCACAGTCAGTAGGCTGAAACTACATAGAACAAAAAAAGGCATTTGTAAATGTTATTGGGTCCGTCCGGGCTTACTCCTCACAAAACAAACACACAGCCAGGAAAAAAAGATTTGTCTTTGACACTTCCTCCCCACACACTCCACACCACATGTTCTTGGTTGATGGTCTGTGAGTGAAGCAGGGGAAATGAGACACGAGATCAATAAGAGAGCAGCATATATACTCGATTCCAATGACGCCAAGTCTGGCACAATTTCTAACACCGTACAGTCGAAATGATGACCAGAGGATTTATAGCATTGTCAAGCTAAAAAAGAGCTGCACTAGCCAGTCTGGATTTACAGACTGTGAGAATGGATTACATGTGTTGTGAAAAAGTTGTATAGTAACTGAAGGAGCTGTTGCCTAAGAGGGAAAAGAGATATTTCTTCCAAACACAGTGGATTGGAAGTGACCCCTTTGTGTATTTGTTTTCCAGCCATTTCACAGAAGATGATTGAGAGAATATTCTCAGGAACAGTAACAAGGTAAATGTAATCAAGTTTAAAAAGATGAAAGTCTTATCTAGTCTCCACTGCCAGCTTTAATACTAGTTTTGTGTGTTTTCCGTCAGGGACAGACGAGTGTATAAGGAGGGGCGGCTGAGTTACGCTGATTTCGTCTGGTTCCTCATCTCTGAGGAAGACAAGAAGACTGACACCAGGTATCTTGACACTCAGCCACACTGATTGCGTCATCCTTTTGCTTAGAGGTTTCATCTGCGCTCATGTCTGGCCCCTCCTCTTTCACGTTATCTATGTCTGATTAGCATAGAGTACTGGTTCCGCTGTATGGACCTGGATGGGGACGGGGTGCTCAGCATGTATGAGCTGGAGTACTTCTACGAGGAGCAGTGCCAGAAGCTGGAGGCCATGGCTATTGAGCCGCTGCCCTTTGAGGACTGCCTCTGCCAAATGCTTGACCTTGTCAAGCCTGAGGTCGAAGGTCAGACCTGTTTTACATTAATACACACTCAGACATTCACATTGTAGTTTGCACGCATGCCACAATCACAGTGGCATGCGTGCACACACATTTTGAAGCCAGGTCATTGATCATTATCTGAGGGGACACTGATAGATGAGAGACAGCTGCTGGTGTTATCCACAGTGTGATAGAAATTCGCTCCATCACTTTGTTTAAGTCACCAAGCAGCACAGCTTACTTAGGTGAAATTAAGTTTATGACCTGAATTGGGTTTTTTTTAAAAAGTTTTGTTTTCAGATTTCTTCTTTCTTAATTTAATATAATCAAACAGGAAAGTAAACATTAAGTATAGTTTACCTTTTAAAGTATTTATTGTCCAAATAAGCAGTAGGGAAATCATTATTTGCAGCCAGAGTTTGAAATATTGTCACCAAAGCCATACTCTGTTTTAATCTCCGGACAAAACACCACACCCATCCCTCCCTCCGCCCCAAGATGAGGCAAACCGTAAAAAGACTTAGTAGATGTTGTAGCTGGGTTACCAGTACTACTTCCTAGGCTAAACCTCATATAGACAGATACAAGTTACCTAATATCATAAACATAAATGTTCCATTTGAAGTAGCTGATTTTTGTCGTCCAGGTAAGATCACTCTGCGGGATCTTAAGAGGTGCAAGATGGCTCATATCTTCTTTGACACGCTCTTCAACATCGAGAAGTACCTGGACCATGAGCAAAAGGACCCGTTCTCTGTGATAAGGGTGAGCAAGATTGAATTCTGACTGGATGCCACCACATTTGACACAGCATCGTGTCTCGTTTTCCTGCCAGTGGATCATGTAACTTGTCGTGTTTTTAAGGACGTGGAGACGGACGGACAGGAGCTGTCAAACTGGGAGAAATATGCTGCAGAGGAGTACGACATACTGGTAACCGAGGAGGCAGGCAATGACCAGTGTAACGATGTGTAAGTGTGATGTTACTCACAGGTCTGCCAGAAATGGCAGCAGTTACAACCCAAGGTTCAGTTTTTCTCAAACATTTAGTTTTTCTTAAGCAAAGATAAAAGAAAAAAGGATTCACTTTCATGTCCACTCGTAGTCTTAAAAAAAAGTTCTTTTCTTCTTACAAATTCAAAATGCTTTTACATTTAGGACGGCACCAGAGGTCTCTGAAGTTTGATGATGAATAGCTGATGCAATATGATAAATTGGAATATGGTAGCTTTAGCCTCCTTGTTTGCAATTGGATGTTTTTTTTGTTCTCATTGGTGCAAAAAATGAGAATAAAACTGGGATTGATTTTGCTTGCAAGCCTGAACAACAGCAGCTGAAAGTCGTAGTGCCTCCAGTTTAATTTGAACTTTTCCCCTTTGAGGCAATTACTGATTATTTTATCCTTATTTGAGTATTATTAATGCCATCTGTATGATGGTTCCTTTAATGTAATCTGTTCACATAAGATGGAACATGAACTGTGGCTATTAGTAAGCATATATCTGATTACTTAAAGTTGTTTTGGACAGCAGGCACATAACCTTAAGCTTGACTATGTAAATCTAAAATTCATCATTATTATCAGTAAAGTCATTTTTCTGTGTGAAGAGTGAAAGTGTGCTGTAAAGTATTCACAGATGGCATAGATAAAGTCATAAGATGAGTGAGAGTGCACTGTGTTGTTAAGTTTTCAGGAGTCATGGCTCAATGCCGCCCTGAGAGCGAGTTTGTGATAAATGAGACTGTTGACAGCTATGTTGTGTGGCGGTTTTAGGAACACTACCGACTAAATCTAAAGCATGGCTGCTAACCAGAGCAGGTAAGAAACTGAGGGTGCCACCAGGGTTCAGCTGTTCTCCTCTTCTTCCTCTGGGAAAGTCTAGTCCTAAACCCACTCCTAGCGTCTACCTGTCCCATCACTGATCTGAGCATAGGGCAGATAATTGTAATGTCAGCCAGCAGGGTGTCATGATCGTGGCCACTGCCTGGACCTGGGAGTCTGTTTTTGAACCGGACACCTTCTGTTTTTATCCTTCTTCCTCTTAAAATAAGGGAATGAACTTTTTCCACCTCTGTTCATGCCTTGTGCTCCTGTTACCCAAGTTACTGAAAAAGTACTTTGACATTTTTGGGGAATATACTTTCTTGCTAAGAATTAGATGGGAATACTTGTTTCTCTAAATAAAGATCCAATCACCCTCACCCCTAAAGCTAATAAACTGATAAACTTTACAACTAAATCAAAGGAAAAATAATACAAATTTCTCGCTTGTTATATTGATATCCTGGTACATTAACTTCATCTAGCTCTCTGAAAGAAGGCAGATATATATATCAACCATGTCTCCAACGTTTCTGTAAATGTTGGTCAAATTCAGTTTTATTCTTGAATGACTTTGAATGACTTCTATGGGTCGAGGCCAGTATAGAAGCTGTGAAGAAGGAACAGGTGGAGGGGAAAATTGACTGGCCTCAGTCAATGTCAGAATGCATTCTGACGTTTTTAGAATGGAAATATGAGGCTTGATCAGCTGTTCTTTCCAAAGTTTCACTGTCACTGTTCTAAACTTTGCCTGTGAATTTTATCCCACATTGCTAAATTTGAAAGAACAGGAGGCCTGACAGCAAAGAAAAACTGGTCTGACTACTTCTGACTTCTGTTTCGTGACGGTTTAAAATGTGTTAAAGTATCTTTTCCCTGATGACACTGAGTGTTTTGTCTGTGTGTATTTTTGTTTAGGTATGAAAATCCGCTGAGCCCTTTAGGGCAGCACATCTCCAGTGAGCTGGGTCTGACAAAGAGACACTTCTTTGAGATCCCCACCCCGCACTGCAACCTGGACTTGGATGAATATGAGTATGACGATGACTTCGAATGATTTTTGTTTTTGTTTTTTATCCTGCAGTGTAGCTGCTGAGCACCTTCCACTCTCAGAAACACAAGTCATGCACCTGGGTTAGTGGACAAACATCACCAAACAGAGTAAACCAGAAAGATGCAGTCAAGCACTGCCAGAGTGCCATATTCTTTTTCTGCAAACAGATGGAGAAACGTGCATGCTGACACAGATTTGACAAAGAAGTCGTTAAAGTACAGACAGTAGTTCAATACTGAACCAGACGTTTTACATTTTCACACTTACAGTAAACAGCCCGGCAGACAAGATGTCACGAGTGAACACGTTAGACCTTTGCTCCCTCCCCACACATTAACAAGTTGTTTTCTGCATGTAATGGTTGGTCATCAATAATGTTTGGGGCAAGTTTTGTTTCATCTAAACATAAATGTTTTGAAATCAGTCACATAAAAATCACACACTGGAGCTCCGGGAGTTTTGGTTGTTTGTTTGTTTTTTTCATTTTGTTTTGTATTTTGGACAAAAACCATGCTGATTGGATTCAGAAATCGAACTTATTGGCTAGTCTTACATTCCAGTGATCACAACAAAGTGTTTTCTATATTGCTGTAAACTCGTCAGTGCAGTTGGAGGTTGCTGTAAATGCCAAACAAGCCACCGTTAAGCCTTCTGGACACACACACAGGCACACACACACACACACAGCATCTGTTGTACAGACCTATATTCGTTATGACTTTAATGTGTGTGCGAGATGGGGTTATAATTTATTAGAGATAAATTTATAAATTAATGTAAATATTTATTTTGTGCTTGCTGTGCTGTAAATGTGATTTGAGCAAGTATTTTAGACCTTTTTTTTCTATGTCACAGAGTACTTCAGTTGACTACTTTGACAGAACAAAAGGAACCATTTTCAAATGTTTTGTGTTTCTTTAAATTAATAATAAAGCCTTGGTTAATGGAAGACTAAAGAAAACAGAGTGTGCAGTTTAATGTGGTGCGTGATGTAAAGAAATGCTTTTTGTTACGTTCAGTGTTGTACTTTATATGAAGGAAACATTTTTCCAGTCATCTGTTGTCCAGTTTGGGGGAGGTTGTGCAAATCATAGCTAGGTTTAGCTGACAGGAGTGGTCTTCTGCTGCTGTTCACAGATGCTTTTCTGCATACCTTGATTATAACAAGTTATTTGCGTTACTGTTGCCTTCCTATTCAAAGCAGTGTGGTCATTCTCTTCTGACCTCCGATATCAACAAGGAAGTTTCGCCCAGAGAACTGTGACTCACTGAATATTTCATCTTTTTAAGACCATCTGTAAACCATAGAGACCAGCTAATACTGGCACCAGCCTGTCTGGCACCAACAACCACGCCACACTCAAAGTCACTTAAATCCTTCCCATTCTTATACCCAATTTGAACTTCAGCAGGTTATCTTGTCCAGGTCCTGCACACACCGAATTGCTGATTTGGAAATTTGAATTAACGTGCGGTGAAAAAGATGTAGCTAACACAGTGGCTGGTAAGTGTATCTGTACCAGCTGAAAATTATCTATATCACATTTCAAGTGTTTGCGCTGTTTGTTAGTGATAAGAGAATATCATTTACTAGATTAACCAATGTTTCTGTGCACAACAATACATAAATGTACAGCTGTTTCAAAAAGTAACAAAGTGCTTGTTAACTTATTCCAAGTATAGAATATATTATTAACTTGAAGGCAATATTTTTTTTTAATTTACATTAATTGATATTAAATACATAAGTAGCAGGTATCAAAATAAAAACTACAATTCTTAACTGACCCTGTGTCCAATAGGAAAACTAAAAGAGAAAGTATTTAGTGTCATTTTTAAAAATCAAGTATTTTTTACAGTAAAGCTGTATGTTTAAAAAATAATAATAATAATAATCTATGCACATACTGATACAAATGGTCCTCAAATTAAAGTGGTCTGTAAATCATAACACCAGATTAATCCTGGTGTTGGTCATTATTTTTCCATTAAAAGGCCAAAACCAACAATTTGTACTTCTGGTCCCTGAATCAGCCAGTTTGTATCACTCCACTCAAATTGCATGTACAGTTTCAGAAAATGTTCCATCTTTTTTTAAATGATCCCAAATTGGATTATCTTTTTTTTTTTGTAAGACAACCTCAGTTGTTTACTATAGCGCTATATAAATAAATTTTACTTACTTACTTACTTAAACATCTGGGAAGTCCAGTGTTGGGGAAACTTTACTGAAACAGCAGTTTGTTGGTAATAATATAAGGAACTATTTTCAGCTGTGGATTAAAACACATTTGTTGTGGTTTTGGTCTTTGCATGGCAGAATATGGCCACCTTTATCCTTTCTGATCACATCCTTCTGAAAACATGACATGCTGCATGATCACTGTACAAAAAAACCCCACCAGTTTCTATCCACACACAGAGGACACTGGTAACAAGGTGCATCATAAGTAAAACATCTGTTGAGGTCTCGTCATGCAGACGGCAGCACCGATTCTCCCGACCTCCTCACACTCAGAGCTCAACCTCCACGGTACCATCACCATCATCTGGCTCCTTGGTGACACAGATTACAGATCCCTCAGCGTGCAGTCTTTTGGGTGGAGGATCCAGAGGGACAGAAAATGGATCTGTATCAGCTGCTTTCTCCTGATGGCTGATGAGAGAGGTCAGGTTACAGTGATTCATGTGAGACCTGCTTCGTAGCTGGTTTGAAAACACTTCACTTGGGCTCACCTTGGGCTGCAGCTCGGTTTGTGCACCTTGCTGACTTTGGACTCACCAGGGCTAAACAGACTGGGGGACTTTCTTCCTGAAAATAAAAAAGGATACACACCTGAAGCAGCTGGTGATGGTGAGGAAATCACTCTGTGCTTGACTGAACTCGGCTCTCCTACCTTCCCATTTTTGTTTGGAGAAGGGCAAGCGATTGGGCAGGTTGGCCTTCCTGTCCGAGCTTACGTAGGATATGGCGTCCTCCCCCTCGGCTACAGCCAACAGGGATGCGCGATAGTAGATGAGAGGCTGCCAGCACTCCTCCCTGAGGTCAATAATGTGCTCAGCAGTGTGTTTTTGAAGGTAGGAGAACCTGCACAGACATGAGCAGCCTTCAGAGGTTTTTGTTTTTCTTTAAAAACCATTTAAACTCCTGCTTGTTGCTTTCAGCACTCACACTGCTTTCTTGTCTGGTCTGAGCAGTTTGCTGGAGAACTCGCTGAGGATGGTCAGGTAGGAGAGGTACAGTGGTGTAGATGAGTCTGGAGTCTGAGTAAAGTCTTGGAACACAAACTCGATGCCGTTCCTAAACATGTATACACACAGACTTTAGGAACAAAAAGGAAAAATATCACAAAAAGTAACACAAAAAGAGAAATTAGGTCACGTGCCAACCTGTGGACCAGGACGACACACTCACGAAACTTGACAAGGTCCCCAAAGGTGAGGGCGAATCGCCTGGCTAGCTCTTTAATGCTGGTGAAAGTCTGGACTCCTGGGTGAGGCCTGCCGCCGCTCTCTTGCTCCTGCTTAAGGCGCACAAACAGCTGGCAGGTGCACACGACAGCACATCAGTATCTCGCTGCCTTCTAGTGACAGTTTGGGGCTGAAGTTTATATTTTTCAGTGACAATACCTGCTGCAAACAGAGCACCAGTGTGCGAGCACTCTCTATTTTATCCATCTGCCTGGTGCGATACACAGTCTCCTTGATGATGTCTCCAAAGTCATTGTAATACTGCGGACAAAGAGGGAGACGATGACACTTGACGTTTAATCCAAAGATCTTTAGTGAAGCAACAGCAGCAGCATTAAAGCGCTACATTTGATTAAGGCAACCCAAACATCCCTCCATAAATAAAAATGGTTTTTAAGTGCACCTTTATGTCCTGATTCAAGTACCCAACCATATTCATCTTTTGTAAGTCACAAAACCACATGAAGCTAGATGGTTAAAATAGTATTTTGGGGATTTATTGATCATGCATTAGGAACACAAACTGAGGCTGAGTTGAATATCTTAGCACAAAAACAGAGGGAACAGCCTTGGTGTGGTTCAAAGGCAATAAAATCCACCCAGCAGCACCCTTAAAAGTCTCTGTTTAACATGTTATATCATGTTAGTTCAATACCCACAATGATTTGTGTTTTTTTTCTAGTTATGTGCTAAACTACTTCTTGGATAAGTTAGTAGAAAAATCTTCTTACAAAGTCTAGACTGTATATAAAAGATGGATGCCACCCATTGGTTTGTGGATCATCACTGTTTTGATGTATCAAAGTTAGAAATTTTGGCTAGCACCATTTTTTTTCCCAACCAAATTTGCCCAAGAGGGTAAAGCAAGGGAGTTATTGCCTAATGCTGCCACTGGCTAGTTAGCTTTGTCAGCAGATGATTCCCTGTGATATTAAATGAAATGCTTATTTTGGCTAATATGAAACAGGCTTAACACAAAACTAACTGAAGAAACTGAAAAGGTCCTTTAGAGGGTTTTAAACCCAACTGGATGCTGAACAAGGCCAAACAAACCACAGATATTATAAAACAAGACTTTATTTCCACACGCAACCTAAACAACACAAGATTATAACATTAACCATAATTTAAGAGAGTTTAATGAAACATCTTTAGGTTTTCACTGGTTTCTGAAGGCCCATCACTGCCAGATATGTACACGGAAACTCGATTTGTTTTACGCATGTGTACTTCCTGTCACCACAACACATTATAAGAAGTTGTCTTCTTGCTAGTGTTGGATTAAAGCTGCTGCACTTTTGTTCAAAGACACCTGTATATTATGTTCACATCAATATAAATATTACAAAGAAATATACATGTCATTTTTTTTGCTTGTTTATACAAAAAAAATAATCTAACTTAATTATATTACCAATCTCTGTGTGTGTGTGTGTGTGTGTGTCTAAATAATAATAGCTCATGCAACTATCAGAATGTTTAAAATCAAATAGTGTATATATTAACAACCTTTATTTTGAAAGGACAGAACAGGAAGAATCACTCCTCGCTACTCAAAAGCTTATTAGTGCTCTTCCCCATAATGTCACACTACTCATTTGAGGAGTTCACCTTTACCTTCATGTAGTACATGAAGACCTCTGCTGCCATGCTCATCTCCAGCACTCCGTGTATTATCAGTTTGCAGTAGGCTGCGAGCACATTTCTCCATTTGTGAAGGTCCTCCAGTTTCTCCACTTGAGAGTTTTCACTGACTGAGAGCCCAAAAGCAGGCAGGGCGTGCGATCGGTCGCGAAGTGGTGGAACGCCAAAGAGTGATTAATGATGAGAAGTCATATAACAGAAAGAAAAGAACAAAGCAGACACAGGAAAGAGTGTTTTAGTTGGTTTCAGGACAATGGCTTTAGCAGGTGGATATCAAAGATAACATAACGCTGGAGTTATGGTTGTGACACCATGTGGCTTCAATCTTTCACAAGGCTAATAAAATAGGCTCGGAGGTGAGCCAGAGTTAATGGAATTTTCTCACGGAAAGAGATTGCCCTGATTTTATGATTTAACTCAGTGCCCTTGCCCTCCGAGTGATCTCTGATCCAGCAGCTAATAGAAAACACTGTCTATAGAACAAAATCGTTACCAGGCAAATCCAATAAAACAATAGCTTTTTATTACATGTTCAAAAACCAATAATCCTGTATCGTATTTGGTTGAACATTTAAGAGATTCCCACCAGGACAGTTATTGACTTCTCTAGACTATCCCCATATTTGGATGCAATATGTCTCTGAAAGCAGACGCTATACTAAAGATAATAAAATGTTTTAGATATAGTGAGCTGTGGATGAATTCATAAGTTTACTTGAAGGACTTTATAAAAGGGGAAAAAAAAAACGATGTATTTCCAAGATGTCAATCTTGTTTTTTTCATTTCACAGCAGACAGGAGCGTGTCACCGTCATCCGCTTACAAGCTGCATTGCTTTGCATAACAAAGTCTAACATCCCTTCTTACAAATTAGTCAACCCTGTTTCAGTCTGAGGACATTAACAAGGCTTCTTTTGTAATTGAGGGTCAATTGTCAGGTCAGGTTGGAAATCAGACCCCATTTACAGTCAGCAGGCGGCTCTGCAGTGACTTATTAAGCCAAATGTGTGGCCGTGCATTTAATATCTACATGTTTTTACCACAGCGGGGCCGGCACACTCAATCAGCGGCTCGCTCAGAGCAGCGGCAGAGTGAGAGTGCCATCTACCGCGCGGCGCTGCAATGAGCACGCTTCAGTATTCTGTTCTTTATTCCAAAAACCAGCTGTAGTTACTTTTCTTGCCATAAAAACGAACATTAAATCCTAATACTTTGCATTGGTTAGAAAAAAAAAAGAAGTTAAAATAAAAATGAAAACCAATGCCTTAGACACTTTTTTGGCTTTTTGTGCCCCCCTGCCGCTGGCCCCCTTGTCGTGTTTCAGATATCCATGAGTTGCTGAGCCGTTTCACCAGAGAGTCATTTCCCCTTTAAACTTCTCAGATGGTTTCACTTAACTACATGTTTGAGACCCAAAGAGGTCAAATTATCCATTGCCTTCCATCCGCTGCATCGAAGGATTAAAGAGAAATGAATACAAATTTGTAGCATCGGATTTTTGTTTTCTCCTCTTTCCTGACCCATTAATCCTTTTTTTTACGATCCCCAAAGATTCATGCTGCGAGCCTTCAGAGGAGGCCTGATTAAAAGTAAACTTCGACCAGCTAATGCTGCTCAGGCTTTGATGCATTAGTATTAACAATCCAATCATGCCATAAATAATACTCCATCACCGGGAGAGTACTTAAGCTCATTTTGCTAATGATACTTTTATTCCTCTGCTCGGGTCACAATTTTTAATGCAGGACTTTTTGCTTTCACTTCTCGTACTTCTTCATTCCCCATCTCTCTTATTTCCTCTCTGCTCACAATCAAACATACACAGAAATCTTAAAGCCTGATTTAAGGTGAGCACAGAGAGAACCACCCACTGCCTGTGGACTTACATCATTCTGAACAGAGAGGCTAAAACATCCTTTAAAGTGAGGTAAGGATAAGAAAAAATAAAGCCACTTAAACAGGCTGGCGTCTCACCCCTGCTCTGGCTGTCATAGTCTGAGCCGACAAAGACGTGCACGCACACAAAGTTCAACAGCGCCCTCTGCAGTTTGGGGCTGGGCGTGTAGAGCAGTGGACCGAAAGAGGTGGGATCCCACACGCGTAGCTGGTAGGAGTGAGCCGTCAGGACGTCACACACACCCAGGAAGGCCTGAAATTGGAAAAAATGAGAAGACGTAAGAAAGGCCTGAAGAAGAAGAAGAAGAAGAAGAAGAAGAAGAAGGAGGAGGAAGTGTCGAAATGGTTAGCAGGCGTACCTGCTGCCTCACACTGAGGTCACCGTGGGACAGACAGTGATGACTTCTCTCGCAGAAGAGACGCAGCTGGAGCCTCTGGGCTTGCGCCTTCTCCTAAACACAAACAGTGTTGACTGATTAACTGACTGATCATTTCAGCTCTAATTCTTCTGTTTCTGGCTGCTTGTAATAACTTGTAAATATGATTTAAAAACTTCTATTGACTTGCATAATAATACAGTAATAATTAATGAAAACTTCCTAAGGTGTTGTTAAGATGTGAAACTGTCAAATTAAATTTGTTCCTGTTTTTGTCAAGAAATTAGCATTACTGTTTAAAGGTTCAGGTTCATTTAAAAATGTCATTTTTTGAAAGAACATTTCTAGGAAATAGATCATTACATCTGCGAGATTGCTACTAGACTGCTACAGTGTGTACTGCTCCTTTTATAGCATTAGCATTTTGCCTTATTAGCAGAAGGTAAAACGATCAGCTCACAAGTATATTAGGGCTTGAGCAACTGACACATTACAGTTCCTCAGCTGGCTGCTTCATCACATTTTACTCATACAAGCCAGAAAGTAGTACACACGGTTGTACAGAAACTTCTTTTTTCAGCAGTTTCCTGCATGGTATACCCTTCAAACCCTCAGAAGTGTATTAAACCCACAGAGTTTGATGCTACAGAGTCTCAACAATGCAGATTTTATTATTTTGTGATCAGTAAAACTGTTTCCAGCTGATAAATCAGCCTTTCAAAAGATAATCCTGAATTAGGGAACACAAAACAGCACAGAAACACAGAAAATGAGCCTCTGTAAGCCTAGGTAGATCCATCAATCTTGTTCCATTTGTCCAATTCAGGCTCACAGGGCGATTGGAGCCTATTCCAGCTGTAATAAGATGGGAGGAAGGGTACCCCATGGACAGGTCTCTAGCCTGTCGCAGGGCTAACACAATAACAACCGGTTTTATATAATTTTTATGTTATTTTAGCTTAAACAGTAAAATTGAAATCCTTAATTTACAGGGAAAAGAACCCAAAACCTCTGAACAGTAGTATACTTTTATTTGCAGTTTATCTTCCTTCACTTTTAATACAGCTGTTCAGAGGGGATGTCTTTTGATTTTGAGTGAGAATTTTACTCTGACCCAAGCATCCAGACTCAAAAAAAACAAACAAAAGCAAAAAAGAAACACTACATATGACTTTAAAATAAAACGCGGTCTTTTTAATTATCAAAAATGATTAAAATGTTGAGAACACATAGAGTGTTTTCTGTGTAAGTGCACATACATCGCTGCTAACACCTCATCTCTATATCACTACATTCACACAGGTTAAAGACTGAGCTGTAAAGCGGATGTAGCTCACCCTGCAGGTCAGAGTTTGACTGCTGGTGCTGAGCGACCACATCATGGAAAAGGACAAACACTGCAGTACTTCCAGCAACACCTGCAAACACAGTGAAGTGGAAATACACTGAAGACGTGTGCGCAGTACAAAGACCACATTTGTCTACACAGCAGGCGGGGATGATACCTCAGGTGGAGCTCCTTCCAGGCTGCTCTCTACTGACAGGAGAGGAGACAGCACATCAAACAGACCCCACTGGCTCAGGTCATGGCAACTATGGAAACACGAAGAGAAACAGCCACATAAATCCACATCAGCAGCACCATACTCACGCTTGACTTTAAACGACTGTCAAGTCTTACTTGTTGAAAGCTCTAAGTTTCTTCAGCATGGCTAAAATCTCTCTGATTTTCTCCTCATCAGCAGAGAAACTTTCACCCTGTGTAAGAGAAGTCAGACTTCATGAGAGTTGCTTTCAGTCTCTAACATTTCGAGGATTTCAGGCGTGATGAGTAAAAGTAAAATCAGAATAGAAGTACAAGGTAATCACTCTTTTTTTTCAGGATACATGAATACAAGCCTGACACACAATAATTGCGTCCACATAAATCCAGCAGTACTCACCTTGAGTGATTCCCCCAGCAGTGCTGTCAGCCGGTCCACCCAACGCTGGACCAGAGAGTCTCTAGCAGCTCGGGCGGGGGAGCACCAAGCTGTCTCCTCGCGACAGAGAGAGAGGAACACGCGGGCCCCTCCCTCCAGAACAGCCGGGCCTGAGTGGACGTCTAAAACAGCTTCCAGTTCTGTCAACAGGCTGGACACCGCCTACAGGAGCGACACGACTCACGTTTGAAAACATCGCATTTGGTAGCAAAACTCATTTGCAGGCTTTGTGATGTATAATGAAAGTAAAAAGCTAAGACGATAGCCCAGCTGAGTATTGGAGTAGTGTCATTTCACCATTAAGTTTACCAAACAGAACTAGTAGTAGTATGTTGAGAAATTGTGTGTTGAAAATCCCTCGCTCTGTTAAAAAACCACTTGAAGGTTATCTTCTATTATGAATCATTTGAAGATATTCTAGTACAGCGGTGCCCAACCTTTTTTGGATCACGGACCGGTTTAATGTCAGACAATATTTTCACGAACCGGCCTTTAAGGTGTCGCAGATAAATACAACAAAGTAAATTAATACGACTAAGACAAAAACGATGGTATTTTGTAAATATAATAATAAATGCAAATTCACTGTGTAATTGTGTAACTTTATTAGCAGCATCCTGACAACACTGAGAGTAACATCCTCCTCTCTGCCACTTAATGCTCTCTGGTTGCTAAGGTAACGTGTAAATATTTCTTTCAAAATAAGACACAACTACAACACGGGAAAAGACCCAGGGAAACCAAGTTAACGACAAAAACCCTGAAAACCATAAATTTCACACCCGACCCTCGACTCTCACGGCCCGGTAGCAAGCGACTCGGCCCAGGGGTTGGGGACCGCTGCTCTAGTCCGTGAATAAAAACACATGGATGGAAATGAGCGGAATAGGCCTCCTTTCAGGATAAGGAAAGCACATTACCACATTCCCATTTCTGTATGACTAAATAGTGTAAACTGAGTGCAGGTGTGCATACCTGTGTGTTTTCAGCGTGCAGACACTCTGGGAGGAAGTACGGGGGAATCCTCATCAGGTAGGCAAGGATGTCACTGCTACTTGAAAACTGCAGAGAGAATAGAGACATTACAATATAACAACCAGAATTCAATAGTGCAGCACAGATGCCTGGATACAGAATCACACTGATTTATATAGCAACAGCTACATGTGGAATAAACACCTTAGACAGCAGCTTTGGAAGCACCGTCAGGAGATGTTCAGTGAGCTTCAAACAGTCATCGTTCTGAATCTTCTTATCTCTGGCACTCATTACCTGAAACACAACAAAATAAACACTTATGTCTTTTAAATGATGAGTTATCAGTGTGCTATCTCACATACAAAGAGAGGACAGACATCTTCCACTGACCTTCTTCGCTCCACTCCTCCCTGCCAGCACAGGTCCCTCTGAGGCCTGACGCACCGACGCTACCAGGATCTCTACAAGCACTGCTTGTTCAGCAAGGGTGAAACCTACATACGCACACACATACTTAGAAAAGCAGGAGTTCACAGAGGATCTAACATGTTTTTTTGTGGAGGAAACAACTGAAAACCAGAATGAGGAAGATGAAGGTTGTGGATGATTTTAAACGGTCCTTTTAAGCCACAAAAAAGTCTTTGGTGAGGGAAAATTATTAGGAACTGACAGCACACACATTTCCCTACCTGGACTGCATGAGGAAGAGTCCTGTAGCAGTGCAGACGTGAAGGAGGGCCAGTCCTTCAGCAAAGCTCCACCGCAGTCCCATAGACTGTCCACCAAGTACACCACATGGTTGTGCAGCTGAAAGCATAAGCTTTACATGATTCACAACATCACAGATGTAAACTAGGTGATAACACAATAGAGAAGAAAGTCCTTTCTTAGCTCAGACTGGAGCTTCGACTTGAAACAGCCAGTCTGTGTTCACCTCAGATTCCTGGTAGAAGTGCAGCAGAGCCTTCAGTCTGGCAAATGTTTGCTGCTTACACGCTTCGTCTTCATTCGATCCATCCTGAGTATCAGATGCAGGGGCTACAGCATTGAGAAGCCTGACCGAGACAATCTATATCATATGGAAGCACTAATAAACCGCTAAGTTGTTTTTCAAGTGACATAGGAAGACATACCTTGAGAAGAGCAGCTCCCCCGCAGTGGCCGCAAGAGGGCGCTGTGAAGAGTAAACAAACTGGAGGAGGTGTTTGTAGTCTTCTGGAGTGAGCACATCGTCAGATGTCCTGAGGAGTGAGGAAGGAAGTGGATGTGAAGAGGAACAGAATGAAGACATGAGTGAGAAGATTAGATGACAGATCAAACAGACTCACTTGGAGATGAGCACCAGGAGTTTCATGGTCTGCACTGCCACTTCACTGTCCTTATCCAGGGTCATGGAGATGATCCGGTCCTGGAACACAACAGTACAAGAGCATTAAAGCACTTTGTGATGCTTGTTTTAATCAGAGCTATACAAAAAACCCTATCAGTTACTATTACTATTATTATCAGTAGTAGAAGTAGTTGCAGTATTATGAGCAGCGCTTTATTAAAAGTCTTGTCCAGATCTCCAGCTATATTGAGCTCTTAAGGCTCGAACATGACATGACAAGCCAGTGATATTTGAAGGCAGTGTAGGTAATTCAGATTTCACCGGTCCTGATGGAGGCTGGATTACCTTAAAGCGGCTGGTGAACAGGTCTAGTTTAGGCAGGAAGAGGGGATCTCCGTACAGACCCTGCAGAGCTAACACACACTTGAGACGCACATCTGGCACCTGAAAGATAAACAGCAGCCAGGCGGCGTTGTAAAAATCATCCCATGATGATTTTTTTGTTGTTATTTTGCTGCTGGCTACCTTGTCGTGCATCATCCAGCCCATGTATTTGAGGTAACTGTCGCTGAGAAACACAGAACTGTAGAGCTTCATCCACAAACCCAACTCTTCCATACAGACGCAGCGGATCTCTGGAAGCACATCACTGCACGAGCACGCAAACACCCACAAACCCGAGTTGAGTTAAAATAATAATGCAGTATAGATTAAACATTTAAATAATGAAGCATGTCAGAGAAAACTGTACCGGTATCGCTTAAGGAAAACTCCCTTGAAGATGATGTCCATCATGCTCTCGATCTCTGCTCGGTTCTCCTGCAACTAGAGGAGCAACAGGAAGGTTACACAGAAGCCACACCGTCAATAAAAGGAAAAGTCCTTTCAGTTTCGTCCTGCTCATTCTCTGTGTACCTCTGCGATCTTCCTCTGTACTTTCTCCAGCTGCTGTGCGCTCTTCTGCCTCATCGTCTTCGTTTTTTGCACCTCATACAGCTTCTGACTGTTTTCGATGCCAGCGCTCAAGCTGAGAGCCACGCCCACCAGAGAGCTCAGCAGCTTCACCGCTGATTAGAGAAGTCCACATCGAAAGTACGGGTTAGTTTATCCGCAAGTGTGTCTGAATGCTGATTCACGTAGTTTCGCTCTTACCCGCTAGTGTGCAGGTGTGTCTGAACGCTCGCACGCAAGAGTTTGACAGCTCGGTGAGCAGCGAGATGAGGGTGTTCATCAGGTAGCCGTCGAAGATGATGCCGTGCTGACACTGAGCCACCAGCACAGACACAAAGTCGCAGAACTCGGAGTGGAACCAGCGGCCGTACGGTCCAGACTGCACCAGAGGATACTCAACACTGTCCTACAGCGGAGGAGAGAAAGAGACAGCAGGTTTAGCAAGTTTAAGACCTTTGAAGTATCCAAAATGTTACTGAAATGCTTTTTTCCAGGTGATTAGTATCATACAGTATATCAGATTCGTACTGAAGGTTTTCATGAACAAGAAAATTAATGCTAATAATTTTGCAACATGTATAGAAAATCATGTAAAAGCTACATTTGTGCAAGGAGTCAAACATTTTTATTGTGCTTTTTTGTCTCTTTTTTGGCTAATTGAGCAGAGCATTAGCTTAGGAAGTCAAGCTCAGCCACAGTCCCGGCAGACCGGCTAATCTCAGTGCCATACAGCCGTGCTGCATCACCCCTACTACTACTACAAGACTTTTCATTTTAAACACGGGTATACGCCACTTTTAAGCAAAACCAGTTTGCAGTTGTGCTTAGAAGTTTAAATACACTCATGATTCAAAAACAAGAACTGGGTGCACAAGTTTGAATTTTATCAAATGTATACTTATGCAAGTATACACAGAGCCTCAAGTATATACCTACACTTACTAAAATCTTTTAATGAGTGGTGCTGAAGGTTCTACAATCTCTTCAAGCATTTCTAAACAACTGTAGATTCCAAGATCATCACTTCAAACTGTACGTAAGTACTTTGCCAAAGTCTAGAAGAAGACTTAAATTGTGACCCTCAAATGAGACAAAATTTGTCTGTAAATATGCTTTTGACCCTGTGTATATTCAAGAAAATCCTAAACAAATTCAAATTAGTGCATCCAGTTCTTGTTGTTTAAAGTCATTAAAGATGCATACTGTACTGTAAGTTGAAATAAATCACTAAAGGCCAAATTGCCCTGACATTCATGCTCATGATGAGTGAAAGTAAACCTTTGACCACAACTGTAACCCTGCCCTGCTGCTGTGGTGGAACCGCTCAGTGAATTATATGTGAAAATGAAAGTAACTCAGCCTGACATGTAAACAGTATGTTATTGCAAAACAAGATTCATGCTCAGTCAATCCACCACGTGTGAACAAACGAACAGCAACACTGAACTCAAAACTTCCACATTTTGCAGGTTTATTGTCGGTGTCTGTCTGAATCCCAAGACTTCAACTTCAAAGATTCCTACATTAAAAATAAAAAACAGCATCCTTGTCATTCTGTTTTTCTTTTAATGAACACCAAGAGCAAGCTGTTCTCTCTAAAAAATAACATGTCAACACAGCTTAGGTTTGCAAAGTTCCATCCGAACAAACCACCAGACTAAGTATAAGTGTACCAAAGTGGAGATGTAATGCACAGCACTACATTCGATGAACACCAAACTCAGCATATCAGCACAAACACCTCATAGCAGCTGTCAGCACAGTGGTGGAGGCGTGATGAATTTGGTTTGTCGTGCAGCCACAGGAAACAGACGCCTTGCAGTCACTGAGTGGCCTGGAACCGTATACCAAAGTACTCTAGACTCAAATATAACGCCACCTGTCTGCCAGGCTAAAACATAGCTATAGTTGGGTGACGCAGTAGGACAATGATCCCAAGAACCTGTGAAAATCTACAACAGAATGGCTGAAAAAGAAAAGAATCAAAGTGCTGCAGTGGCCCTGTCACTGAGACCTCAATCTGATTAAAATGGCAGGACCTTAAGAGAGCTGTCCGTTAACGAATACCTGCAACCCTCAATGACCTGAAGCAACACTGTAAAGATGAGCAAGCCAAAATTCCTCCAAAGTGATGTGAGAGACTAATAAAATCATACATATAACTCCTACTTCAAGTTACTGCAACTAAAGGTGGTTCTACAAGCTACTGAACCATCGGCTTTACTTGACTGATTGATTGACCGTTTTATTTCAAACGTGTGAATGTAGCTGAAATAACAACAAATATATTGGAAACAGAAGAAAAAGCAAAGTAAAAAACACCAAGATGCCACAAATATCTCTATATACCACACTACTTTGTTTGTCACTTTGTGTTTAAAGCTGATAAAAGAAAATAAAAGTTCATTTACAAAACAATGGAAGAGCAGTAACTGGCCATTGCTGACATGAAGTGCTTAAAGTGCAGTGAGTGGGTACTGACTGTATCCATGGGCCACGTGACTGTGAGGATCCACGGAAAAGCCAGAAACTTCTTATACTGCAGACCAGCAGTCTGAAACACTCAAATACAGTTTCTCTTCCACAACATCCAAAACATGCTTCACATAATAACACGACAGAGCGCCGAGCTGAAATCCTCTTACCTCATCCAGCTCCTCGACCATCTTGCTCATGACTTCGCTGTCCTCTTTGCTCTGACACATCTCCGCTGTGACGACACCTTAAAAAAAAAAACCAGAAAGCACGCTAAAGACAAAGCCCTTTGTTGGTATGCTGCACGTATGTGCGCGCTGGCAGGTCTGCTTGCCTTTGCACCCAGAGCACTGGATGAAGAAGCTGATGAGGTCGAGGAGAGAGGAGTCTCTGTCTGACCCATACGCCTCAATCCAGTCATCTATCACCGCCTGCTCAGGCATCAAAGAAGACCCGGTGAATCATAATATTATTGTACACAATTAAGAATCTTCCATTTCTACACTGAGGATGTGGGATTTTTAATAGCCTGTTATAACTGCTCAATAGCCAGGGTGAAATCAGCAGCTCTGACAGATAGCAGAGATTACAACGCTTCCCTTTTTAAATTCAACAAAGCGACACAATGTGTACGAAGTTACCTGCATGGCACTCCTGCCCATGGTGATCACTTCAAACAAGGTGACGGCCTCCACGTGCTTCTGTTTGCCGTGTCCTCTTCCTGCTCTCCTCGTGCCGCTGCAGCTGGCCTTGGGACTTTTGCACTTGACATTCTCGGAGCTCTCGTGTGTTCGCCTCCTTCGTCTCTGCCGGGATTGAAAACGTGACAGGTGAAGAAAATACAGCCGGCTGAAATAATGTGCAACGATTTCCAGTCGAGGTCGAGTGAAAATCAGTCTGAAGGCGCAGACACAAATTTGCCTCCACAGCATTAGAACGCCTACGACTTCTCTTCTCCGGACTACGTATGTGGCTGGTTTGTAGCCACATACACTAAACTCAATTAGGCAGAACACTGATATCCACTTGGGCCACTGTATTCATGTTCTGGGTCAACATGGTGGCTTCCACCAGCTGGTGCAAGGATGGACAAGATTACAAATTAGCTCAGGTTTAGCATTTATGAGACAAAGTTAGGAGATGGTTTGGAGATGTGAAGAGGAGGACTAATGGATATATTGGACAAAGGCTGTAGAATATAGAGCTGCCAGGCAGAAGGAAAAGAGGAAGACCTCACATGTGGGGGGTTGATGTGATAGAAAAGGATGCTAGGGATAGGTGGAGGTGGAAGCAGGGGATCAGATATGACAACCCCTAAAGGGAGCAGCTAGAAGAAGAAGAAGAAAAAGAAGCAGAAGAAGCGTTTTTCTTGTGTAAGCCTGCATGAGCATCAGTGGATAACACATACCACACTCTTTCGCCTGTTCTCATTCCCAGAGTCCTCCTCTGAGTGACTGACGGCTTCAGAGGTGTCCGCCTTGGCACAAGAGCTCTTACTGGGAATTCAGAAACAGGAGAACTGGTTAACAGAGGGAAGCTGGGTTATTATAGCAGGCACTGTCAAATAACGACTAACTTTGCTAACTTACTTCTGCTCTGAGGACCTGGATGCAGCTGCAGCTGTGGCCTCTGGTATCATGATCCCCTCAGACGTTCACGCAGGGCTCAGCTGTGTGACTCTGCATCTGCAAACACAGTACCCGACAGTCTGTGCTACCAAAACTAAGCAATGCATTGGAGGGTGGGGGCAGAGGCTTGCGTTTAACTGATTTTCTGCGTGCCCCCTCCGCTGGGAGGAGCTACCGCGGTGCTTTAAAGGGTAAGTTAAAGACACTTGGGCATAGTGGCCGCATTGGCCCCCATGAAAGTTGAACAGAGCACTTTCTTTTACTAAATCAAAAAAATATAAGTAATAATTTACAGCTAGCCTAATTAGCAGTGCCTCGGCTTGCAGAATATAACAAGCACGGATTAAAACTAAAAGGTAAGACAAAGACTCAAAGGTCGCTGCTAAACTTTTCAAACTTACCCTCTTCGCATAAACGCATACGCCTCGATGTTTGTCAGTGTATGCCTTTGAATTGGAAGCTTGTCAGACTCATTTAATTCAAGTATTTCCACTGATATCCTCCGTCTTTAGCCCCAGCTCTCACAGTCAAGTTGACAGACAGCCTAACGGGTCGTGATTGGCTAACGAGCCCGAATAGAATGATGCGATTGGCTGGCGGGAAACGTCAGTGTGAATTGAGTCCCTCCTCCGGCGGCGGTGACAGAAGGCTTGCTGTACGGAGCGGTTTTCGTCAGGCCACAGCGCTGTAAACATCTGTAGCGAGTGAATAATAGGAAGATTGTGCCTTTTTGTGCTACCACAAAAATAATGCAGCACATTTAGCTATCTCGCTGGTCCTGCTGTGATTTTTAATGCAATGTATCCTGCACACCTCGGTCCCAAAAGCGCTTCCCGTGTAATTTAATTAAGCACAGTAGCAGCAGTCAATTCAGAAGGGAGATGTCATGGCATTTCCTGATTTTAACTATTTGAATGAGCTGACCAGCAGGGGGAGCTATTCACTCATCTTATGCGAGCAGCTTAGCCCGCAGGCAAAGGTTTAAGGACGGGAAGGATTTGAGAAGCAATGTTATAAATGCAGGAAAGAATAGAAAGGCCTCTCAGAACCCCTGCATCACCTACAGCTGCAGTATCAAACATAAGGCCTGAAGGCCAGAAACACTGCGGTTTCCTCATGACAAAGATATTACACCAAATAATTAATAATTAAATAGCACAAATGTTGCTGGGTTTTTTCACTATCTACTACAGAAATGGGGGGAAATGAGTTTCTGTCAATTAACAAAAACCTTCTGTTTTATAATTGCATGACAGTCTGGCATGACACATTTATTACTTACAATTTAAAGTTTTGGTGACAGATTTCTTTCCTTTAGTACATCAGCATTTCTTTGTCACGTTGAAAAACTGTATGTATTATTGAAACTACACTTTCTTTTTCTTATATTAAGATATCTCAGAGGTTAAATGTGTACTTAGACTTCCTTACTTCTGATAGAAATGTGAGTTTTCATTGGTGTGGCCCATTTAGCGTGGGCTGTATTTGCTTGACATCTCTCACCTACAGACTGTAGCGCACACCTGCCTCTCTTTCTCTCTCTCCCTCCCAGTAAGCGATACCTGCTTATATACACGTGACATTAGTCAACAGATGGGGAGAATAAAAGCTGCTGCAGCTAAATGCTGAAAGCCAGTCTCCACCAGAGACAAAGTCAGTCAAAAACACTCTAAAATATGCACAGTTAACCACTTTTCCATTGTTACAGCTCACGTTTAGTGTAAGTAAACATGTTTCCAATTAGTAAATGTGAAATACTGGTTTGAAAGTCTGAGCTCACGCTCTATCTCATTCTCAATTTAAAAGATGTAGACTGATTGTTCTGTATGTGCTCTGACTGGTGTATTCCTGGTGAGTTTTTAATGGGGCACCTTTGGCATTTGTGTATTTTGACAACTTCTTTCTGTTAGTCCCAAGTATTTTATACTTGTAATATGAGTAACTGTTGTCCAAACATAGTGGATAGATGCCAGACTGAGGGGAAGTCACCAGAACCAGAATGTAAGTAGCTACTTCAGCTCACGATCCATGACAATTTACAGGTCATTTCCTGTACAAAACAAAAAATGTGACCTTGACCATGATCTTAAACACAATTTGGTTGAAGAACCTTTAGGTCAAGAGTGCCAAATATAAGGCCTGGGGGCCAGAATCGGCCTGGCACGACTCCAATCCGGCCCAAGGGACGGATTTGGAAAATGTGAAGCAGTGCATAAAGATTTTTTTTGTAAATTGACGAAAACTGTTTGACTTTCATACCTTTTTGTCCAAATTTAAACATTTATCTCGCAGTTTCGCTGGTCCAGCCCACTTAAGATCAAAATGAGCTCCCAACGAACAATGAACAAAGCATTCAGTGGACCTGTACACATGATTATGTCTTAGCACAAAAGCTGAGGTGTAACCAATAACATTATAAGCATGACAACTCTCTCCGCCGCAGATCTGATGACACATAGTAGCTAGAAAGCATAGGTGTAATTAATAAACTTAATTATTGATGGATGCAGTCGTCCCACATTCACATTCCTGGCATCATCGACAGAAGTGAAACAGATGCAAGATTAATGTGAATATAACGCGACCTCTTCACTTGTTTTTGAACTTGAAGTTCTGACATTGTGTAAAATGTAACTCAAAAGCAAAATGCAATAATTTAAAGCCTGCATGTAACTAAAGATAGTTTTATGTTATTGTTTGATGCTGGTTTTTTGTTTTTGTTTTTAAAGCTTTTCATACAGCAACACTTTGTGTTTGGGTACTCGAGAGAGCAGATGCTGTGGTTTTGAAAGCCAAATGTCCTCCCACTCTTGCTTGAGATAGGATTTCATCTGCTCGCTAGTTCGGGACCTCTTTTAATGGAGTCATGCTCTTTTTACAGCAGCTCATGTTACTTTCCTGTTGCCAATTTACCTAATTAGTTGGGGTTATGTGGCCTGATATTCAAAACAATAACAATCCTCAGGGCGCACCAATGACTGAAGTGAAATGAGGGTTTTGAAGGTTTTTCCGTCTTTTTCATTTTCATGCTGTTAATAAAAACTGAAATCACACGCTCATCCAACGTGAATCATAATGTAGCTCAGTGTGTGTGTGTGTGTGTGTGTGTGTGTGTGTGTGTGTGTGTGTGTGTGTGTGTGTGTGTGGCCTCCACATGTCTGCATACACTCTCAACAATGTCTGGGCATGCTTCTACTGAGACAGACGAGATTGTTCTCGTGGACCTCACAGACCTTCAGGGCATCAGTGAGCTCCTGGACTGTCTGTTGGCAGCATTGGATGCACTGACACATAACATATCAGAGGTTCTCAATTGGATTCAAGTCTGGGGAACGCAAGGACCTGTCACTGACATCTGTGTCTTCATCATCCGTGAAGTTTTTACATATTTTGGTGTTGGTGAATACATGGAGAGCATGTGGTCCCAGATATTGAATGACCCACTGCCAAATCTGTTATGCTGGATGATGTAAGCAATGTAACATTCACCACCATGTGCTCTGTGGGAACTTGCTCCCATGTATGAAGAGAGTGGTGATGCCCCTCTACTGCCCGCCTATCTCTCCTCATACCAGGAGAGATGGTCTCCTAATAGGACATATTATGTGATGGCCCATGTCCTGGTATCTGGCCCATGAGTTCAAGGTAGCGTCTCATGCTATTTTTGTTACCTTTGCCTTTTTTTCAGGAATTTTTGTTACTTTAGGGTCATTTTGCATGTGTAGTCTAACGCTACTTTGTAGTCACTGTAGATGTGTGGTTGTGTGGTGTGACTTTGTGGTTATTTTGTGTCAAATTGTATCAATTTGTGATTTTATGTTACCTGGTGTCCCTTTATAGCTGTTTTTTGACTCTGACACTCATTCATCAATGAATTTATCAGCCACAAAGAGCAAACATGTCATACAACTTGCGTTCATTGCATTCAGTTTTATTATTCTGCTTTAGGTTTAAAAAATGTAACATTAGTGCAAGATGGGATTCAATAAGCTTACATTCAGCTCCAACCAACCGATTCAGCACAGGGACTAACAAGGGCCGCACTCCAAAAGACGATGTACAAAAAACCTATGTGGTTCTAAACAGGTGGGCTATTCAACCCCACTATTATTCTGTAGAATCGTATTGTGTAGCACCTTTTAATGGTCGTAACATAATCAGTTGCTTTTGAAGCGGGAGAGCCCTGGAGAAGGATTCATAAATACAGAGGCGTTCCTCAGCGTGAGTCAGGACAGGAACTGAGACACGAAGGTCACGGCCTGGTGAACATCATCTGTCAGCTCGTCTGGCAGTAACAGCACCATCGATGTTAAGCTTTGAGTTATTTCTAATATCCTGCACAGAGAACAGAACATGTTTGCCATCAGATTCTTGCTGAATTAATCATCACCTCATTCACAGCTAATTATTTCAATGTAAACCCACCAGTTGATATAATGAACAGCCAGCTGAGGCTCATGCCTTGAGCCTTCCTCTACCACCAGAGACTGTTTCATCTGTTTGAAGTTGGCCTCAATATCCTTCTTTATTTCTGAGAAGACCTGAATTCCCCTGAAAGAGCTGAGGACTTGCTGTAAAACAGAGACATTAAATAGCACAAAGCAATTTTTTGTGGAATGAAACAAAATGCACACATTTTGCAAAAGGCACAGCTAAACAGAGGATGGTTATAGTTCATCACTCTTACATATATAACTGAGAGCTGGTGGGCAATGTACTTATGACTTCCAAGGTGCCTGATATCCTCTTCTAGCTGTTGACTCAGCACAAGGAGCTGGTTCAGTTTGGCAATGTGGAAGTAGTATTCTGCAACAGAAGTATCAAGGCAGCAGAACTTAAGAGTCAAAAACTGCAATAAAAGGAAAAGTCCTACAAAGAAACTCTCACATGCTTGTTTTTTTTGCTTTATAGACATTGTTAGTTAAGAAGCATCCACGTAGTGGTGCAACGGATCACGGTTTATCCGTAATCTGAACCGATCCCACTCCACGGTTCGGTACGCACGTGATCTGAAGATTCGAAAAAGAAGGAAAAAAAGTATGTGTATGGTGCGCGTGGTGGGTCTGTCAAGCGATAGTTATGGCCCGCGCTAGCGGTCCAAGTGGAGGAGCAGAGGAGTTTGCGGTATTTAAGCAGCCCTTTGCTGCCCAGTCCGACCGGGCTAAAGCTATTACAAAAGCTATTGGGGTGTTTAGCTGCAGACTTGAGGCCATATTCCGTTGTGCAAAACAAGGGGTTTAACAAGGGGCAATGATATCCCGTTGCACGTCCACTTTAGTGGCAAGATCGTTCCAAGCATGTATGAGCAGGAAAAGATTTAAGTTATGGCTGAACTGTCCCAGGCATCTTCTGTTGCCCTAACTACTACAAATGGTTGGACCTCCAGGGCAACGGAAAGCTACGTGACCGTGACAGCTCATTATATCACAGTGGTGTGCAATATAATTAGCGGTATGTGTTAATGTAGGGTCTACCTTACAATATAAATCGCCTTGAGGCGACTGTTGTTGTGATTTGGCTCTTTATAAATAAAATTGAATTGAACTGAATTGAGATACAAAGCCCTGTACTGCCCTATATTGTATCTTTTTTTTTTAAATAATTGCGTGGAATGAGTCTTGAGTTGAATGTTTTTAACAGGCAAAAATAATTCAATAAGTAAATGTAAAATTTTTGTCCTTTTTTCTTTTTTTGCTGATCCGAAAATTGATCCGATCTGTGACTTGAAACCGTGATCCGATCCGAACTGTGAGATTTTTGATCCGTTGCACCACTAGTAGGACGTGTTCACAGAGACTTGACCATGACCACAAGGAAAGGAAAGTAACAAGGGGATGGTCTTTTCTCAATATACTGTCAGTCTACAAACACATTAAAGATGCCTTATGCTCAAAGATTTAACAATAAATTAATAATGTTACTGTCAACATACAAGAAAAGTTACGTGTTTGTGTGTATGAATTGGAAACACGTTCCTCTCACCATCCATTGGTGGCCTTTCCAGCATGTCAACAGGACTACCTTGAATAAGGAACACCTCAACTCGAGGAAACATTGCTGACAGTCCCACCATGTCCAGGTAGTCCTGAGGAAACACATGCACCACTTGATCCTTGATATTGACAGTTACAACTCACTGTTTTAGGGGTTGGGGGCGGATAATATGTGAAGTGCCCAGTTGTTTCTAATGTTACTGTTTCATTAGGACAGAACGGTTTAAGGTCATACCTCTAACTGTGGCATAGGCTTTGGTAGATGTTCAAGGCACTGCAGCATCTGGTCAAGAATCTCAGATCCTTTAAGCCATAAACAAAATATATATATATATACAGAAGATCAGAAAATATCCAAGACATCTTTTGTTCTTAGATTTCATCACACATACCTTGAGCCTGGAATGTGTCTGACTCCTCTGGACTACACCCTTGTCCTAACTGCTCCTGGAACTGTGACAGAGTAACAGTGATTAAACATCAAAGCAGTACAGACTGAACAATGTTACACCATAATTACTATTTCCTGGTGTTATTTATTGTGTTATAAACATCATCATTAACATAATAAACATCGTAATTATACATTGTTATTTAGTTTTAAGCTCGAGAAAAGCTGCTGGAAAGAAATGACGATGATGGAAAAAAATCCATGTGCACGTCCCAAATTAGGTCACAATATGTGTATGGGCATTAATTTGCTCATTAGGTCCTATCCAGTGCACTTCCTGTTCTCTTAATACAATGATCTAAGGTCTGTGTGTGACAGTACAGAGTTAATTGACTGATTTATTAGGTGTGTAGGAACATTAGCTGTGCATCCAAAATGACTGTTTATTTGCTGTAGACTATGGGGATCCAAGAGCACCAACATAAAAAAAAAAAAACCAACAACAACTTGTGAAGTGAAAATTAAGTGAAGTTTTAAAGTACTGCAGTTTCTGTGTCACCAGCATAGGAGCACTTTTGCAAACTGACTCTATCTTGACAAATCAACCAGATTTTTAAGATTATGCCACAGTGGTCTCACCTAAAAATCCTAAAAAATTTATTTGGTGACACAGAAAAAGTAGTATCACAAACCTTTACTTACAGTTTGGGAACTGCTGCTTGTAATGTTTTTCAAAATATATTCTGGGATCCCTGACCTCCTCAAGTCCTTACCACATACCAACATGTATAAGTCATATTTTTTCCCATTTAGATTAATTGATGACACATTTACTTTTGTGTTTAATGATGTGTGTGTTTTATTTTATTATTTCATTTTGGCACTTTTGGCCCTCCATATTCTCACCAGATTCACATTTGAATAATGAAATGTTTGATGGAACATCTGACTGAAGTTTCACTTGAAAATTGATGAAAACTAACACAAAGTTGAGGAGACATACATATACCTGCTGCATCTGTGCCCTGATGAGGAGGTCCAGCTGCCCACAAAGACACAGCATCTCCAGGCCCACCTGCTCAGGACTCAGCTGGACAGGCATCAGAGGTCTCTTCACCTGTAACTCCACTGACCACAGAGCAGTCACATCACTCCATGACATTTCTCACATTTGCCGGAAAAAATAATCTCTTAACACACACAAGCACACGGGTGCACCATTGCAGACTATAAATCAGTGCGCACACGCTGTCTATTCTACAGGTCCAAGGAAGGATGGTTGATGAGGACTGAAGGGGAGTGGTCAGTGGGCTGTAAGGAGTCGGAGCCTGCAGGGCGCACTCCTCCGAAGTGAACTTGAAACGCCTCAAAACGCTGCATGAACCCGACTAAAAAGCGTGATGCTGGGACTTACCTTTAAATGCTTCATGGTAACCGCAGGGCTGACAGAGCGGCTCCGATATCCTCACTGCCATGGCTCGGACCGGCTGTGTTATATCACTCCTATTCTCCTGATTCGGTCCCGCTAATTAAAGCCATATGAAGACAATGAACGCGATGACAACTTGCTAGAGTGGGACTAGATAATAACAGATCAGATCTGTCGGTTTATTTTATTGCATTTGGTCGGAAGTCTCTTTCGCAGGTGGTGCGTTCGAGTGTCAAACGTTCAGGTGAAACACTGTTTCTTCATCCCTGATTCGCCGCTTCCTCTTAGATGACGATGCCCCCACGCAACCGCGCACTGATCAATAGAGCCTCGTTCATGCAGCCGCTGAAAGGTTGATGCAACGACGGTAACAATAAAAAGCCCGCGCCCCTTTTGCAACAACGGCGGCGCAGTCACAGCCCGTGATTTGCGGCAGGGAACGCCCCTCAAGCGGCACGCGCACAGAGGACCAGCCTTTCACAATGATGTCATGCTTTAGGGATGAGGAGCACAGCATCACTTTAGTGAGGATGCAGGCAGAAAACAGCGTTTTTTTCCCCTGGGAAACAAACCTCCTTTCACGACCTGGATTGAGTATTTGTGTTATTTATATTCACAATCAATGTTCAGAAGAGGTTATTGCACACTAAAAAATCTATATAATTATTGTATTTTTGCAAGTGATAAATGATGTAAAAAACCCAAAAAAAACCACTTCCTAAAACGTGAGGAGTCCAACAGGCCATAAACTGATAATAATCAGTTCATAAATCCCATAACAATGTAACTAATCTTCACAACATAATGAGATTGCAGAATAATTTTGGAAAATAAAGGACTGAAAACAAAACCGCAACATGGTGGAGCAGTGGTTAGTCCTGCTGCCTCACAGTGAGAACATCAGGGGTTTAAATCCTCTGTCTCTTCTTATTGTGTGCCGTATACATGGGTTCTCTCTGGGTACTCCAGCTTCCTCCCACAGCGGGGTTAGGTTAAATGGTGTGAATGGGTGTTTTTCTATGACAGGTTAAGTGTACTCCACCTTTGACAGCTGGGGTATGCTCCAGCTGGGAGACATTGGATGGAAAGCAAAGCCTTGGCCTTTTATATTTAAGTAGGCCATCCAGTGGCTCTTTTACTTACTGTGGGTCATTTTTTGGTGTTGTTTGGGTCCATTGAACTTTTATCCTACAATGAGAATTTTCTCCCTCAGTGGAAGTGATCTCTCAGTGACTCAGGGTCACTGAATGGCTTGATGAGCAGGAATGACACTTTTGGGGAGATTTGGGACAGATTTTTTAAGACCGTGCTCTCTGTCACCATGAAAAAACACCAAATGGAGGAAAAAGAATAAATAATGCAAAGTTTTTCTTTTAACACCGTTTTTTTGTTGTTGTTTTGTTTGTTTGGTAACTTACCCGATTCTTTTCCATTTCTGGTGCAAAATCCTCAAACCACAAACCAACTCAGAATTTGGTTAAATAAAATACCAAAAGTCAGAAAAGATGTCTCAAATCCTTTAATCAGGACTCCAAATGGTTCTTAATAAAATACAACTGGCTTATAAAGTTTATCACAGTTTTTACAGTATCCAAAGTGTACGTCTGAAATTAGATTGCAGAGGAATGACAAGGTAAAGGCAAGAAGCCAGTTAAATAGTGTGCTAAGGAAAATATCTCCTGATACTACAACAATATCAGTTTTTACCCCAAAAAAAAAAAAAAAAAAAGCAAGTCAGCGGTCTAGCAAAAAGAAAAATCTCTCACCTCATTCTTTTAAACACTTAAATATACATATTTCTGTAAAAAAAAAACTCAATACATAAGTTTTGTTTACAAGTGCACCTGGAGGAAGAACAAACGAACATTTATATCCATTTGCATCCAATGTCGTCCTTGTTTTAAGGTCTACCTGAATGGCAAATCTTAAAGACCGTCTCCAAGACTGTCAAAATTGAATCCCCTTTGAAATCATCCATCACATCAAAGTCCAGTGGCTGTATCAAAGGGGACGCAAGCTGGATTTTGACCTCTCGGGACCACAGCTTTTACACTCATGCGTCGAGTAAGCTTAAGGGTGAGGCTCGTCTTCTGTCTTTAAAGGGACTTGGGTTGAATTTCCGCTCTGGGTTTGACGTCATCGTTTCTACTGACGGGTGCCAGGGGGAAGGGTGAGGCTGGCCATCAGGTCGTGAACAGATGCAAATATGGTGCACTCGCCTGGGAGGAAAAGAATACAGTCAGTGTTAGCAAAGCTGTTTTACATCTAATTAGAATATTCAGTTGGAAAAGGTTTAGGTACAGTAAATTATTCAGTGCTCGTCAGCTGAGGGAGGCCAGAGTCTCACCCTGTCTGGCAGGATGCAGCTCATTGAACCTCTTGAGGATATTAGAGACCAAGAGTGCTGCGGCTCCAGAGGAGCTGTGCTGTCTGGGGATGTCAGCCTGCTGAGTGAGGCCTGTGGCCATGTCGTACACAATGGGTACGATAATGCTCACTGGTTCCTGGGGTACCGGGATGCGCTGGGTCAGCTGCAGCTGTGGGACAAAACAGACCAAATACAAAGGGTGAGGTGGCTTCAACATATTCATGTTTTTTTTTCTCTTTTCCATCAAATGAAAATGAAGTACATGTTTAAAAAAGGTAAAGCACTGCAGTGACTTACAAAGAAAAGCATTTTAGATTTGAGCACCACGGCAATGGTTCCAGGAGGAGCGATGGGTGGAGCGCTGGGGGGGATGGTGAGGCAGAACTGGACATTCCACTTCAGCTGTGCAGCCTGGTCAGGGAACTGCAGGAGAAGAAAAGGCTTATTCATGCATTACCTTTCAAACGCAAAGACTATTAAGTGGGGGTTAAAGGGGCGGTCCAAATGTGCAACAACACTCCATATAAAAGAAGTTCCTCACCAATTCAAGCTTCATGATGCGCACACAATCTCTAAGGATATTAGTGGGTGCACCCAGCAGCTTAGTGAAGGCATTCAGAGTGTTGTACTTAAAGGGAGGACCAGCAACCTAGAAGGGAGGACAGCAGTAGATGGATTAATGATTAATGCTGGTGTCTGTTACTAGTCATATATCATATAATATTCAAACTATGTTTTAATGGATACAAAATAGCAAGGGATTGTTTACCCATTTTTATGATCAGTTCAGGAAAAATCAATAAATAAAAACATGAAGACTTACACGGGTCTCGAAGAATCTCTCCAGCACCTGAAGTTCTTCCTGGGACCAGGGACCTGTGTTTTCTGGAGTGACTTTGAGCTGCAGCGTCTGGTAGTTATTTGGGTTGAGAGCCACACGGCACTTGAGCACTTCAGTTTTAAACATGATCACCCCCGGCTCGTTAGAGTTCACGATAGTTAACTGGAGGAGAGGAAAGATGACACAGTGATTACTGCACTGGGGAGGGGAAAAAAACCCCAAACAAAAACAAAAAAGCCAATCGGGCAGTTGGTGAATTTGCATATACAGACTTCTTATAGCCAACATGACTGAATTCATATTTCAGTTTAGTCTTTTACGTGTCATCCTATATTTAAGGATGTTTAATCTATTACAATCCTTAGGTATACCAAAACACTTTACAGAAAATGTTAATTTAACATAAAGACTCATGTTAATCTATAAAATGAAAATGATCCAATTACAACTGAGAAAACTCATGTTGGCTAACATGGCCTTGCTGCGTGCTTCCATAACTCAGTGCACAGTGCAGAAAGGATATCATTTAGGAAATGAAAGACAACAGACTGATTTTTGGCTCTGCTCGTCACTCACATTGGCTTCCTGCTGGATGATCCTCTGTAGGTGCCGTCTCATAATAACTGAACCCAAAAAGCGCTCCAGAGGTGAGCAGAGGTAGCTTCCTGCCAGGCCGGGCACATGGCAGGGAGTGGGGGAAGGGAGCAGAAGCACATGCAAGGCATTGTGGGTGAGGATAGTAGGAATGGAGGCAGCCCAGGGGCGCTGAGGTAGCTTGCGGGGTGGAGGCATACTGGTAGGCATGACTTGTGAACCTAAATCAAAGACAGAGACACATGTTACAAAAAAAAATAATAATAAAAATAAAAATAATATATATATTTAAACTCTATTTTTACAAAGTGTTTGTCTTTAAATACAAGGATACAAAGACAATGTGAGGCAGTACTTACTGGTCCCAGCACGTGGAGAATTCGGGTCAGGAATGGGTGAATTCAACGAAGGGTTGCCAGGGGACATGCCGTGGATCCTTGCCCCAGGAGAAGGCCCTGAGACCTGGGGTGAACCTGGCCACTGGTTCCTATTGGTGGGAGACACCATGGCATATGGAGAGCTGGGGTCTAAAACACCTAGGTTAAAGGAGAGTCAGTCATCACCATCACATTAACACTTCTCATACAACAATAAACATAATCAGATGAATGAAAAATAAACCACTGTGTGCCCGTGCTGTGTAGACCATTTGTCATATGTCTGTTAATGTCTGCAGCCTAGAAAAGATATTCAGTCCAGCCCGCTCCAGCCCATGCCCAGCAGAACAAAATTACTACCAGGCCAGTATTTATCCTGCTGCTTACCGTGGGGACTGGCAAAGCTGGTCTGGCCCATGGCTATGCCCAAAGAAGACGGGGACGGGGTTGGCCCGAAAGGAGAAGGTGCCCTTAGAGCTCCACTAGGGGAGCCAGAGGCATGGATGTTCCCTGCACACATCCGCACAACACACACGCACACACATCAAAGGGCTCATCAGACTAAAGATGACAAGTACTCTTTACACACACTCACTCCATGTGCACACAAGCTAAAGCTGGGCGGAAGGGCTATAGACTCTGGCTGGCGGGCTGAGATGGAGGGGAATGGAAGGAGCATGACTAAACGCATGCTTTGTTCCCTTTTGGCTGCGAGGTGTGCATGTTGCAAGAGAAACAACTGATCGCATGGTTTCACAAAATTAAAATGGGCACACATGGTTGTGCAATCGCATTCTTTTTGCATAATTTGCTATTGCAACAAATGCATAAGTCAGCGGGGTGGCTGATGACACAATGTGTGGTGAGAAAACAATGCTGTATGGCAGCTTAACAAGCTTATATGACACAAACACTTTACTGCAACATTCACACAGGCACAATTAAGCAATCAGTGTACGATAGGTCCAAATACCTGGTGATGGGGTGGGCATCATGGATGGTGAGGGAGTAACGTTAGCATAATAATTGGGTGGCGGTGAAGTTAGGGGAGGATATACCCCTCCCGGACCACCTCTCATAGTCTGTGGTTGTGGTTGAGGCTGCAACTGGTTCATAAGACTGTCCATAACATCTACACCCACAGGTGAAGGCGGGTTGTCATCTTCATTGACCGATCGCCTGCGAGCATCCTGATTGCTGTCTACAAACATGTTTAGGAATGTCTAGAAAGAAGAGAGAGAATAAATTAAGAAGTAAGTACCTGTACACTGAATTGGATCCATTTTAATGTCTCAATCTATTTTAAAGTCATTCAACATCTGGGAAACTGGCTTATTTGTGTGCTTGGCAAGAGTCAGACAAAAACAGTGATAATTTAGCGTATCCCTGCAGCAGAGCTGGGCTGGGCATCCTTTTCTCTAGTCTTTACAGTAAGGAAAGCTAATATGGTCCAGGAAGTGGTTTAATATTTAGCACCCAATATTTAGTGTCCTTTCAAGAGGTCACAATGCTTGTAATGACAGCTTCAAGTGTAATGACTTTTTGTGTGGAAGTTCAACTAATAATTTAAGCTTAAAGGACTTCTGCTGCATATTGTCTGTTACATTATTACTGTGCCAGTGTGTCTGGCATACCTTTAATCCTGGAGCAGGATGAAAGCCCTCTACAATCTTAGTGTTGTCAAAGAGACTGTAGGCTCCATCTCGGATAGCAACCACTCCGCGGCTTCGGCAGTAGATGTCGATGCAGTACATGTTTCGGAACGCCAGTCGGATGTGTGTGGGTGACTGGGGCAGGATGGAGAAGCACTGGTAGGCAGTGTTGGTGCGCTGGGTGAGGCCCAACATGGGCACCGTAGGTAGCTTGTTGATTGCATTCAGAGGAGCCTGTGTGTCTGAAAGGACCTGGAGAGAAAGAAAATGTAAAAATTAAAAACATTTTTTCATTTAAACAAAAAGCAAATACATTAATTTCAGGTAATTATTCATCCGCTGCCACTCGCAAAATTCAGTTCCTCACACGTAAAATCAGGACGCAAAGCAAGTATTACACTCACGAGAGTGTCTACTTGGCTTGTGCTGCAGGTTTCACTTTCACCAGCAGCTCTGCTCTCAAACCTGAATTCTCCTCGTCAATGACTCTCACCTGACAGTTTGAGGGGCGTCGCTCAAAGAAGGAAGGGAAGTAATGTGAGTGGTCACTTTCAAAGTAAGTGTTCTCTGATTGGCAGGTTGAGTTTTAACTGCTAAATTCAGTTACACCATGTCAGCAACGTGGGCACTGTTTTATACAGTATAGGATTACAATTTGGAAAAAAAAGTTTGGAGAATCAACGGCTGATTTATTTAAAGGTGTATCAGCCAAAGTACTGAGAACTGGCAGTGGATTAGTTTAATGCTGAAGAAATCTTAAAATAATAAATAAATTAGAGGATCCTAATAGGCACGTTTTGAAGCAGCCCCATCCAGTCACAGTGCATGCAGTTACCTCGCTGAAGACTGGGCAACTTTTTTTGGTAGGTAAATATGCCTTTGTTTTGGCTGTTATTCTAAAATCCTAGATACTGATCCACCCTTACTCTCCGGATCCTCAGTTTCTGTTCTATTTTTTTTAATTAAGTATAATAAAGTGTGAGATATTGTACTACAGCCTAATGGTTCAGGAGTGCGGAGGCTTATCGCACAGATCTTTAACTTGAATACAATTCCATAAGCAAAGCAGTGTCACAGTGGGCAGTGTGGGTTTGGATTTTAATCGGGTACGACTGATAGAAGAAATAAATATGGTTCAGTCTGATGTATTTCTCCTCCACCTGGACTAAACGCACAGCTTTTGAAGGTCTGGGTAAAGCACTGCAACTCAACGGCACCACAGTGCTGCATGTAATACGACACTGCTGCATTCACTAAGCCACACCCAATGTTTGAAGCAATCCAATCACATCCTTTTGATTTTATTTAATTTCAAATCGTCCCTTAATCCAGCTCCAAAAAGTGCATGTGTTCATTCCGTGGTTACATTTTGTAACTGGGTCACAGTGTACCTGTAGCAGCTGCATCACTTGTGGGTTTTTGTTGAACATCTCTTGAAGCTGATGGAGGATGATATTATGGCAGTTGGAGCAGCCAGAGTTAGGCCCCACAGTTCCCAGGGCGAGGTGGAAACGCTGAGTGCTGGAGTTCCACTGGATGGTGACAGAGCTGCCCTTGGTGGTGCCGTAGCACAGCACCAGCTTACGGTAGTTATACAGCCGCACCTCTGAGAAGGTACTCAAATGAGATGGCATCTCTAGAGGGGGGGAATCATAATGTGCAGCTACGTTAAACAGGTGTACATGTGACAATACAAATCTGGGATTTACTTTTCGGAAAAAAACATGCACTCACCTGGCAGTGCACGAGAGAAGGTGAGGACACACTGGTAGAGCTGACTAATGGCATTCCAGTCGTTAAGGAACATCTCAACCACTTTCCGCCCGCCCACTGGCTCCGACAGAGGGTTCTCATAGGTCAGATACACGTGTCGCGTGGAGGCTAATACAGCAAAAAACATGGGGTTGTTTAGAAGCTGGTATATGAAGAAAATACAGATTCCTTGCTCTCAAACACTAAACGCATTTTATTCTTTTTTGCTCCAGTTTAGAGCCTTTTATGGAGTTACAGCTGCTGTCTTTGCCATCTAATTTGGACACAACATCCATAAAAACACTAATACTACAGTTGTTTCAAGACTAAATCAAAGTATATAAATAAGACTTTGTAAATGCTGTGCACCTTGCTCCTTACTATGGGTGCTGTTAAGAGGACAGTTAGCCAGCACCAGTTCAGCCACCCAGGTTCTGTTGTTCCTGCCCTGCAGGCGGAAGGTGCAGTCCAGTAGGGAACGCTCTAAAGCTCTCCTGGTCTCCTCTCCTACACCTTTACAGGGAGGAATCCTGTAAAAGAAAGCCCAATAAACCGTGGAGTCACTGTGGAGTTTTCACTTTTCCTACAGTTTATAACACTTTAATTAAAATAAATTGTGTCAATATGTGTCTCTATTATAATTACTTTATTAGACGTATTGCATGACTGCTGCCATCTCCTTCCACTTGGACGCCCTGATTTGGAATCTCCATGTTGGACATCTAAAAGGCAGAGAAAGGGATCCAGCATCAACCAGAAAACACTAAACTGGGCTTGTCTAATCACCACATGTGGGAATGATTCAAAGTATCCAAGCACTCTGAAGTACCTCTGCTCTAAGGCCAATAAAAGGCATGTTGATATCACACATTGCAACTAGGTGAGCCAGCTCTTTGTTGAAGGCACACATTTCTCCAGACCGTTTAGGCTTTTTTGGCTCTGGCTCCCCTTGGTCTCCAACAATCTACAGAATAACAGAAACAAAAAAAATAAATAAATAGCCCACACTGAAAGGACATAATTGCAGTTTTAAGTGTCCAACTGACCACAAATGTTTTTCCCTAGCAATGCCATGCCACACATAAGAAAATGAGTGTGTGAGTGGGTGATGAAAGCAGTCTGTGCAGCTACCTTTCTCTTAGTCCCAGGCTGAGCCCCTCTCCCTGTTGTCGAGTCCTGCACAAGGTGCTCTAGATTGGGTTTGAAATGCTGCAGAAGCTGCGCGCACATCGGTCCATCATCTCCTTCCAGCTGAGACACTGACAGGAAAGAGTACTTGTACTGCAACGCTGTGGGAGTGCTAGGCACTTCAAGCATCTCCACTATCTAAAAACAAAACAAAAAAAATAGATGTGAGGAAAAGATTCAGAGTTGGAAGGAGGATATAAAAATCTAAGTAACAGAGTTGTTCGAGCTCAACGTTTGTCGGTAATGTACTGGCTGAAAAACTCACTATGTAGTACTGCGGTAGCCGCGTGAGCTTGATGAAGAGCCTGTGTTTTGACAGGCTGCCGATGGGGTGAGAAGCTGAGTTGGAGAGGTGAAGGACATCGGTGCACACAGTGGGAAGGTGTTTCACAGACTGCCGGCAGCGCTGCTCTCCCAACCAGAACCTGGCCAGAAAGAAAGAAAGTGTCAGTCTTCATGAGAGCTGAGTTGCAGAAACTGATACTCACTGACCAATCACTGTTCACTCGTGCAAGACTCACAACACAGACAATTCATCTCAACACCCATCATCCCACCAGCTGAGCCAAGTGTTGCTACTGACTGCAATTAGTCAACTCTGACAAGCTACAGTCAGCCGTCAGACTCCATCTCCTACTACTGACTCCTTTGTGCATTTGCATCTTTAATGTGTGCTAACAACACTTTGTTCTGTTAGCTGTAAAGATATACTGCTCTGACTTGTATCTCTGTTTGATGTGGACTTACTTCAGTTGCTGAAGCCATGAGATGATGCGCTTCATATCATCGTTGATGGTCTTTTCAATGTCATCCAATATGGACTGATCTATAGAGAGAGAGAGAAAGCACACCTAGGGTTTTATCTTCAACAAAGGGTTGAAGGTGTAGGCTCATTCTAATAATGTGATCCACATTACCATTAAATAAATACATGTTCCTATTGTAATACAACACAAACACAAGCTTACCTAACCCATACAGCATTGGCTGGAACATGCCCGAGTGCAGGTCTACGAAAATGTGTAGACACTCTGAGCGGCCGCAGGGCTCAAGTATTGGAATAACAAGTGTAGGTAAAGCAGTCTCGATGAATGCTGAAATAAACAAACAAACATTTAAGTGTACGTCTTTTCACTGCGAATGACTCAAAGGACTGGTTGCAGATACTAGTTGACAGAAGGAGAATGAAGTATGTGTGAACGACAACATCTCTAAGTTTTTTTTAACTCATGACCACAAACACTCATCAGTCTTATCTGCAGCCTGCTGATTAAGTCTGGCTGCAGTTGATAGAAGGAAACAGAAGTTTGAAAGGCTTTGCTAAATAAACACGTTTGAAGGGATTAAAAATAAATAAATAAATAAAAAATGAGGAGTGGATGCATACAGTTGTCGCTGGGATTGCTGGTCTTTAGAATTGCCTTCAGTTCCTGCAGCTTCTGATGTGACCGGGCATGCACACTGTCAATCAAAAGCTTCTCCACTGACAGGTGATCAATCTAAAATGTAAAAAAAAAAAAAAAAAAAAGTAGAGAGGGGGAAAAGTTATACTAAACTGGAAGGTAATTGTACTGTAAAACAGTGAAAATACTGATATTTGTGTGAATTTCACCTTCATTGCTCTGTCCATTAATTTGGAGTCACAGACAGGGAGAGGGGGCTCATGAGAAATTTGTAATGGCTTCGATCCATCTGATTCATCGATCCTGATAGTGACCTTATGTACTGATGCTGTACCCGTTTTCCTACCCAAAACCTGCTGACTGGAGAAACAGTAAAAAAAAAAAAGTCAGCTTGAGCCTCTCTCTGTGTGACTGTTCATGTGTTCACGCATGTGAGGGCCGCTTATAAGCTCTTACTTCCAAACAGAGAGTGTGAGGTATTTCGCTGGCACGTATCTCTCCTCCTGCACCAGGTCTCCCCAGCGCTCTCTGATCAGCATCAGAGTCTGAGAGTGGAGCACTTCTAGCTGTAGCGACAAACAGAAGGAGTCTGGCAACAATGAGGTTAAAGAAAACACACCGTGGGAAAATACCGGGCCAGGTGGGTAGAGGTAGAGTGATGTACCCATCTTCCCATTAAAATTCAAAACACACAGTCCAGTAGTAAAAGAGGTATCTGTGCCTCATACAGACTGCTCTTTGACATGCTGGGGGGAAAAGGCGGAGCAGAGATGTACTGATTAGCATTGTGATAAGCACAGTTGTGCTCAGCTCGCATGCTTGATTAAGGACTCTGATTAAAGTGAATACTGCTCACTAACAGTTTTTTTTACCTCTCTCTGCATTTAAGCTACACTTAACCAAAGACTTACAACTGTCTGACACATGGGAACAAATCGGCACTATTACAAGATATCATCTACACATATGCTCGCTCAAGTGATTTTCAGGTTGACAACATAATACTTGTATTTTGCAGAAAACTGAACAAAGAAAAGGACTATTTTCTTCACTGTGACTTTAACAAGCCCACATCTCTCAGGGAGGTTAAAATACTGAAGCACCTGACCTGGATGGGTGACCTCGCTATAGTCAGAACAGTGCTGCTCTTTCCTTGTCATTAACAAAAGGCTGTTTTAGTGAAGGGGGGACTACACAGGATTCACTCCTGCAGCTGTGTTTCTCATTGGAATTCTACACTCATCTGCTTGACCGGTCAATACTCTATATGCTCCGACACACACTCCCGCCCTACTGCAGCAGTTGAGAGCAGACTGGGATAAAAGCCAAGTGGATGCAGGCAGGACATACACACGCAAACACATTTTCTGTATGTGTAAATGTGCATGTGTGTGGTTAAATACAAAGGAAAAAAAGGATACGCAAGCAGTTGTACATGTCTTGAAGAGGCTTTTCATCAGCACAAAGACGTGCCTGGACCAACTCGTGGATGAAGTTCACCTGCAAACTGTGGACCAAGGCTCGGCCATCTGTTACAATAGAGCGGGAAGGGGGATGTGACAGAAAGACAAACCAGTTGAGTCCATTAGCACTCGAGTACATTATCAATCAGTTTGTGTTGGAGTGAGTGAGTGCCCCCCTGTCCCTTTACCTCCAGTTTCTTTGTCCTCCACCAGAATATCTAACTTCAGCAGCCTCCAGGGAATATCAGGGTCATCCCCCATCACGGTCAAGGTGGCCTCGAACTCTCCTTCCACACGAAACTTTACGCGCCCATTAGCTACATAAACACACACACAAGATCTTTTCAGCACAGATGAAAATAATCTGATTAAGACATGAGAATGGTGCCAGTTAAAACACCACACAAACTGCTTACCGACTGTGAGATTTGCTAGCTGAGGTGGCAAGTCTGTGGTGACAAGGCGGTGTCGTAGAATCTGATTAAGCTGGTTCAGAGTGGTCTGCTTCTCTGCCTTGGTGATGGGGTCTGGAGGAATGATCTTATCCTAAGCAAATAGACACAGAAACAGTTGAGCTCACATACCAAAAAGCTTCAAGAGAACAAGTTTTAGCTACATCCATCATTTCATGCAGGGAAAGAAGTCCAAGACTTACTCTTATGCAGGTGGGCAGACGCGGGTACGACCCAGTGGTGAGCACATCGATGGCAAAGGGGATGGCAAAGCTGGGCAAACGAGCATGCACCAGGGCCTCTCTGGCCAGTGATGCCAGTCTATCAGCTGTGTCTACAAACAAGATGGTCTGCTGGTCCAGGAAGCTGGAGATCATCTGTTACCATGGAGAGTTCAGCATAACTTAATGTAGTGCTCTGATGACCAGAATGAATGTTAATAATAATTGTACTAATCCACACACACAACATACCGCACACTTCTCCACTTTTCCTGCATTGCTCGCCCACTTCACCAGCGCCAGGAGACGGACGAACAGCTGCCTAGTCCGGCTGGCGAACTGAACGATTTCGATTTTCCTAAGGTGGGAACAGCAGTCTTTTGTTATGGGTTTTAAAATATGACACAGTAACTAAATGTGTGAGTGGATAAAGGAGAATGAATGAATGAAATGTGAGAAAACAAACATACCTCTCCATGTCTGTTTTTCTGGGCAGCCTGGAAGAGCAACAAAAGATCTTTAAGCATCATTTATTAAGCTCTTGAACTCAAGACCTATGTCCTGTCAAATGATCAAATTATGTATCCTTGCTCTTTACAATGAAAACATTATTCATAATAGTATTTCGGTCAAAGGGTACTAATATATTAACTCTATGGGAGCAATCAGATATTCATCTCCAAACATAATCACCGATCCTGGCTCTATATTCCTATAGTCATGTATTGTTTACATGTACGCCCTTAACATATCAGCAGTTACCTGTGCTGCTGTGCTAATCGTCTTTACTGTTAAAGCTTTTTGCTCCTTTGAATATAAATATAAAACTGTTGGTCCCAGTTTGATGAGCCTGTTAGGCTTTCTTTTAGCATCTGGAAGACGAACATCCTCACAGTTTACTCAAGTTAGAAGGTTAGCCCGCCAGGTCAACATCACTTAGCTCTGAGGCCTGCAGCAGTAAATGCTACTCACAGTTCCGCCAGTGTGGTGATTTCCTGGTAGGTCCTTTGGAGAAGAAACTCAATAAGCATGCTGAGTCGGACCCCCGGTGTACCCGGGGCACCGAGCGCTGGTGCCTGTGGACCCGAAACAATCATACCTCCGACGTGAACGAGCGGCCCGTCTGAGCCGATCTGCACCGGAGCCATTTTACAATGACGAGACAGACTCGTTAGCTACGCCGAAGCCAGAGCTGCTACACCAAACTGCTGTAGCAGCTAACTGCTTCAGAAAAGAAGCTTTTCTGTCCCTCAAAATGTCCTTGCCCAGATGAGGTTCTCCGCACGGACTCGTTTTTCTTGTCCAGAAGAAAACTCAACAAATAGACTAAATTTGGTAACTCATTATAGAGAACAGTTAGTGCCGCTCGGCCGCCATCTTTTCTGTCGGGTCTGATCGCCTAGAAGGCGGTCGGACAGAAAACCCCGACAAGACCTTAGAGGAACGACAAACAGGGACACCGCACAGTCTATGCGTTTGTTTCCAGAGCAAAAGCACGAGTTTGACATCTGCTACAATACTGTGAAAACTGTGCACAATGTTTCGTGTTAACAGGCTCAGCTTGAAGGCAATTCTTTGTCTCAAATTATTATAATTAATAATAATAATAATAAAATATTAATGACAACGAAACGCATTCTGAACAAGTCTCCCTTTTCTGTTTAAGACAAATTCTACTAAAACAACGCTGTTTAATACTACTCATTTAACCTATTAAACTCGTAATATCTGATTGATAAATAGAGTCTTCCTAATATCTATTACATGAACTTAATCTGTCAATAGCTTATTTATAGCGGTAATGCCAAAATTATTCTGCTCAATTCTCCTTGTTTACACCCCTCAGAAATACAAATATATTTACATAACCTAAATAATCTCATATTTATAAATGTATTTATATATTCTATGAACATTTCACAGTCTTTAAATGTTTTAGGTAATGTGCAATATTCTCCTGTTTAACTCTAAATGTTTACATATCCAGATGTTTATATAATCACCATTTTTCCTGTACATTTCATAGTCTGCAGATGTGCTAATGTGCAATGTCCTCATTTACAATCTTATTGTTTACATCCTTTAAACGCAAAAGCACTTTTATACATATGTACGCATATGCAGTATAGGTGTATCTGTTATCTCCATGTTGTTGTTGTTCCTACATCATCATATAAAATGTTGGTCCAGGATCAACGTTACAACTGACCAATCGTGTTGTTGTGATGTCATAGCTTTGAAATGTGGTGGGAAAATTAAAAAAAGAAAAAAGAAAGAAGCTTTGTTTACATAAAACTATCTTCTGAAACAAAATGTACAAAATTTAAAGCGTTATATTTATCAATGTATGCAATTTAACAAATATATTATCAATTTGCTGTTAGCCAAATTTAGGTTAATCCTGTAGCTTTTCTAGTTTTTAATAGCATTAGCTTACTTCTTGGCTAATGCTAACCGAATGGCCAGACAAACAACAATGCTGTGATGAAGTAGGAACAACATCAGGGGATGTCTGATCATATAATTGTATATGGATAATATACATGTATATGTTATACTTATAAACATTTTATAAATGTCAGTATATTTATCTGTTCTTCTATTTTGTGCACCATCTAATTGAGTATAACTGTTATTTATACTCTCTCACATGCATACAGCCCCTATATAAATTAATGGTCACCAAAATTTGTATCCACAATGACGTTTTCTTTAACTCATCACTAAATACAGAATAAAGAATCTGAAGAAGTTGGATCGCATATTTAATATACTCTGTTCTACTTTGCAATTTAGTCTGTTTGTTTATAACAAACAGGTAGCACTGTATGAGCACTCTGCATCGAAGTTTGAGGTGCATATGCATGTAGCTATTGAACCTTATATGCCTTATATGGGGTGGCTGTAGCTCAGGTCAGCAGAGCAGGTCAGCCACTAATCAGAAGGTCGGTGGTTCGATCCCAGGCTGCATCCTGGCTGCATGCCAAATATCCTTGGGCAAGATACTAACCCCGTGTTTGCCTACTGGTGGTGGTCAGAGGGCGCGGTGGCGCCTGTGTCCGGCAGCCTCGCCTCTGTCAGTGCGCCCCAGGGCAGCTGTGGCTACAATGTAGCTTGCTATCGCCAGTGTGTGAATGTGTGTGTGAATGGGTGGATGACTGAATGTAGTGTAAAGCGCTTTGGGGTCCTATGGACTAGAAAAGCGCTATACAAATGCAGGCCATTTACCTTATCCCTTGCATTAAGCCACACACAGACAATTTACATATAAAGCACACAAATGTTATCAGGTGAGTCTTCAAGACGCCTTGTCTGTGAAAGCCAGCTTAAACAGCAGTGAAGCAGTCACGTTGGAGGTGGGGTCATTTAAGCTGTTTCGTGCTTTGATTTCTGTGTTTTCTCTCAACATCTTCTTTTTTTTTTTTTTTTGGCCTGTCCCGTTTGGCTCTTTTGCCATCAGAATTATTGTCTAAAGGCAAAGAAAGATGCCCAACGGATTTACTTTACCAAACTGACCATCCCAGCCTTGCCGTAATGGTCCATTTGATTCACCTTTTATTGTTTATTTTATTTTCACTTACTGAATACGGGACAGACTTGACTGGGGGAAAGAAGGGGAGAAAGAAAGAGGGAAAGAGAAACAGCTGAGAAGAGGGACGGGGGAGAAGGGCAAAAGACAAAAACCAACAGAACGGGCAGAGAAAAAAAAATGCATATATCAATCACCTGGATCACCTGCTGAGAAAGAAAAAAGAAAGCAAGCAGAAGAGAACAAGAGTAATAGAATAAACAACATCACAATGATATATGGGAATATGACAGTAAATACTAAATGTTAAACATTATTGTGCAGCACATAAGATCAACAGAACACAGTGTGCTTTGAGGTAGGAGCCAAAAAGGGTGTAGTTTGTGGGTGTGATCACCCGTGTGTACACCTGTGAGCATGGACGCGCTTGTTTTTTGTTTTTTTTTAAAAGGTTCCTTCATGTAATAATCTGCTAGAGGGTGTGGGGGGGCCACAGCCCCGTCCTCCAGGGCATGAAGCAGGTATGGAGGAGATCAAAACTCCAGACATCCAGAGGCCCCCAGAACACAAGAGACCAAGGAAGACCAACAGAGGGGCAGCCGCGCCACTGTCCCGGAAAGAGCTGAGGAGAGTCCCAGATGAGGGCTCACTCAGCAGCCGCGGAGCAGAAGCCAGGGGGAGTTGCAGTGACGCGCCCGTGAGCTCCGCCGGCAGCCAGCTGCGCCTGAGTGACCGAGCCCCAGGCCGAGAGGCTGGGGGCACCCCACCTCCGAAGTGGCCCGAGCGAGCCCCAGGCTCCAGGCCCCGATAAGCGGCCGCCAAGGAGTGAGCCGGTGTGTACCTGGACGCCCATCCCCGGACACAAAGAACCACCAACGCACCGATGTCTGAGGGGGTCCGCCACTGGCAGGGGAAGTGGTGGTAGGGGGAGATAGGCCTCCAAACCTTGGAGGGCCTGAGATGCCCCCAGAGAGGTGGCGCCTGACACCCAACCTGACATATAGACACAGACATACAGGCACACACAGATACAAACATCCATTCCCACCCTCATGCTCTCATATGCACTTACTCCACACTCAACCAACGTGGAGACAGACATAAAGAGACGCTGTACACACGATCACACTCCCCAAGCGTACTCTACAAACCGGGTCTAGGTGCCCCTGGAGGGGGGAACTGCACCCAGACCCAGGTGGTGTTTCCCTTTTCCCTGCGGTGGGGGGAGGCAGACCGCCCCGACTCCGCAGCAGCAGGAAGGCTCCACACTCCAGACCGCAGTCGGACGGCCAACTCCTCCTCCTAGTCCTAGCCCCCCTGCTCCAGCAGGTCGCAGAGAACGGGGGTGAGAGAAGACTCCGAACCTCCCTCCACCCACTCATTGTAATGTTGATGCATGTGTGTTCTAAGGTGCATTTAAAACCCAGGAGGGCTTGGAGCTACCTGCCAGAGAGCAGCATCTTCCTGTAGTTGTCAACACATCTTTCATCACTTGGCCTGTACAGCATGATAAAAAATGACCCCCTTTTTTTTCAGTTAGTGCTTACAGCTACACAGTCAAGCTGCCATGGCAACTGGGCCCTGCTGAACTGCTTTTACCCCTCACTGCTGCTTACAGCTATATTGATAATTTTATAAGCTGTCTCTGTAATTTACTGTTACCTCTCCCCACCTACTTGCATCTACATCTCTCTTACCAGGACCTCTTTTGCATGCAGCACCAGTGTGGTCAGAATGCTGCATTAGTGCACACTGACAAAACAGAAAGAAGTGTGCTGTTGATCAAACTGGAAACAAACCTGTGAGATTTGTTTGCTGTTTTAGTTAAGGTTAAGATGTTAACAAGGTTGACCCTCACCATGGAAAAATACCATGCGGTGCTTGTTTGGAGTATATCTTGCTATCCCATTATTGGCACTCGAATGCAACAGTAAAACTGTGACGAATGTGGTGCTTATATTGATAAATTAATTTGTTTATTCAAATTACTATCCTGCATATTCGAGGCTAACATTTAAAATTATAAGTTCAAGGAAGAAACCTTTCTACTGCCTGCAAATGTTGCTATTATGATTTTACATTGTAATATAGCTATAATATAACTTTTACTTATGTGAGGGATCTGAATTTTTCTTCTAAATTTGTAATTTTCCATCTCTCATGCTATTTAACGTGACATCATGTGTACTGGGGTGGAGGTAATCAGAGAATTCATCGGCTGGTCTGCTGCCTTGACCTTTGAAAGACTGGCCAGATAATTAAACAGCCATATTGTTATTAGACCAAGGGTTTAAAGATGACATTTCAACAAATGTAATCCCTGTTTTGCTCACAATGCGGGCTGTTAACTTATACACAATCAAGCTTCATTCTTCAGTGGAGCTTTCACAAGAAATCTTGTCTTGTGCTAATGTGTTGTTCACGTACACATTTACGATGCAGGGCACTGTAAAGGTGTATGAAAAAACCTGTTCAGTGTTTTCCAACTCAATTTTCAGTCCTGTATTAATTTCTGATAGATTTTTTGTTTAAATTTCCTTCAGACTCCTTTTCACTGGTTCTTGGTCCCTACCATTGCCATAACATTTAAAAGATCCTGGAACCAGGCCTGAATATACTTTAATATATGAAGTATGCATTTGCAAAAATGTTTCTTGATTTGAATTCTCTTCAGTCACAGTGTACTGTGTATAAGTCTTGAGCCACTCCACATATTGTCCTTCCAAAGAGCCTTGTCATTTTTAAAGTGGTCTTAAGCAATAGTTCCCCAGGCATTCTGAAAGCCTTTCAATGTTTGTAGTTCTAAAACTTGCCATATCTAAGCTTGCTATGCAGTGCGTCCTTCAAAAAATCTGGGGGAAATGGACAAGTGGAGTACAAAAGAAGAAGTGGCAGGCCTAAAAATATCTAAGAAAAAGATCCAGCAAAGATCTGACACAGGGCGTGAGAGATGCATCTGACCTTTCAGTTGATCTGTCTACTGTTTATTGGAGCCTCATGAGAAATGATCTCAGTTTATGTGTGGCTATCAAGAAGCCATTCTTCATGAATGGAAACAGGAAGAAAAATTACAATTTTTGCTTGAACTCATCACCAGTATGTACAGAAGAGGTCAGGAGAGACTGAGTGTCTACAGCCAACTGTAAAACAGGGTGGAGGCTCTGTCATGGTTTGGAGACTGCATTTTAGCCAGTGTGCTTAAAGAGCTTGTTGCAATTGATGGGATAATGAAGAAAAGTACTATTAGATTTTGATCCGCCATGCAATATCTAATTGGCTTAATTTTATTAGCATGACAGTGATCCCAAACACACTCCCAATGCAGTAAAAGCATACCTACATAGACAAAGGAACAACAGAACACTATCAGACCTCAACAGTATTGAAGCAGTGTGGGATCATCTTGACAGAGAACAGAAGAAAAGGCAGTTAGCATCTAAAAAAAGAGCTTTGAATGTCCTTCAAGATGCCTGAAGAACTATTCCCGAAGTAGTTTTTGGGACTAGGTCTCCAGAAAAGACAGAAATGACATGAAAGCTTGCCTTAGACAGTTCAGACTGTGTCGAAGAATAAAAGTGATCACACCAAATATCGACTTTCAAGCTTGTTAGAACTGAACAAACTGAAAAATCTAAAGAAATGAGGGGTGGTTCAAGACTTTTGCACAGTACTGTACCTTCTTTGGTAAGTGCTCAAGTTTGAATTTGCTCGCATTCTGTTATTCATTGTCATTACTTTTTAATTGATGACCACCCCAAGCGATAGGAGGCGATATAGTCAAGTGCATCGTACCGCTCGGCTTTTTTCCGCCTGGTTTTGTTCAAACTATGGATCGGATATCAATGCCGGAGCTGGAGTGAGTTATCAGAATCGAGAAGGGGTTTTATTCGCTTTCCATTCAGCGGGTGTTGTGTTAGCTGAGCTGTGCTCGGTTGTGGTGCAAACTAGCTTACAGACATCGCTGACTGTTGGAGTTCACACAGTCGTCTAGTCTGTTTTAGTGAGCTGCATTTGTGTCCGACTGCGCTTCCGCCATGTTGAACTGAATCAAGTTGTGACTGACTGCTGGGACCGAAGTGACAAGCCCCAGAAATCGGACTAGATAGAGTTAGGGGGGCTGTTACCGCGCCGGTGACGCAGGAAAAACACCCAGAAGCAGAGGAAAAAAACGTAGGAATTAGATCATTCTAGTAACAGGTTTGTGTCCTGTGAAACTGTCACTGATATAGGCCACGTTTATGTAATACACGACGACACCATCGTTCAAGGCTGGACGTAGCCCGTGAATAGAGGGGAAGTCATATCAAATTCCTGGTGAGTTGTTAGCCAACTAGCTCGCTGTGCTGGCTGGTGATTGTTAGCTGGCTACTGCTAGTACTAGCGTCAGCTGTTGGTGTATGCAAGGTAACATTATAGCATTTTGGGTTGTTGGTGTTATTCACTTGCTGATAGAGTTTTCTCTGTTAGCTACTGCTTACTGAATCTTTGACAATGTCAATGCGATTAAATTGCAATTCATAGTCCTGACAGTACGTGCAGGCTGCCTAGCTCATCCCGCTAGATTCACTGAAGTCAAGCTAGCGCTAGCTACCTGCGATTGGTCCTGTTTAAAGACTGAGAAGGAACATTTCCTTTAAACGTCTAATGTTTACATGTTGGCGAATTTAAATTTCATCCACCCAGAGTTGTTAATTGTTTTATTACACCGGCTTTATCAAAACTACATTGCAGCTAACCTGTTCTATAACCCGGGCCTCTGATATGTTATTTTCAGTTTGTTTTAGCTAAGTTAGAACTTAGCGTTAGGCGATACGGGTCAGAACAGTGAGTTAAATTTCAGGAAATAGACGCCTCCACTGTCACTGACATTTTATGCGTTATCCCAGAAAGCTAAAATGGCCACGAAGTGGCATTGAGTTGAATAGGAAAATTATAATTTTATGGGTTGAACACTAATTACTTGTCGAGTCATCTCAGCAAGCCGCTTGTCAAAACAGAAAGGTTAGCTACGGTGAATACATTTACTTAAACAGAAGCTAACGGCTGGCTAACATTAACTGTTTAGATTACTTCTTATTAGCTCGACTAATGTACTTTGCAAATGGCGTTATGGTAACACAGATGGTCGACAGTAGTGAGGAGAAACGCGATATTCTCTCAGTATTGGTTTTAGCTATTTAACCAAATTCTCTACGTATTTAGGCTCATCGGCTATGCAGCAGAGGTTTGCAGGACAACTATAACGTCAGGCCTGAGCGAATGATGAGGCCTGTGTTTCTCAGCGCAGTGGGCTTTGGACGACCAGGCCTTCACTGCTGTGCTGTCTGGGCGGATCGCCTTGCAGGCTAACCATCGTTAGTTGCCGCAGCTAGCTAGCAGCCAGGGTTATTAACTAACTAGACCACCAGCTGTTAGTAGTAGTTGACGGCGCTAGTTTGCGACGACAGTTACGTAATGTCACCGTTTACTTCATCTGCATCTGGCTGTGTGTCATTTTGAAGATATTCCATCTTAGAGCATATGACATTACATGACCGATTTACCCGTTAATAATGTCGCTAAATAACACTATTATTTCAAAGCCGGGCGCTCCAAAAGGCCCCAGTTGCACCTAGCATAGAGAGCTAGCGTTAGTTATGGCTGTTGTTAAATTTGTATATCACTTTGTTGACTGTGGTTAAAAAACAAACAAAACATGATAGTATGTTTTTTTTTTCTTCGTGCGTCATGAAAGTAACCCACCGTCCCTGTTTTGGCTGATAGTTAGTTAATAATGGCTGGCTTTACAGATAGCACACTTGGCTAAATGCTGTGACATTTAGTTCTCTGCAAGCTAAAGATACTCCTAACGTTTTGCCTTTATTAATAACTGTTATGGACTGCATGTTATGCTACCTGCTGCACCATCAAAATGTTGGTGGTGCAGCAGGTAGCATGTAAAGTGGAATTTGCGCTAGTTTCACCTCTGTTAAACCAATAAATATTAAATCAGCTATTTTTCCACACCCATGTTAACTTTCTTTCAGATAGTTGGTATGATACAAGGGAGCAGAACAGCTGCAGTTTATGTGTATCTCGTTTTGCTTGTTTGTTTTTTGTATAATGTACAACCAGCACTCTGTTTCAATTATGTTCTTAGTTCTAGTCTTATATTGAGCTGCTAAATGATGTTTCTAAGTTGAGCTGCGGTTTGAGTATTTGCTTTGTTAGATTTTATACCACGCCAGCTGCTTTCAGCTGGTAAAATGGTGTAGAGAATATGTTGATATTCCCTCTTTATTACAAGGGCATTGCAGAAGGGACTAAGGTTCTGGGTTCAGACCTTGTCAGTAAATCTCTCATATATGCTCCTTCTTGATTTGTGTGGGGAAAGAAATTAAATGGAAAACATGTTCACTCTGAATAAGAATATATCCTAAGTGCTCATTTTAATAACTGAAAACCTAGAAGGTTTGCTCCAGCAACATAACATTTTATTTTGGTAATTTGAATTTTCACTTATTTTTTGACTATTGTAATGGGAAGACTTTCTAGTGGTGGTTTTAGGCAATGTGATAAATACAAAATATTTAAATTAACAATTGAAATTGGTTTTCTTTCTGTATTCTTTTGAATATGAAAAAGTGATGAGCTTTAGACTATTTGATGTAATGAAAGTGATCTAAAGGTCTGATGGTTTAGAACTGAAATCCAGGGAGAAGGTTAAATGACATTTATTTTCAGAAATATGTGGTTATCGGTGACCCCACACACAGTGCCAGTGCTAAACTGGTGTCTAAAATTGCTTACTGATGAGCATATCTGACCTTAAAGGGAATATATGGTCCATTTATTTTGTGGTTCTCATTAAATTCATTGCTGTGATGTGTTCAGTCTATGGTACTGAACAAAATAACTCAAATTGGTCAGGGAATTTGATTTAAAATGTGAATGAAAATTGTATTACCCAAGCTCTATTTGTTAGACATCCTTGACAGTTTACAGGAAAACTTCCTGGCTTAACTTTGACCTGCTCTTCTCATCACAGTTGCACATGGACACATAGTTTTGCAGTGCAGTGAGAGAATTTTACTGACATAACAGGTTTTCCGTTCAAGTAAAGCAACGTGATTAAATAATCAGGCCAGACTGCCTTACTGTCTAATCATGAGCTGCTTGGGGTTCTTGTCCCATTGAACTGTACCATTTAGCAGTATCACCAAGGTCGTTAAATCTCAGAAATTACTTTGGCAGGCACACTTGTATTGTAATCTAAAAAATGATTGCTGAAGAGTAAGAAACAGAATAAATGTGAACTAAGGTATTGTGAGCTAATACATGACAGTGCTCAAAAGGCGTTTCATGATGGTGTAAAACCTATAATTTTCAGTCTTAAATGGGAGTATAGTTTAAAACAAGGGATCAATTAGCTGATAACTAATGCAGTAGCACTAAATCTGTTTTTTCCTATACAGTCCATTGTTAACCCGTTCCTTCATATACAATCGGATGTTTATGTCTGCATTTGAGATTATTATTTTTCTTGTTGTGGGATTCAGGCAGACAGCATCTTCTGGGTTAAATATTAGAATTAAAATGAAAACTGGCTTTTGGATGATGACTTATGGTTTGCCTCATATTGGCTAATCCCAGGGACATATATCAAAGTGTTACAATAGTAGTTTATTGTTCTTTATCTTTCTTTTCTTATTAAGTTAGTAAGGGGTAGTGTTATTACTTTAAGGCTTGATGGGCTGAGACTGAACTCTCCAGTTTTGTCCTTTTTGGCAAATCATCTTCCTTTCTGAATAAAAGAGAAAAGAACATGTAGGCAATCACTGAAAAACTGAGTGATACAAGCTGAACTGAGCTGACAGGCACAGCTCAGTTCAGTTTATTTTATTTTAGATTTAAACATGTATTTTAGATATTACAAAGTCTCCTAACCCATTCAGCTTTTACATGTTAAGCAGTCAGCTGATAATTCTGACCTTTGCCCCCTCTTCTCTGCTCCAGGTTATGCAATGGTCTCAGCAGCACACCCAGATCTCCAGGTGCTTGTGTCCCTCTCTCGTGTGTTCCGGCTCTCTTCCCTCTGCTCTACAGCTGAGGTGGCTGTGATTTCCCTCCTGGCCAGCGCTCCCTAAGAGGCCAAGATTGCCAAGATCTGCCCCGTGGCGAGCATGACGGCCACCACGCGTGGCTCTCCGGTGGGGGGCAATGACAGTCAGGGCCAGGGCCAGGCTCCTGATGCTCAGAGCCAACCCCCACTGCCACAAAACCAGGTCAGCATCATCTTTCTAACACTCGTTTTAGATAGGTGAAATGAAGAAAAGAAAAAAACCCAAAAACGGTTATAGGAATGAAAAAAGATATTTGTTTTTGTTTTGTTTTGCTTTTTTCAGTCAACACAGCACAGTTTTTTTTTCTTTTTCTTTTGCTGATATTGCTCGTACCTAACCACACACAGATGCCCAGGGAGATGAAGAGAGAGGGGAGGTGGGGGCGGAAAAGGAGGGAGAAAGGGAGAGAAGGCGAAGCATCAATGAACAGAGCCTCCTGAGTGATGGATAAAGGGTGTGTGTGTGCGTGTCTTTGTGCGTGTGCAGGCCTGTGTTGGTTAGAGATGAGCTGTGGTGAGACGTGAGAGGCAAGCTGCCTATGTAGGTCAGCCAAGCAGAAGGAGCCTTCACCACACACCCCCACATTTTATATTTCTCAGTTATGCATCTCTTTCCACGTTGAGTATCCCTCCTTTACTCTTATACACAGCTGCTCACACCACCACCACTGTTGATGCGCACTCAAAAGATGAAAGAAAAAATAAAGTGGTTAAATGCATATTCATCGATGTACATTTTTGATTGTATTTCTCAAATACTCTTACTTCCAGTGTAGCCCATGTCAACTCTTATTATATTTCCTGTATGGTGAAATGAGTAATACTTCATATTTAAAGTATCAGAGTTATGATCACTTGAATGACCTTTCTTTTTTCTTTTGTTTTAAATCAAGCTTTTCACCAAAACTAGCGTAAGCAGGAAGTTAGAAAATGTCTATAATAGGAGCAGGTGGTCACAAACTAGCAGATCCTGTCCTAGCTGTTTGGTAACTATAGGACCTAATTTGGAGGAAAAAAATCCCTTTACATGTGAAAGGTTAATGTTTTTTTTCAGTCCTACCTTATTTTTGGGAATCCAATCTTCTCTCATGACAATGCATGCAAACTTCAGTATTTATTGCCTATTGACACTATCTCATCAAGCCAAACAGTTTAAAATCTGTTTGTCGGTTGAAAGCTTTTGTTTCAGTCAGTTCTCTTGGAAACTGTATGTAGTGCAGTTTCTTTTAATTGCACCCCTACTGGGAGATCCTTATGCAGCCTCTCCAAAGCTGACCCTAGTTGTTTGTTTAGTGTAGGATCATGGCTGTGCTAGCCCATATCTACTAACAAGCATCTTTGTCATGACATTGTTAGGCTTTGCCATAAGCCTCTCTGAACATATTCCACTTGTTGATATTTTGTTGACTATGTAAAAGCCATGCAGATTACAGAAGTTGAAAGTTGGCTTTTATGTAGGTTTATAGCGGCTGTATTCTGCTGCCAGGAGTACACAGAATATATCTTAAAACAAACAAACAAACAAAAAAACTTGTGTTATCAAACCACAGTCCAAAACGAATAAAATGGCTGTTTTGGCTTGTGGGAAAATTCTCTTAAATATTTATCATCACATGAGGTAAATCATTCAGTCCCTAACACACTGGTTTTTGTATCTTTAGTTTATTTGTTTTAAGTTAGCTGTAAGTGTTTTTGTTGTTAGGACAGATTTTTAAACAAAATGTGGGACTTCTTGTCCAACGGCTTTAGCCTGAACTAACATATTGTCTTGACTTGGCCACTGTGTCTGTAAAGGAACAACCTGCACCTGTTTCACCTCATCAGTGATGAAACTCTGAGACACACACTAATGTGATATCAGTAGCGGTACAACCAGCATTAGAGCAGAACATATTTCCTTTTCTAAAAGCAGAAACAAAAAGCCCCTGTTTTGAGCAGGTCTTCTGGTGCATCTCCAGCCTTGCTTTTGGTTCTTGAATGTACCTGGTTGACACATTCCCGCCCATTGTTATGCTTTCTAGCAGTACCTCACAGGTGATGTGTAAATCTACCATTTTTTGGGTTTTTATTTTTTGATAAAGTTATAAATGTGACTAAGTAAGCTATGCAATAAATGAGCTTCCTTTGTGAGACGTAATGCATTCAGTGATTTGTTTCTATATTTTGGTAAATTCCCTCTTTACTTGCTTTTTGTGGTTGAAAATTAAGCTCTAAACCTCAACCCAGTCAAAAATACAAAAAAACAAAACAGATTTACACTTGCCTGAAAAAGTAAATGATCCTGAGTGATAGTGTGACCTTCAGCTATACAAGCTAAGGCTTGAGTTAAGCATGCCTAGAGACCAGTTGGTGGCCTCTGTCAACCGTTGCTCATTAGGGGGGGGGGAAGTGTGCTGTGTGACCGGTCGGGAAGTGGTTGTAGGCAGTCACTGTAAAATTGATTGCTAAAGCCCCAGTCATACAGGCCTAGAAATCAGTCAGTCAGTGGTAATCCCAAGTTACAAAGGAAAAAAAGCATTATTCCTTCACTGGTTAGCTAGTGGTTCCTGGGTGATGTTAGCAGACACTCTGTGAAATTGGTCATAAAGAGAGAGGTTTTTTGTTTGTTTTTTTTTTGTTTTTTTTTTTAATCAAAGGCATGTGGATGTGTTTAAAAAAAAGAAGAAAAAAAAAGATAGGGGTGATATTTTATGACTTATGTCTTTTGCCCACTGAGCTAAAAAAATGAAAGATAACTGACTGTTAAGTGAACTGGATTTAATGGAGGTAATTGTCAGAAAAGATGAGAACAGTGAAATTGTTAGACAATGCTGCTTTTAAAGGTTAGGGTATTAAAGTTTAAATAAACTGAGGAAAAATGAAAATATAATTAGTTGGCCACTAACACTAGTTAGATGTTTTAGTAAAAACAAAGGAGTGAGTGTGCTGGAATAAAGCCATTGTTTTCCAAAATGCTGCCCAGGTGCAGGTCTTTTGAAATGAGGCATACTGCACATCGAGGGCCGTGCTGTCGTGTGTTTGTAAGCTGGTTCAGGCATTTTCTTTACATCAACTTATTGTTTGGTGCACTTTTTTGGAATTGGTGAATTTATTTGGATTTGTAGAAGCTAGGAATTGTTAATGTGTGAGTGCATTTTTTTTCAATTTGTTTCTGCATTCGTAATTAACCACATATATATCATTAGGTTTTTAGTTTGGATTTTAAGCTACATTTGCTTTTGATACTTGGTCTGCCATTGCATTTTTTTCCTTTCATAGCAGCATAGACCTGAAATCCAGAAAGATTATTACATGAGATCTGATTTTGATGGTCTGCATTTTTTCTAGACGTCATCTCCTAACTCATCTAATGAGAACTCTCCAGTGAGCCCACCAGATGAGCAGGGCCAGGGGGATGGTCCCCCTCAGCTGGAAGAGGAAGAGCCAGCTTTTCCTCACACTGACCTAGCCAAGCTCGATGACATGATCAACAGGTAGGTCACATTTAAATCTCAGCTATGACAGAGAGTAAACTCAAATTGTTTTGTAAGCATACATAACTTGGTTAATAACATTTTTTAAATTGGGGGGATGGGAGGACCCATGTCTCCTGGCATACTCTGCGGAGTCCATTTAAAGTTTGCTTCGTGTTCAGTCTGAACACATCACACCATTCACACTCTCACAGCAGAGTTGCCTAACAGCAAAGTAAATATAGCTCTTTGGGGTGCAGGTAGACAATATCAATGTAATATTTATGCATTTTACACAGGTGAATATTACAAATATTGCACAGTATCCTTTTCCTCTTTTTTTCTGGCGATTCATGTCTTTCTGTTCTCCTAGGCCTCGTTGGGTTGTTCCAGTTTTGCCAAAAGGAGAGTTAGAAGTCCTCTTGGAAGCTGCTATAGACCTGAGTAAAAAAGGTGGGAGTGCACAGAATGTTCTTTTTCATAGAGGAGCTTTGTGGCACTGACATCCTGCAGTCTGTGCTTATGGCTTTCACTGGCTAGTTTTTTGTCAATATAATATAATGTGAAACATCTAACAGATGTAGGAAATCTCTTTCCTTTGAGCTTGTTAAATAATGAAACACTCAGTAGAATATAAAATAGTCAGTGATTTCTTTTGCCTGTTTTACTTAATTTTCCTTGCGTGCTTTGCACATCAAGAGTTCCTGGATGTGTAAAAATACTTAAATAATTTACAAAGACATAAAATGGAATATTACAAAATCTTCATGTGTAGTTGTAAATTTCAGATGCAAGTGTTTTTGTAACTTTTTTAGAACTTCATCATATTGATTAATTGATTAAAAAGATTAGCACTAAACTCAAACATTTTCCCATTTGGTACTTGGTTTTGTACTTTTTGTTAAATACACATAACCTTTACTTTTTACTTAATCTGCAATATTGACATAATTATGTAAAGAGAACAGTGAAGAACTGGCCTTGCTATTGCAGTGTAGGTGTTCAGCTCTGTGCTGCCTATAACATTGCTAACAATTACCTTTTAAATGTTCTTTAAATTGATCCAAGATTTACAGTTATGCAATCAAAATATGTTGTTAACATATGTTTTGTATTTCTTATATGAAGTATACCAAAAGGACTTAACTTTTAAATTGCATCAGTGATGATATTAATCTCGTGCATATAGGGCAGTTGTCTCTTTTGATGAAATCCACCAAAGTCAGTGAGGAATCAAAAAGAGCGAGTTGTATACAGAGACATTTTTTGTACTGGAAGTGCCCATGACCTCCTTAGCAGAGGCTTCTCTCAGGTGCTTGTTGTTGCTAGGTTACAAAACCGTCTTCTTTAAAGTTTTCTCCTCTGTCATTATTTTTAGTGTTGCTACTGTAAGTTATGCCCCTTCTGATTGGTCTCTAAGAGAGAAGTGACATTGATGAGAGCAGGAGTATTCCCAAAACTGACCTGTGTTCAGCTGAGAGGCCTGTAAAGCGCAGCGGAAAACTGCTGTGTGCCTGAGGGCATTTTTTCTCTGAGGACTATGAGTGGTATCAGTGCTCAGCTTCATAGGATTTCTATAGAAAAGATGTGCTGACAGCACATAAAACTGCATATGGACACGGGTCCTTAGTTAGGTTCTTATTTTATGTTTATGTTAACTGAACAAGTTTATTATTCTTAGGCTTCAGACTCCTCTAAACACTTTTTCCAAGTGTTTTTCTTTTTCTACTGTTTGCCCTGGATAATGTCAGAAAGAAAGGAAATCCTTGACTCTCCAAACGTTCTGTTTATTAGAGGCACCCAATCAGAAGATAGTCAACTCAAATATGTTTTTCACTATATGAATGCTTTGTTGTTGTTGTTGTGCCTCTCATTCTTATTTTTCATCTCCTTTACCTTGCTATTATTATTATTATTATTATTATTATTATTATTATTATTATTATTATCTAATGGGTGACTTTTCTTGCAGGACTGGATGTGAAGTGTGAAGCATGTCAGAGGTTTTTCCGAGATGGTTTGACTATTTCCTTCACAAAAATCCTCACAGACGAGGCAGTCAGTGGTTGGAAGTTTGAAATCCATGTGAGTTTTTTTTGCTTCTGCCTTACAGTTTGGTTTGATTTTTTTTAAGATGACCATGCTTTCAAATAATCACAATAAAGAACCTATATAGTATATTTAAAAGCAAATTCACATTTTTATGAGATACAAAATCGTTCTTGTATGTTAGATGCTTTTCTAAAATTTGATTTAAAGGTCCAGATTGTCCTGATGAGGGATGGCGGTCTGTAAAACCTGTTTCTTCATTCTTTGCCTTTATCTCATTAGATACATCCATTGTTCAGATCTTAGGTTGGTCTGCAAAGTGAGTTGTTATGTAGTTTTTGTAGATTTAATAGAAAGAGGCATTTCCAGCAGTGATCAGTGATCTTTTTTCTTTTTTTCTTAAGCTCTTGTTCTTGAAATTGATCTGTGGAACGTACTTGAAATAAACCAGTAAGACAGATGTGTGAGGATTTAAAGGCGGAAAAGGGGTTTTTGTTTCTCTTCCTCACTGTGGATTCTTTTTTAAAATCTAATCTTTTTCAGTATATTATACATCATCATGCTTGTCACCTGCAGCTCCTTTTAAAATGAGACACTGAGAAGATGAAGCAGTCAGAGACTTGTAAAGTCTAAAAGCTTGCTGGGAATGCTGTGATGAGTCAGTCCTGTATTGATTGCTCATATCTGGTTTCTACAGACATGTGAACTAGCCAGGAGCCATGCAGAACAGCCTGGTTGCTGGAATTTGACCAATGGCGTGACTAGCAGGAGTGCTCTTCCTTTGTTTGTGTGGAAGTGTAATTTCTTTTGTTGACAATGTGGAATCCTCATTAAAGGCAACAAAATGTGGGTGTAATGAGTGAAATGTGCAATTTTTCTCTAGCTTGGGAGCTGAAGAGTTAAGCCTGTCAGACTTCAGGGTTACTGGGGAGAAACCATGAATAGTAAAATGTGTGTTGTAAGGCTGACCAGAAGTTAATCACAGCAGTGTCGAGGCTGGGCTTTTTCCAGTTCTTGATATTGTTCTTGTGATCCTGCCTTTCTTTCTTTTAAACTCGGGTTTTATTCCACAGAGGTGTATCATAAATAACACACACCGGTTGGTGGAGCTATGTGTGGCCAAGCTCTCTCAGGACTGGTTTCCTCTACTGGAGCTGTTGGCCATGGCCACCAACCCTCACTGCAAGTTCCACATCTACAATGGCACACGGCCCTCTGAGACCGTCCCTGCTGGAGCACAGCTGGCTGATGATGAACTCTACGCTCGACCACCAGACCCTCGATCTCCCAAGGTGACTCAGTACAACAGTTGACCATAAAAACTGTAAAATGACTAGTTTATAATCTGATTCGCATTAAGTGATCCAGACTGATCCAGTCATGCGTTTTGTATTGTATAACAAATCCTTAGGTGTATGGAAAATTGTCAAGATATGTCATGCAGAAGATGAGCTTTGAGTTTTCTTTCTTTTGAGGAGAGTTAGCTCATCTTTCTTCCTCAAGACAAACTCCATCAAGTGACATTTTAGTCTCGCCCTGAAGACCCTTTTGAAATAAAGAATCCCTCTCTGGAGCTGCCTGATAAAAAATAACATGGACTTCACTGTCCCTAAGACATTTAATGCTTATGTCAGAAAGCAGATTGTATAAAAGGGAAGGTGGATACACCAGAGAATAAGAATTGTACAGTAAAGGAGTGATGAATGCAGTGTGGGCACAGGGTCAGTAGAAGCAGTACTGCAGTATTGCTTGCCTGTCTGGCTGTCTATTGGCAGGGGGCCCAGGACTACTTAGTGTTTTACTGTGCTGTTACGTCAGAGATTATTATTATTATTATTATTACTATTATTTTTAGGAAATTTAAATCAAATTACTCATTACTAAATATTTAACAGCAGTGCCAAATTTAAAGTTAATTTTTAGCTAAAGGAAATGGTAAATGGCCTGTATTTATATAGCGCTTTACTAGTCCCTAAGGACCCCAAAGCGCTTTACATATCCAGTCATCCACCCATCCACACACACATTCACACACTGGTGATGGCAAGCTACATTGTAGCCACAGCCACCCTGGGGGGCACTGACAGAGGCAGTGGAAGACCAAAGGAAGACCAGCTACATTAAAATAAGAGTTGAAGTTTGAAGCTTGTTCTCCTTAGCAGTGTGCCTCTTTCACAAGCCATGCATCTCAACTGAGAATAAATATAGAAAACCAAAGAATAGATATGTTTCTTCAAGCTTGCCAATAGGAATTTAGTTTGAGAAGTTGTTCATTTACACAGAGAAAACAATTTCTGTTGTAGTTTCAACCTAAAGTCTCTGAATGGAAGCTGATGATAGTTTAGCCTGTGTAACCAACCTGACTTCACATTAAAGGGTGCTTATACAGTTTGTTTTTGTCCCTTGTTTATTCTGATCACAGGGTTGGTTGGTGGACTTAATAAACAAATTTGGCACGTTAAACGGGTTTCAAATTTTGCACGATCGCTTCATGAGCGGCCAAGCACTGAATGTCCAGATCATCGCTGCACTTATCAAGTAAGTGCTGACACAGCACAAGGTTTTACACCACGTTGCAAAGTGCTTTTGGTGCAATGGTCTTGTTTCTGGAACTGACTTTCTGTTTCTACTTTCTGTTTTACAGGCCTTTTGGCCAGTGTTATGAGTTTCTCACATTGCACACAGTAAAGAAGTACTTCCTTCCAGTCATCGAGATGGTTCCCCAGTTTCTAGAGAATCTCACAGATGAGGAGCTAAAGAAAGAGGCCAAGAATGAAGCCAAAAATGACGCACTGTCCATGATAATCAAGTCTCTGAAGAATCTGGCTTCTCGTGTACCAGGGCAGGAGGAGACCGTGAAGAATTTAGAGATTTTTAGGTTAAAAATGATTCTTAGGTAAATATCAAATTCAGTCTTCTCTGATAAAGATTTTGTTTAACTTTAAGTTTGATCAGGTTTTAAACATTTTATTTTTGTTTTTTACCACCAGGTTATTGCAAATTTCTTCTTTTAATGGCAAAATGAATGCACTAAATGAAGTTAACAAGGTCATCTCCAGTGTGTCCTACTACACTCATCGGCATAACCCTGAGGAGGAGGAATGGCTGACTGCAGAGCGTATGGCGGTACGCTCAGCTCTTAACATTTGTGTTTTACATCAGGGATTTTAATGTCTGTGAAATTCATTTCTCCTTTACACATCTCATTATGGTGCTTCAGGAATGGATCCAACAGAACCACATCCTGTCCATTGTGCTGAGGGACAGTTTGCATCAACCACAGTATGTCGAGAAACTGGAGAAGATCCTTCGCTTTGTTATCAAAGAGAAAGCTCTTACCATGCAGGATCTGGACAACATCTGGGCTGCACAGGTACTCTGCAATTGATCATTTAAAAAAAATAAAAAAATTATAGCCTAAGAGCCCTTACTCGTGGTTTTATCAACTACTCTTATTTTCATACGGAGGCAAAAATCAAAGTTAGATAAAACCTTGCAGATGGTTGAACAGATGCAGCAATACAGCACAGTACGGCATTGTTGCAAGATTACAAAACATGTTTTATGGGGCTTTGATCCAGGACGTGGTACGCACTGTGCTTGACGTTTGCGTTCAGTGCACTGTTTCAGGGACCTGTGGCCAAAGGAGCAAAATGGGCACTTTCAAAAACTTGTGCAAGATGTCAGTCATCTAAACTATTAACCCTTATTGCGGATATGCAGCAAGCTATGTCACTGTTAAAATGCATACCTGGTGCAGCTCTTTCCAAGAAAAGAATGCAGTAAATGCAGTACAATGGTACAAGCATACATGCACCAACGCACAATATCAAATTTTCCTCCCTTTTGTATTTGCTGTAGCAAAGGCAACTTCATTCTTCACAAGAGCTCCTGAGGTCTATGTTTGGGCTTTGCTCTGCATGGCGACAGACTGCCATTGCACAGTACAAGTCATTAAAAACGATGGCTTTCAGATTGCAGTGTGAAAGCACCTTTTAAATGTGTGGTTTTGTTTTGTCTTTTTCTTTTTTAGAGAGAGATTTTACTAGTGGTTTCTAAGAATCCTGACGATTATAATTGTTTTGCACTGGCGCCAGCTTTATTGGACTATGTTTTACAATTTTAAGATTTTAAAGATTGCCACATTCTTGTCAGTAGTGCGGAACAAATAATAAATAAATAAAAAGATGTGTCCTTGCCCAGGTATGTTTTATAGATTTGTTTTTTTTCTAACCTCAACCCTGTTTGTGCAGTATCTGTACAAACTGTGCCTCCATGGTGTGATCATGGCACACAGCTCTAGATTTCTGCAGTGCTCACACCTATAAATCGCTGAGAATGTATACGTCATCTTTCAAATCTGTCTTACAAGAAAGAGCTGGCAAAGATTCAAAAGAATACAATCAGCTGACAGAACAGAACAATAATCAACGAATCATTAAAAACAATTGCAAGGATAATTAAACCTGTTAGCAATGATCACAACTTTAATTTAAGGACAGGTTCGACTTTATTCTAGTTGAAGAGTGCGTATGTACTTGACATGCCAAGTTTGCTGCTTGCATTGGGGAATATTGAAGGTTATGTTTTTACTGGGTTTTGAATTGTAGTTAGAAAATTTAAAGAGATGAGAAATATGAGGAGGATTGGGAGCAGTAATAGTCTCTTATAAATGGATGACATGTACAAAGCACCACTACTTATTGGCTAAAAGCAATTGAATCCAACCTTTTCAATACATAAGTTTAAAGTTTTTCATAACTTTTGAAGTGTTGTATTCTATGGTAGATACTGATGTAGTTTTGTTTTGCAGCAGGACACTAAAATGTATGCACATAGTCAAGGACAGACATGAAGGTTGGACTGCATGATATTTTTTTAAGCTGGCAAAATACAGACATCCTTTTATTCTTAGCAAAAAGGTTAGATAGAAAGTATGAGATGGAAGGTGAGTCAGGGCTGAGCTGGGGTGGAGCCTGAAGCATGTAGCACACTGTCATCACCAAGAAAAGGACGTGATTTGGAAAGTAAACTTCTCTGGACCAGACTTCACGCACTTTCAACATTCTAGTAAATTGACTTAAAATGATCCACTGTTAATAGGGAATTTTCTCTCATTTAAACAAGCAAATTAGAATATACTTTTTGTAGTGTCTTTATAATAGCCAGAGTAAACCCTTTATCACAAAGTTTCTGGTAGAATATAAATATTGTGACCCTGACAGCTGAACTGTTCTGTGTATGTCTGCAGGCTGGTAAACACGAGGCCATCGTTAAAAATGTCCACGACCTGTTGGCTAAGCTGGCGTGGGACTTCTCGCCTGAGCAGCTGGATCACCTTTTTGACTGTTTCAAGGTGAGTAAGACTTGTCCTCAGTAGTTACAGGCGATAAAGGATTTTTGTCCACAATGTATATTTTTCATTTGCTTTCAGCTGAATCGTGCTGCAGTGTAATTGTTCCACTGATACTACTGTAACCCCCCCCCCCCCCCCCCCCCCCAACTTCTATAGGCAAGCTGGACCAATGCCAGCAAGAAGCAGCGTGAAAAACTGTTGGAACTTATTCGCCGCTTGGCTGAGGATGATAAGGATGGTGTGATGGCCCACAAGGTCCTTAACTTGCTGTGGAACCTAGCACACAGCGATGATGTGCCTGTAGACATCATGGACCAGGCTCTCAGTGCTCACATCAAGATATTGGACTATAGTTGCTCACAGGTACATGCTGCGGTTTATGTTTGACTCCAAAAATATGAAAATAATAGGCTGGTCTTTCTTAACTCTATACTGATGATGTTTAATTTTCATTCACAGGACAGAGACACCCAGAAGATTCAATGGATAGATCGCTTCATAGAGGAGCTACGAACCAATGACAAATGGGTGATCCCTGCCCTTAAGCAAATCAGAGAAATCTGTAGCCTCTTTGGAGAAGCTCCTCAAAACCTCAGGTAAGGTCATGGTGGAAATATATTCCTACATAAATGCACAAAAAGCACAGTTCTAATACTGGCAATTATTTTTTTTTTTATTAAAGGTATCATTTACTGTACTTTTAATGCTTTATAATGAATCATTTATATTTATTTTGCACAGAATGCCTGAACACTCATAAAGAAAACATAATTTTCTGTGTTTGAGCTGAGCATTTATCCCAATGGCTGAGGCGTGTCAATTTTGCATTTCAGAAAATTAATGGCATTGCAGTTTACATTTTATTACACCGCTGTAAGATAACATTTTTTGTCTGCAACTCATTCCAGTGCACTAATTATCCATCAGCACTAACCAACAAAGCTGGACAACCTTTTTTTTTTTCTTCCTTATTTGTTCAATATCTCTCAGTAAATCAGTCAAGCAGCATGGGTTGGTGAGCATTGTTTTGTTTTGAATACACTGGAAAGAGCTGAAAAGCTGCACTTTCCGCTTTAATTCGGACCAAAAGCTTTTACATAAGATCGCATCATGCCAGTCAAAATACACAATACTTTATAGACACGATACTAGTTCTGTCCAGTAAATAATATTAGTTAATTAAGTTCATCTGAGCAACTTTACAGATCACAAATATACCTTAATGGAATTCAGCCATTATCAATTTAATTATTAACACTTGGCTTTTTCCCAAAGTGTAAGTCAAGCATACATTAAAGCTTGTTCTGCGAGTGAATCAGGTTATCGTGCAGCCCCCCCCCCCCCTTTCTTTTTTCTTTTTTCTTTTCTTTTCTTTTTTTTTTTTAAAGCTGTGTACTCTAGCAACTCAGGGTCTTCAGGCCCCAGAGTAGCATTGATTTAAAGTTACTATAATAAATAATTTTAAGTTTGATTGTGCAACATTAAATTGTTTAGACTTGGAGTAGTGTTTTTCTTTAATAGTAACTGTAGAAAATATGTAGCACACATGCCTGTTGTTTTTCAGAAAGAAAATGCCAATTTACATACAAACGAGCTTAGCGGGGTAAGTTTAATGCTAATTCCAGGGCTCTTCCTATTTCTGTGTTACGTCAAGTCTAACTTTCTCTTTGACATATTAAAATGTATAAAAAATGCAAAATCCCTGCCGTGAATACGCTTAAGCAATTCCTTCATGGGTTTCATCTCAAATGACTTACTGCTTATTCAAATTCCTTAAAGTTTGTGCATGTGTAGGTCAGGCAAGATTAGGACAGCTCTAAATTGCATTAACTTTTATCATTAATGTTGTGTTGTTTGAAACCTTGGTGACCCAGGTGGCAAGTGTTTGCTTAGCTGTCAGGTTGTTTATAGGAGCAATTCCCCTTAAGAGCAAAAATGAGTCCTACAGAGAATTATAGCTTATATACCAAAGTTGCATCAGTTTGTTTCATAATTGTAATTGATGACTGTCTTTAGTAAGGATTTTTGTTTTGAAGTCACATGAGGCTTCTAACAACTTAAGTGTGACAGGTCTGTGGACTGCTTACATGAGTAACTAATGTTGTGCTCTCAGATTTGAACAGAATCAGGGTAATCTCGGTATTTATGGTGACATTAATACATTCAGGGTGTGGTTGATTCTTTCAAAGCGGTTACTCAATGATGTAAAATGTAGTTATTTAATAGGTGAAGAACAGCCATCACTGGATAAACTCTAGTGTGTTTAATTTCTCTAGAGACGCTTGGTGGGAGTTTCTTGGTGGGAGCCATGGTGCATACACAGCATTTAATCTAGTAGTGAGTTGCACAGCTCAATGAAAGGTCCTTTGAGATGGAGCCCAGCTCTTCCTGATGCCTTTCAGCTCAAATCATTCAATGCAAAAATATCAGGGGTATTTCATGCCTTGGATCCACATGTCTCATTTATGTTAACATGTTTTTTTCCCCCTTTTTTTAGTGTTATATATATTTTTTAAATGTTATATTTTTTTATGAATTCAAATTGATAATTGGTGTCATCACTGTACTGTTTTTTTTTTAAGTTGTTCTTATAAGACAATATAGCTGATGAGTATAATGGGATGGGGGAAAAGAAGAAATATTAAAATGATTTTTAAGTATCTGCTGATTCTCGCAGGACTCTTTATGGTTTATACTGGCTCTCAAAAGTACAGGTTTGCAGGCTTATTCATTTTCAGACCAAAACATTCTTGTGGAAATAAGGCATGAAATGGCCTTTATTGATATGACTTTCTTTGCTGGTTATTCTATAGCATACATACACACAGAGATGCAATAAAAGCTGCTTTATTTATGCCCCTAATACAGACATATGAGAAATCAGTCTTGCTATGTTTTCTCAATCACAGTTGTATCACTAAAAGTATGTAGATTCAATTTCAGGCTGGTCAACAGTCTTGTGTTTTTACTCACTGCTTTAAAACCGCCTATATCCACCAATCATCCTGCTGTTCTCTCTTCAGTCAAACTCAGAGAAGTCCCCATGTTTTTTACCGCCATGACCTGATCAACCAGCTGCAGCATAACCACGCACTGGTGACGCTTGTGGCTGAGAACCTCTCAGCCTACATGGAGACCATGAGGCAGTTGTCTAAAGGTACTTTGGTCAGACCAGATATGGTCCTCTATATTAGTTGTGTCAGTTGAATTGTGTACAACCTGCTGTGTGACTCAACATGTCTCTTTTTCAGAGGAACAAGCAGAGTTCGACCCACAGACAGTTAGACCAGGAAGCCGCTATAGCCATGTCCAGGAAGTCCAGGAAAGGCTCAACTTCCTGAGGTACATTACATTGGGCATTGCATAGTTAAATATATAAAATGTAGTAGTAAAGTAGTACTCCTTGGAGGGAAAAAGAAAGAAACAAGGTAGGATCCTGTGTAAAAATGTGCAAATATGATACAAGTCCACATATTGCGTCAACATCACTCTGACCTTCTGGTCACCAGGGTCCATTTAAATTTAAATTTGTATGTACCAGGTTTCTGCTAAAAGATGGCCAGCTGTGGCTGTGTGCCCCGCAGGCCAAGCAGATCTGGAAGTGTCTGGCTGAGAACGCAGTGTTTCTCTGTGACCGTGAGGCTTGCTTTAAATGGTATGGCTCTATTTCTCCTTGCCTATGGCATAATTAGTTTCTTAATTGAAATTTGATAATCACAAAGTATGCTTTCTGAACGATGTGTTTCTTTCCCATCACTTAATAGGTACTCCAAACTGATGGGTGACGAGCCAGATCTGGACCCAGACATCAATAAGGACTTCTTTGAGAACAATGTTTTGCAGTTGGATCCCTCTCTGCTGACAGAGAATGGGATGAAGTGCTTTGAGAGGTTCTTCAAGGCTGTCAACTGCAGGGAGGGGAAATTGGTAGCAAAGCGCAGGGCCTACATGATGGATGACCTGGAACTAATAGGCTTGGACTATCTCTGGAGGGTGAGGAGAGAAGTTGCAACAGGCACACATGAACATTTTAGTTTTCTTTAACATTTATTTTTTAAGGTCATGAGAATTTGATTTAGGAGAAAAAAAATTGTACCTTGAAGATTGTAATCACGTTCTCTTTTTTTTTTCACCTTTCTTGCCACTTTAGTGCCCCAGAGCTAAGATGTCTAACTTACAAATTCTCTGTTTAGGTGCTTTAATAAAGATTTACTGTGCATGCTCTGCAGCTTTGAAGCTTCACACAACTACCTGATGTTTGGGTTGTTAATGTTTTCACATGGCCTTTAAAGATGAGGCTGCTGTGCACTTATCTCAGACATCCACACACATGAATGTATTAAAGACTGACTTGCAGCTCTTCTGTTTTCTCCCAGGTGGTGATTCAAGGAAGTGACGACATTGCAAACCGAGCCATAGACCTGCTGAAAGAAATCTATACCAATCTGGGACCAAAACTACAAGTTAACCAGGTACTGTGACTTCTCTCAGTTAGAGAAACTGTTTCATCTGCTGTTCCAAATTGTTAGTTCGCATGTGTCAGTTAACAAATGTACTATATACATTAGTAATATCGAAGTCTTTGACCATTTTTTTTCTTGTCTCCCCTTTTAGGTTGAAATTCACGAAGACTTCATCCAGTCATGTTTTGACCGCCTGAAGGCATCCTACGACACCCTTTGTGTGTTAGATGGAGATAAAGACAGCATTAACTGTGCCCGTCAGGAGGCCATCCGCATGGTACGAGTTCTCACTGTGCTTAAGGAGTACATCAATGAGTGTGACAGTGACTATCATGAAGAGAGGACTATACTGCCCATGTCAAGGTACTGTCGCAATTACATCATTGATTCAGTTATCATAAATGCCCATATCTCATTTGTCGAATGTCATCCGATTGACAAATAAAAACATGAGACATGAAAACAAAACTACAGCACAAACATTTTGCAACATTTCTCTTCATGAGATAAGTAAGGTGTTGACATTACTTTTACTATATTTCAGTTACCTCTTTACTCTTTTCTTCTTGCAGAGCTTTCCGTGGGAAGCATATCACATTGATTGTACGTTTCCCCAACCAAGGTCGACAGGTGGATGATTTGGATATCTGGTCACACACAAATGACACAATTGGCTCGGTTCGGCGTGGTATTCTAAACAGGATAAAAGCAAATGCTGCCCATACCAAGATCGAGCTCTTTATTGGTGGAGAGGTTGTTGATCCAGCTGACGACAGGAAGCTGATTGGACAGCTCAATTTGAAGGACAAAACGGTGAGAGAGTGATATTCTGTTGGACTGACAAAAGAATCACTCTGATGAAGCTGCTGTACTGTGATTATTTTTTTTGTACTAATATATGTACTAATATATTTATTTTTGCTCTTTATTAATAATGCATTAACGCTGCCTATACCAATATTAAGACTTTGAAATAAAAATGTTTCCTTGCACGGTAACTGTTTTTATACAGCTTATCACAGCCAAGCTGACCCAGGTGAGTGCCAATATGCCCTCGAGTCCAGACAGCTCATCTGACTCATCCACTGGCTCTCCTGGTAACCACGGTAACCACTACAGTGATGGCCCCAACCCTGAGGTGGAGAGCTGTCTTCCGGGTGTGGTAAGTAAAGTGAATAGATTCTGCATAAGCTGCACATGCAGTTTCCATGTTCCATATATATTCCATATACTTGTACAGCACTAACAAGTGCTAGTTGATAGTTAATCAGACTAGAGCTGGGCGATATATCGAGTTTTTAAAACATATCGATATATTTTTATACGAGATATAAGATGTGACAATATCCTTTATATCGATATAGTCTATGTTACGTTATAATTATAGTTGTGGAGCCGCAAGTTTGCCTCTCTTTCGTCCACTTTTGTCTCTACGCAACGTTACTCCGCCTCGCCTTCACTGAAGACAACTCCCCCTCCTCCCCCATCGCTTCACGTGCAGGCAGCGACAAGACGGACACGGCAAATCTCCGTTAACGAGTTACTGCGCATCGCCCCATGCGTGGGGCTGGACGGCGTCAACGCGCTAACGAGCTAACCGCGCTAACGAGCTAACAGCGCTAACCCTAAAATCCTTTCATTCTCTCAAAAGTTGATAGCGCGCCTTATGTATGAATTCTGGTTGTGCTTGATGGCCGCGAACCGATTTTATGTGGTACACGGCGCTCAGCAATCTGTCAAAATGTTTGAGTACGACTTTGGTCAGCTACGGAGCTGCACCGCTTGATAGGTTGTCGGCGCATTACGGCTACCGAGGAGCTTCGCGGAGTGATACGTACTGTGCATCAACGTAATATTACCGTATTGTGTGTGTATAAGGACCATAAATGGCACCTGTAAGAGACGTGGTTATGAAGCGGATTTCAAACTCCAGGCTGTCAGTCACACAGCAAAACTTGGGAACAGAGCAGCTGTGAAATCTGTCTTTGTTATTACGCTCAGCGTCTTTTAGTTTATATTTTGACTGCACAATTGTGAGCTCTTTGTTTAGCACAAAAACAACCTTGTTTTCTTTTATTTATGGAGCATGATTATTTAATGAATGCTCATAATTTAATTTTGAGTAATTTTTCATGTACATCTGTGCTGTATGTTAATAAAAGTGCCTGTGTGACATCTGGGACACAGCTTTGACTAAGACCTCTCTTTTTGTTCTTACTTTATGGCTTAAAAAAAAAATCGAGATATATATCTTATATCGCCATCCAGCTAAAAAATATCGAGATATGAATTTTGGGTCATATCGCCCAGCCCTAAATCAGACCCCTCTAAATATGATGCAGTAATGCAATTATGTGCTGCTCAGTATGTAAGCAGACGTACTGTAACACCCTCTGCTCTCTTTTAGATTATGTCGCTGCATCTGCGCTACATTTCCTTCCTGTGGCAAGTGGCCGACCTGGGGTGTAACCTTAACATGCCCCTGCTTAGAGATGGAGCTCGAGATCTCATGAAACTCATGCCCCCGGGTATTACACACACCTGTGCTCACAATATTACACACCTAGGTTGCTTGGTGATAATGTACTCCTATGCTAATGCACACAGACGGTGTTATTTTAAGTGGTCTTGTTTGTGCGGTTTCTTTGTCCTTAGATAACACTACAGTGGAGAATCTGAGAGCTGTTTGTCTGGACCATGCCAAGCTTGGTGAGAACAGCCTGAGTCCTTCTCTGGACTCACGCTTCTTTGGCCCCTCACCCTCACAAGTGCTCTACCTCATTGAGGTGAGTGTCACTGTGCCCTGCCTTGTTATACATTGTGTTCCCTTTTATCTATATACCCTTCATTATCAGATTTGCATAATGTATGCTGCTGTACATTGACCAGCAGTGGAACAACCCCAATGGCACCTGTAATTTTATAGTGTAATCTGTATTTAATAGGAATATTACACAGGAGTGAGTTTTGTTAGGGTTTTTTTTTTTTTCCCAGCCCTCATTATGTTTTTAAAGAACTTTTTTTCCTCCACTAATAGGGCATGCAGTCACTGCCTATGGGGAGTTGACAAGCAAGGGACAAAAATGAAATAAACATACATTGGATGAATATGATTTTTGCTGAGAATGTGTTTTTAAAAATGAGTTTGCTGAAGCTGCCATGCTGGTTGTTTCATCCAGATTAAACTTTCAGTCCCAACGATTGACAAAGGCTGTGGGGTGTGGCTTTTGAACCTGTTTGATTCTTGGATGTGGGGCGTGCTAGAAAAATGTAAGATTGATTTTTTTCTTGTGTGCGTTCCAGGTTGTGTATGCTTTGCTGATGCCAGCCAGTGCCACTCTGGGCGAGGATGCCAGCGACTTCCAGTATAATTTCTTGAAAAGCGGTGGTCTGCCCCTGGTTTTAAGCATGCTCACCAGAAACAACTTCCTCCCATCTGCTGACATGGAGACACGGCGTGGAGCTTACCTCAATGCGCTCAAGATCGCCAAGCTCCTCCTGACTGCAGTAGGCTTTGGACACGTGAAGGCTGTTGCTGAGGCCTGCCAGCCTAATGCAGAGGGAAATATTCCTGTCTCTCCGGTTAGGTCACACTCATGATGCACACATAGACAAACCTGTATTACTTGTTTGACACTAGCACATATGCTTGCCATACTCTTACGTGCCTGCTTCTTTCTCAACACCTCTCTGCAGATAAATCAGGCTACTCATGACCAGGCACTGGTCCTCCAGAGTGCCCTGCAAAACATCCCCAACCCTGCCTCAGAATGCATGCTACGAAATGTAGCCATTCGCTTGGCCCAGCAGATTTCTGATGAGGTAAATTTTAGTGAGATAAGTTAAAGGAACTGATTTCTTTAAATTGTTTTTTGTTTGGTTTTTTAGGGAGGTCACGGTATCTTACCTTTAAAAACAAAAAAAATAAAATAAATAATTATTTTTTATGATAAAGGCAAATGTGTTTATAAGCATTAAAAGGGCTGCGATTAAGGGCTGACATAAGTAGGTTGATATATAGTTATAATTATTATATGTTGATATGAAAAGCATAAAATATATTCAAGCAAACACTGGATGAGTAGACCCATTTGAGCTATTATGTCTGTAACAGTAGATTTTCTGGAACTGTTTTTTTCACTAGAATTTCTTCCAGGCATCGAAGTACATCCCGGACATTTGTGTGATCCGTGCTATACAGAAAATTGTGTGGGCATCAGGCTGTGGTACAGTGCAGCTTGTTTTCAGTTCCAATGAGGAAATCAGCAAAATCTATGAGAAGGTAAAAATGACTCTGAATGCTGATGTGTTTTGTTGACTGTGTTCCAGCAGCACTTTAAACTGTCTGCCATCAGGTGTTTGATGTATGAGGAAAGAATGCTAAAGCTTGATCAGCAAAAGTCTAAATCTATATGAGGTTTTGATCAGCCTGGTGACCTTTATCTGTCTTTGTTTTTGTAGACGAATGCAGCAAAGGAACCAGATGGAGAGGATGAGCAGGTGTGCTGTGAGGCCCTGGAGGTGATGACACTGTGTTTTGCCCTCATGCCCACAGCTCTGGACACACTCAGTAAAGAGAAGGCGTGGCAGACCTTCATCATAGACTTGCTGCTACACTGCCACAGCAAGTAAGGATACCAGTTTGCATTCTAGCCACCTTCTGAGGCATGAGATTTAAGCTTTGGGTGGGGGAGACATGATGCTGATTTTGAAATCTGTTTTCAACAGATCGGTGCGGCAAATGGCCCAGGAGCAGTTCTTCCTTATGGCAACTAGGTGCTGTATGGGCCATCGACCCCTTCTCTTTTTTATCACCCTCCTCTTTACTGTACTAGGGGTGAGTGGCTATATTTCTTTTGTATTTTAATACCATAACATCACTGCAGTCCACACAACAGAATCCTAACTTAATCCATGTCTGTTTCTAGAGTACGGCCAAAGAGCGAGCCAAGCATGCTGGGGACTACTTCACGTTGCTCAGACACTTATTAAACTATGCCTACAATAGCAACATCAACCTGCCAAACGCTGAGGTGCTGCTCAACAATGAGATCGACTGGCTGAAACGAATACGGGTAAAAGAGCCTTTTAATCATTGTTAATGATTTGTTTTAGCTGTGCAAAATGTGTAAGGAATCATAATATATGCTGTTGTTCAACTAGTTATTTAAGGCAGAAGTGAGGCTGTACTGTATGTTTTCATTTGCCAGGACGAAGTGAAGAGGACAGGGGAAACTGGAGTGGAGGAGACGATCTTGGAGGGCCACCTTGGAGTCACCAAAGAGCTGCTTGCCTTCCAAACCCCAGAGAAGAAGTATTACATCGGCTGCGAGAAGGGAGGAGCAAACCTCATTAAGGTGAAACACACATTCATGAAAACAGTGCTACTATAATGAGAATATGTCCATCCTGTATTTTTCTTGTTTCACATAACATCACTAAGAAACCATATCTTCTTCTTCTCCTTTTTTTCCTGCTTGATTTAGGAGCTGATTGATGACTTCATCTTCCCAGCATCTAATGTTTACCTGCAGTACATGAAGACTGGCGAGTTCCCCACAGAGCAGGCCATCCCAGTGTGCAGCACTCCTGCTTCCATCAATGCTGGTTTTGAGCTCCTCGTGGCGCTGGCTGTTGGCTGTGTCCGCAACTTGAAACAGATAGTTGACACTCTGACTGACATGTACTATTTAGGTATGGAGATTGCTTTGGCTTTAGAGATGACGCCGCCCAAGCAGCTTGTAAATTACAGTATACATGAGGGTGTTTTTACTTTGTTCTCCATCTAGGTTGTGAGACGCTGACAGAGTGGGAGTACTTGCCTCCAGTGGGGCCACGGCCCAACAAAGGATTTGTAGGTCTGAAGAACGCTGGGGCCACTTGTTACATGAACTCTGTCATTCAGCAGCTATACATGATCCCTCCTATCCGCAATGGCATCCTTGCCATTGAGGGCACGGGGACCGATGTGGATGATGACATGTCGGGGGATGAGAAGCAGGAGAATGAGGTACAGTGAGAGTTTGTGTTGCAAGAGATTTAGTCCCAGTTTTCATCCTTTATCAGCATCCAGTGACTGACAGACTGGCCAACTATAAGCATGGAGGTCATGTAGGTAGAGCTTGGAGCTGAGGGCAGCATAATTACAAGACCAAATAGCAAATCACTTTACACAGTGACTTTCCCTCCCAGTTGTCATTTAGCTGCTATGATTTGTTTTCCCAACTAAACAGCAGCAGTTAAAAACGATAAACAATTTTAGATTTAATGACACATGTGGATATCAATATTTCACCTGCGTATTTTGTTTCCACAGAGCAATGTAGATCCTCGTGATGAGGTGTTCAGCTATCATCACCAGTTTGATGACAAACCTTCCAGTAAGTCAGAAGACAGGAAAGAGTACAACATCGGGGTCCTGCGTCACCTGCAGGTCATCTTTGGCCACCTGGCTGCATCCAGACTGCAGTACTACGTCCCTAGGGGATTCTGGAAACAGTTCAGGTATTGCAAAGACTCATTTGTTTTGAGCATCAGCAGTTTGCCTAGTTACCTGTTCCTGAAGTCTAGCGGGCTCTTATACCAAATGTTCTCGTCCTTGCGAATGGGGGATTCCAGAAGTTATGTCAGATCTCCTGCCACAGGCGGCATTTTTGTGTTGTTTTCAGCCAGCCGTGGGTACCACAGCGGTTGAGTTGAAGACGCAGTCGATGATCATGTCCGTTTTTACCACAATGTCAATGCCACATCAATATAGAAGCTTAGTGTGTCCCAGATTATACAGTTATTCTGAAAAGAAAAAGATGTCGAAAGGGGGGAAAAAGAAACTTGTTGATTTCTTTGCTTCCAGCTTCAACGTCTTTTACTCCTACACCAGCGTCGAAGTTGATGTTGTATCTGAGTGCCTGTGCCCTCAGCACTGCTATAAATGCTTTCAGAGCTGTGGTGGTGTCAATGTTTGCTAGCAAGGCGACCAACGTAGCAACCATAATGTATCCGTGTCTTCCTGTTTTAGGTTATGGGGTGAGCCAGTTAACTTGAGGGAACAGCATGATGCACTGGAGTTTTTCAACTCTTTGGTGGACAGTTTAGACGAGGCTTTAAAAGCACTGGGCCACCCTGCCATGCTCAGTAAGGTGCTGGGAGGATCTTTTGCTGACCAGAAAATCTGTCAAGGATGCCCACACAGGTAAGTACACATACTTTGTGTTTGGTGACTGAATATGGGCAGCAGTTTAAGACACTGTATACTTAACCCACAAAAAATGTGTTGTCAGATATGAGTGTGAAGAGTCGTTCACAACACTCAATGTAGACATCAGAAACCATCAGAACCTGTTGGACTCAATGGAGCAGTATGTAAAAGGAGATCTGCTGGAAGGAGCAAACGCCTACCACTGTGAGAAGTGTAACAAAAAGGTGAGAAGTTGGTGTCCTTCTGTTTAGTATGTGATGCTTGTAACTAGGGGTGGGGGGAAAAATCGATACTGTGTAGTATCGTGATATTTTGTTTGCTAATAATGTATCGATACAGGGACAGCAGAAATCGATATCTTGTTACAAAAAAGGTTTTTGTGGACTGGAACTGCTCTGACTTCAGAGCATGTTAATCCTTTTTCTAAGCAAGAATCCTGACACTGTCCAAATGTGTTTAACTTTTTTTTTGGCAGCAATAAACATGACAGTTTACTTATTTTAATTTAAGACATGTTTTATTTTAATTAAGTTTAAAACTTTTTTATTTAATGTAAAATTATATTTTGTTTTAATTTACTTTCAAATTCTTCAGTTGCTGAAGGGGCTGCATAGTTTTCATATTGCATAGTTCAGAATAGCTATAATTGTACCAGATGGTTGCATTCAGTTAAGTTGGACTAGACTGTAATACAAACCGTTCAGTTTGTCAACAATAAAACTGACTGAAATGAGAGACTGAGTGTGAGACTTTGATATTAGATAAAATGAATATTGAAAACGTTTACCTTTATGTACAGAATCTGAATATCGCAAAATATTTTTAAAAATTGCAATAATATCGTATCGTGAGTTAAATATTGTGATATTATCATATTGTGGGATGTATGGTGATTCCCACCTCTACTTGTAACTGCTCATGGGAAATTCACGCCAACTTTTACCATCATTTTCACACTGAATCTAAACAAACTTTGTTGTCCTCTGTTTAACTTCTCACCAGTTCCCTTTTCCTCACCTGTTTTTATGCTTTTTGCTTTAAAGGAGCCGTAGATAATCTGTGATGCTTGTTCTCCCTGTCAGGTGGACACAGTGAAACGTCTGCTGATCAAGAAGCTGCCTCCTGTCCTCGCTATCCAGCTGAAGCGCTTCGACTACGACTGGGAGAGGGAGTGTGCCATCAAGTTTAATGACTATTTTGAGTTCCCTAGGGAGCTCGACATGGAGCCGTACACGGTAGCAGGTGTGGCCAAGCTAGAAGGCGACGACGTAAATCCGGAAAACCAGGTTATCCAACAGAATGAGCCCTCTGAACCGACGCCACCAGGCAGCTCCAAGTATCGCCTGGTGGGAGTGCTGGTCCACTCAGGCCAGGCCAGTGGCGGACACTACTATTCGTATATAATCCAGAGGAATGGGGGTGATGGTGAGAAGAACCGCTGGTATAAATTTGATGATGGTGATGTGACTGAGTGCAAGATGGACGATGAGGAGGAAATGAAGAACCAGTGCTTTGGAGGGGAATACATGGGCGAGGTTTTTGATCATATGATGAAAAGGATGTCGTACAGGAGGCAGAAACGCTGGTGGAATGCCTACATCCTGTTCTACGAACGTATGGACTCAATGGACAAGGACAGCGAGCTTGTCAAATACATCTCGGACTTGAATATCTCCTCCACTAAGCCGCATCAGGTCAAGATGCCTGGTGTTATCGAGTGCAGCGTCCGCAAACAGAACGTCCAATTCATGCACAACCGAATGCAATACAGCCTGGAATATTTCCAGTTCATTAAGAAACTTCTGACCTGTAACAGTGTCTATTTAAACCCTCCTCCAGGTATGCATCAGTTTTGTGTGTGCGGGTAAATTCAGAGCTAACTCTTTGGATCCGAAAAAACGAATGACTCTTTTTAGCTAGAGTTTAGTTTAGTGCTAGTTTCTTTTTGCTTTATGTTTGCTCAGACCTTTTGAGACATGGTTCCAATACTGGAAACATTAACTGTAGCAGATGTTTACAAAGCCATCTGCTGCCAGATATCATGCTGGTAAATCATGGTTGCAAACACCAGCTAATATAGCTGTGTTTGATCATTTTATTAATCAAGGTAAGGTCCATGTAATCTGGAAAGCCTCTTAAGAGAGGGAGACCTGAACAAGATGGCAATGAAAACAGGCAATCGATAAAATGATACCAGCGAGAATAAAATAAACAATACTCAGATAAGACAGTCCAACCATCCACTCATGTTGACAGGTTGTATGAAAAATAATAGCATATATTTCATTACTGATGCACAGATTGTGTTGTTCCTCCAGTAATGGCTGTGCTCTTAAATTCCCCCTGAAACCTACTTTGATCTTTTTGATTAATTCCTCATTGTATCTGATCTGTGGGTTTCAAAGCTTCTCTCTTAAAGATACAGCTGCTGCCAAAAATATTTGTATCACTAATCTATGCCTAAAAAAAAATTATATGTATATATTATATCTCACTCAACTCAATGTTATAAATAAAATTCTCATGGAGGGGGAAAAAAAATTGATGTTTAGTAGGTCAGCACAGACTGCTTAATACTGCACTACCTCTGTGTTAGGCATTACAAAGCTCTGATGCATTATTATTTGAACCAGAGCCCAGTGATGCCATAACCCCAAAAACACAGAATTTGTTCTGATCATAAGAAAATAAGAAAACAGTGTCAGTTTAGGTAGTTTCGCATTTTATTTGAGCTTGCTCTGAGCCTTTAAGCTGCTGCCTCATTTTGTGAGCCGACAACTTCCCATCTGCTGTTTCATTATGTGCATTTCATGTTTCATCTAACTCCAAACAAAGGAAATGTCTGTTTGCTATTTACACACTCCAGTGGAGTTGCATATTTCACTTCCTTTGTGTGTTTCTTAGCCAGCTCTGTTGATGTGCAGTAGTTACTTTAAGGAGAAGTAGTTGCGTGAAGCCTTAGTTGCATGTTTAAGCATTGAAGAATTAGCTGCAGTTACATGGAATATTTTCTTTGTTTTGGTAACCGCTACTCTTTCTTTTAGGACAAGACCACCTTTTGCCAGAGGCAGAGGAGATTGCTATGATAAGTGCTCAGCTGGCTGCTAGGTTTCTCTTCAGCACAGGTTTTCACACCAAGAAAGTAGTACGGGGTCCTGCCAGTGACTGGTGAGCCTTGCTGTTTCTTTTTTCCTTTTTTTTCCCCCTCAAGTGTTCCTGCCCTTGTTTACACATGTTTATCTTGTTTTCCCCTCTAGGTATGATGCCCTTTGCATCCTGCTGAGACACAGTAAGAATGTACGCTACTGGTTTGCACACAACGTTCTGTTTGCTTATCCTAACCGGTTCTCTGAGTACCTGCTTGAGTGCCCGAGCGCTGAGGTCCGTGGGGCATTTGCCAAGCTCATTGTCTTCATCGCTCACTTCTCCCTGCAAGATGGCCCCTGCCCCTCCCCCACTGCCTCGCCTGGACCCTCAGCTCAGGTTGGTGCCAGGCTTACATCTGGGCACTGGAAAAAGGACTTTAATTCGCTCTGTCTGGCCTCACATGTTAACACGATGCCTTTGATGGACTCCAACTGATTTCATGTTTGTGTTTTAGGGCTGTGATAACCTCAGTCTAAGTGACCACTTATTGAGAGCTGTCCTCAACCTGCTCAGACGAGAAGTTTCTGAGCACGGCCGTCATCTGCAGCAGTACTTCAACCTCTTTGTCATGTACGCCAATCTGGGTAAGGAGCGCACAGAGATTGTTAAGCTTTTATGTACATTTGTTCCTCAATGAATTCTACAAAATTTTATGTAAATTATAATTAAAGTTATTTGGTGCTTGGAATGCTTTTACTTTCTTCTGACCTGTCATTACTCCTGCCACATGCAGGCCTGGCTGAAAAGACGCAACTGCTGAAGCTGAATGTTCCTGCCACGTTCATGTTGGTCGCTCTGGACGAGGGGCCTGGCCCTCCAATTAAGTATCAGTATGCTGAACTGGGCAAGCTCTACACTGTCGTCTCTCAGCTGGTTCGCTGTTGTGATGTCTCTTCACGCATGCAGTCCTCCATCAATGGTGAGTTGTTGGGGTTCCCCCCCCCCTTTCTCCTTTTAGGCACAAGTTGTATGAGCTCAGTTAAAGTGAACAAGTGATTGTGTGAAAAGGGTTAGTGAGAGCCCAGTGAGGATTTTCATCCTTGCTCAGGATCTAGTGACTGACAAACAGCCACTCTGAGTCTCTGTGCTGTGTAGGCACAGCTTGGAGCTGAGGGCTCTCAAAGATGATGAATGAGGGACTTTGCTAATATCCGCCTGCATTTGTAGGATAGTCCATCTTAACTTTTGTTTTGTATTTCCTGCAGGTAATCCCCCTCTTCCTAACCCATATGGGGACACCAACCTGACGGCTCCAGTGATGCCTGTGCAGCAGCTGGTGGCAGAGATCCTGTTTGTGAGGACGAGCTACGTGAAGAAGATCATTGAGGACTGCAGCAACTCTGAAGAGACAGTGAAGCTGCTTCGCTTCAGCTGTTGGGAGAACCCTCAGTTCTCCTCCACTGTGCTCAGTGAGCTGCTCTGGCAGGTAAACATCTAATGCTTCTTCAGAGCAACATGATATTCAGAACTCCATAGGTTTCTTACTTATAAACGTCTACAAGTGCTTGTAATTAGACTGTACACATTGTCTGCAGGTGGCATACTCGTACACCTATGAGCTGAGGCCTTACCTGGACTTGCTGCTACAAATCCTGCTCATCGAGGACTCCTGGCAAACACACAGGTCAGACTTGATTGCTGAGTGCAGAAAGTTACAATTTTTAAACTTGAACGTGGTTTTAAATTTCTCCTTTGCTTCTTTTTGTGTGTGTAGGATTCACAATGCGCTGAAGGGCATTCCCGATGACAGAGATGGGCTTTTTGACACCATCCAGCGCTCCAAGAACCACTATCAGAAACGAGCTTATCAGTGCATTAAGTGCATGGTGGCCCTTTTCAGCAACTGCTCTGTGGCTTACCAGATCTTACAGGTAAACAGGCTGTCTCTCTTTAACTAATGCAGACCAAAGTAAGCACTAAGTAACATAACAACAAGAAAGAGGTATATTGATGTGCTTTGGCATGTGAAAAGACTGGAAGCTTTAAAACATTTAAACGTTTGTTACATTTCTGTGCTTGTCTGTACAGAGTAACGGTGACCTGAAGCGAAAGTGGACGTGGGCAGTGGAGTGGCTGGGCGATGAGCTGGAAAGGAGGCCATACACAGGAAATCCACAGTACACCTACAACAACTGGTCACCTCCTGTTCAGAGCAACGAGACCTCCAACGGATATTTCCTGGAGCGCTCTCACAGTGCACGTATGACACTGGCCAAGGCCTGTGAGCTCTGTCCCGAGGAGGTAATACCATTAACCTTGTACTGTACACACCCACAGATTCTCTTTAACACTATCTTGCAGTCTTAGGGAGAGGTAACAGAAAAAATATTGTAAGACTGAGGCTGAATGTGAATGTGTATCACATCACTTCAACACAAATAGCCCAAATGAATGGTCTAACATGACCAGCATTTAACATGTGGATATGTATGAGTACTAACACGGCGATTAATCGAATATTAAGCCGATCAGAAAATTTGTAATTTACCATTTTCTCTACCTCTTGTAGTTACGCACGAAATGTGTTGTGTATTTTTAGCTTTGTATCCTGATTTTTTTTTAAACATACAGAGAGTAAATTATCTGGAATCTAAGTGCTCAGCTAAAAGAAACTGAGCTTGATTAAAGTACAGCTTACCATGTTTGACTCTGTGTTGTTTACATGGCTGCAGTTCACAATACACACAGATATGATTGTGTTGTTTTCACTTAAAATGCGTTACTTGTATATATTTTTTTATGAATGGAAAATCCAGTCAAATGACACACTTCTCCTGTAATATTCCATACACAGCTCAAGTGTACTCAGGGAAGCCCAGGGAAGGTCAGTATTCCAGGCACCACGACATAAAAGAAGGAAGTGAGACAAAACCTACCAAAAGAATCAGCAGAGAAACAACAGTTTTAGCTTCCATCACATTTAACACTAGTTTAAATCGAATTGCACAGCTTTGAGTTTCTTGTAGATTAGTCAGAGGCTTGAAACACTATGACGATGAGCCTTTTGCATGTATTTTCAATATAAATGTCATGTAAATAATTTAGGATGTGCAGTTAGAGTAAACTACTCCAATTTTGTACATGTCCACTCTGCGTAGGTAAAGCAGATTGTGAGCGTACATGATATTTTATTTAAAAAAAATAAAAAAATAAATCATTTCTTGGCTGTTCAAGTAAAAGGCAAGGTGTACTGGCCACTGGTGAGATATGAGATGCTATGTAGTGTAACTAAGCATGAGAAGTCATGTTACGCAGCTGCACACAGTGAACAGATCTTTGTTCTCTTCCTGTCCTGTTGCCCAGTCTCAGCAGGCACTGACATAGCCAGTCTTCAATCTCAGTCTAGTGCTCTTTTGCCAGTTTTTGCTTCCTCCCCAACTTGCAGTGTGGTACGGCCAGCCACCTGCATCTCCTAGCCTCAGCTGTACTTGAGCATTCAATGCTAGTTACAGTATTTTAACTGTTAAGCCGTTGTGCTTTTTTAGCCGCTGTTTTGCAGATTTGTACATTTCTAGATCTCAAAGGTTGCACATTACTCTTAAAGGCGTAAGCAGCCCCTAATGTGAAGCTGTCAGTTTTGTTATTTGGATCAAATCAAAAGCCAGAACTTATCATATTCATAGTATTAAGTTTTAATCTGTGACAAAATAATGAACAAAAGCTAAATTGAAAAGTTTATAAACTCGTGATGTTTCAGATAGCTTTCAGGTCCTGTCCGTTACATCATGTTGTAATGTTGATGTGTACTTGACCTTGCCTCAGAGATAAGACTGTAAAACGATGAGGCTGATGTTATTCGATATAGCATGATAAAAGTACAAATGCCAATGAGCCTTGTCCTTTAAAAACGACGCACTGAAATTGCCTCCACAGTAGAGGTTCATGTGCACCTTCTGTTAGCTCCATTTTTTTCATGCTCTCAGCTGTAGACGCCACCCACACACATAATTCAATCTCCTAAACCTTATTTACTTGACAACACAGTAGGAAGTTTGACTTTCCCACACAAGCTACTCTCTGATGTCAGACTATTATACTTTGTTCAAATAGATGAGCACATTTCCAGTTTTTGTCTTGATATGTGATTACAAACATATATTCATCTCTTTTATTCTAGGAGCCAGATGAACAGGAAGCACCCGATGATCAGGACTCCTCCCCACCTGAGGATACGTCTCTGTACCCACATTCTCCCGGAACAACCCAGTTTCAGCAGGTAGTGTCTCAGAGGACAGCTTACTGCCCATTCCCATCAAAGGATGTTCTATCTTTCTAAATCATAACATGTGAGGAAAAGAACTTGCAATAGAAAGCAGCCTAAGCTTTTAGCAGCATAACTAAGAGAGTATCCAGCTCTTTACTAAAGAAAAAAGGATAATCTTACAGTACAGTTCAAGTATTTGTCTCCCATACTCAAACTGGGAGCTCGGTCCACAGCAGAGGGGCCTGCTAGCTGAACATGGGGTTTCTGAACTTTGGTGTGTGAGAGGAAAGACTTTAAGATGAATTCTGGATTTAACAGGGACACAGAAATATGACATCTCCTAGTTTCTGTTTGCCAACAACTTTTGCTTAACTGGAAACTTTTCAGGGAGGGGTTACGACACCTGATTTTACAAAAATAAATAAATAAATCCATCCCAGAAGTGCGGAGCTTGTGAAGTGTTTTTTCAGTGTCACTCTGAGACAGGATGTTCTCGAGTTTTCATATTGCACAGGTAAAAGAACGCAGTCTTAGACAGTGGTTTCCATCCCCGTAGCGAGTCTTGTATTATCTGTTAATGATGCTGGTAACCATGGTGAAAAGTGTTTTTTCCTGAGTATTATTTCGTGCCCAAGCACTCACACAATCAGTGACTCAGGTTTGTCAGTTTGTGATAATGCTGTACTGCAGACAACTTTGTGTCCTTCCCCGAGTACAAACTGTACTTGAGTTCATCCCTTTACACTGATTTTGGCACGTTTTGTCTGTGTATTCAGTAATTTACCACACCAGGCTCATTTCTTTCATCAGAAACACTTCATCCGTCTTTGAGGTCAAGTGCAAGTAAAATGTAGACAGGAAGCGGCATGTGGCTTCACCTTGAGTGACTCTGTGGCTGTCAGGGCATTTATCCCTACTGAAGACATACATTACTAGTCATAGATGGGGATTTTTTTAAAATTTTTTATAGGTTCTGCTTCGTGAAAGGCAGGGTAATTTCCTGTTTAGTGCATTTACAGCAAGCAAACACGGACTAAAAACAATCTGTGGTGCACATGTTGACTGTAGTGAAGAAATGTGGCTCTGATGTTTTTACTGATTCAGCAGCAGAGGTGAGGTCTGTCAGTTTAGATTAGTTTGGAGTTATTGGCCCCAGCAGCGTTGCACGTGCATAAAACACGTGGCTGTGGATGCAATTAAAGCATGTCATGTTTTCATTTGAGTGCATTTCTTATATGATGTGCTGATTTTTCTCCACGCTCTCCCCCCGAACAGAACAACCACCCTCACGGGCAGCCGTACACCGGGCCTGCTGCTCAGCACATGAACAACCCCCAGCGCCCCGGTCCGGCCTCCGCTCCGACTCCAGCCCCGACCCAGACTTCCGCCCCCGCCCCTGCCCCCGGTACCACTCCAGGAACAGGCCCGCGAGCACAAGAGAACTGGGAGGGCACAGAGGAGGTCGCTCCCGCCCCCACCTCCACCCCAGCGCCCGCCCCGCCTAAGGAGTAACCTCCCCCTCCCTTCCTCTGCTGTGCCTCGAGCCTCCATCGTCCCACTCTCTCCTCTCGCCGGGTCCCACCTTTCTCTTTCTCTCTCTCTGGCCCCAGGGCAGGGTAGAGCCTGGCCACTTCTCTCTCCACTGTCCCCACTCCCCCCGACAGCCTGCGGGAGACGCTCTCCCCTGACCTGAGGCCGCCTGACTGTGTGACAGGGGCCCGTTCTCGGCTGCAGAGGCGAGGGAGTGGACAAGAGTTCTAATAACGAAAAAAACAAATTTACCTGGAGCTGACGATGCTGATGCGCTTGTCTACACGACGAAAAGGTGTACATAGTATGTTAATGTTTTTGACTGTTCAGATTCCCCAGTAGCATAACTCTGTGTGGTTTGCTGTTGGGAGATGTTGCAGATGTTATGAAAAACAAAATGGATATTATAAATAATAAAAATTCCCCCCCAGAAAAAAAAACTGTAAGAAGACAACAACTCCTTTGTTTTATCACCCATGCTCAGCAGTAAAACTTTGTTCTGCCATCGGACGGTTTCTGGTCATTCACCTGTAGAAGGACGCATTGTTATCATCATAATTATATTCTTCTTAAGCTCCTTGGCAACCTTACGACCCACGCCAAATCAACCCCCGAGCTGTGGTTGGGTTTTACTGCGAGACGTGGAATGGTTGGGTGGACTTTAATGGTGTTTGGTTGATGTGAAACAGCATTGATGCAACATTGCTCTGAAACTCATTGCCTTTCTCTCACTTTTGTCTTTTTTTTTCTTTTTTTCTTTTTTTTTTGGTTCTGGTAATTAATTCAATCCTTTCTGAAGCTCTAGTTAATATGCTGTAACATTTAGCATGGCTTCTCACCAGAATAGTGTAGCCCATGGGAAGACTTGTGATCATAACAACCTAAAAGCTGTTCTTAATCCACATCTCCAGAGGGGTGTTGTTTCCCTTTAGGTTGTCTTTTTTTTCTACTCATCTACCCTGTCTACAAAGAGGGCGATACTTTTTTTGTTTTTTTGGAACCAATGTATGAATAAGTGGCTTTTCAATTGCACATTATAATCCTCCAACTTCACATTTGGCAGTCAGTTTCGGTGGGTTAGACAACTTTAGCTTTCATCTATAGGAAAATGAACACATATGCAACAGAACTGCTGTACTGGGCTTTCTGGTGTATAATAGACTGTGTGGTTTGCTTCTGTCTCTTCAATAGAGCCTAGTCGTAGACAGACTTTGTTGCCCATCGGCCTCCTTTCTGCCGTGGAGCTGGTCAGGTTTGGCATCTGGCTGCGGTTTGGGATGATGTGACTGATCCTGAGCAGCAGCGAGCACCCACCCCACCTAACCCCACCCATCCCCACCTTTGAGAGTAGGTCCCACAGCAGGGTTTTACCGTAAGAATAGCGGCTGGTTAGTCATGTTGCAACTTGAGCTAACTTGTGATTATGTAGGAGTAAAGGTAAACATCAGTAAATACTGTATTTAATTGGTAACTTGAATGCGTGTAATTTTCTTTTTTTTTATTCATTTTTTTTTCTTTTATTTTGTCAAAAACATACCAAATACTCCTGCAAATGAAAATATTCTGCCCACCGTATTATATTTAAATATTTTGCTCTTATTTTATAGAATTTATTTTGTTGTATTTCACTAAAAAAATAGAATTTGATTTAAGAGGAACATTTTTGTCCTTGTGTTATTTTTAAAGAAGATATTTGACTGTACAGAGTTCTGCGCCCTGTTTTTTGCCGACTTTTGTTTTGGCCATGGTGTGACGTTGAATTCTGGAGCTACAGTCGCGATGTGGACTTTCACTTTGTGAGGTTTTTTGTGCACAGAAATATAACAAAAAAAAAAAAAGCATTGCGCCCTTAGCAAATAAAGAACATGGAATCTTGCCTGCGTGTCATTTTTAAGCGTTGGACAGTTCAGAAGATACTTGACTTGTTTTCAATTCTGCATGAACTGTTCTGTTGAGCGATTGGTTAATTGATAAATGTACATCAATTTGTCCCTGGACGGGTCTCCACTAAATGGAATCCACCACTAATAAATTACAGCTGTGGTGCTCCTGCTTTGATGGCCAAAACCTGACTGCTGTGAAAATGTCTCAAATCTCTGTCTATCAGAGACACTCACACTCATTTCCTGAACTGCACATCCTCAATTCCTCCCCTTCCCCTTTGGTACCTCCCACCGAAGATGCGAGGTAGCAGCCATGTAGTAAAATGAGACTTTTTTTCCTTTTACAATGTCAATTAAATATGTTTGACTAAAAACTAAACTGTTTAACAAAACTTAATAAAAAAAGACTAGCTCTTCAAACAACTGCCACAAACAACTTGTGTGTGCAGTGTGACTTTTACTGAATCTGTGCCTTAATAAAGGCCCAACTTCAAGGGAGTCATACTTTGAAAAGCACATAGTATTTGTTGAAAGTGTGAATCTTACATAGTGGCCACAAGAGCAAAATAATTAAGTCTCTTTAACAAACTCTTGCCAATCACGTGGCTGTTTCGCCTCCATCAAGTCTCCAGTCTGTTTTCCACGTACCCTTCACTATTACTGATTTCTGGGTCACACTCAGAAGGCTGAGAGCAGGGATGAATTACTAAGGTCAGGCTATTTTATTGCTTATATACTTCAATGCATTGAAAGTTCAATCACCTGCCCAATAAGATGCCCTCTAGTGTTTAGAAGTGGTCACTACACTAAAGCAGCTAAAATTGATTTTGTTTTCCAAAAAACCCCAAAGAACTTTTGAAATCTTTCAGATAAGGGAAACACTCCGACCCTCGCTCCTCAAAGACCATAACCTAAAAACAAAGATTAAGACAAAGGGATTTGGTATAACAAGTTATTCCTGTCACCAAACAGTAAAATAATAACTGGTGACCTCAGTGTGATTTGTTTTCCCCCAGTAAATCTGACTAAATCTTTAAAACCTGATGCAAATTCTAACTTGTATACAAATTGTTTCAAATTAAAAACTAATTAGCCTTAACAGGGTTAAAAAACATCTGTTGAGTATTTTTTTAAATTGTGTTAAAGCTTTGCTGGTGTGACAGCTGAAACACCTGCTCCTGATTATCACAACTCAGGAAGAACCCCCCCCCCACTATATTCCTTTTTTTTTTAAACTCCCCAAAGTTTGTGCATGTTGAAAGCTTGTTGAGCAAAGTCAACACTGTCAAATTTAACTTCAGATTATAATATCACAGCTTCACCTTTAAAATTCTGCAACTACTCAGTTTCACACAAGGAAAACCTGCTCATCTAACCACCTCACTGAAATGGGGTTCATTGTTTTGTATGTGGTGTGGACTCCGGAATGACTTCAGCCAATCAAATGTTTTGGAACAGGTTTTTATTATCAACACGGTCAGATTTAGTTCTCCTTCTCCTGGACGGTCTTTGTTCCGCGCAGTCTGCCTGTACGACGGGCAGCAATAAGACCGACCTTGCGACCAGCAGGTGCATCCCTCCTGATTGTTGAGGGTTTGCCGATGTGCTGATGGTTACCACCACCGAAGGGATGCTCAACAGGCTGCAGGAGGACAGGAGGGGGGGGAGAAGCATCTTTAGTATGAGGACTTTCAAAAGGGAATCCATCCTCTACTCTTTTCTTCCTCACTGACTAATTTAACAGCAAGCACACAACCAGGTATTGTGATAAACATCCTTTCACCAGCCTCTTAGCTCTGAGAATCAGAACCAACAGGCCTTTATTTCATATGTTCAATAAAGATTGTTTTCTTTGTGACCAGAAAGGCTCAAACATGGACTTTCTTCATGTGGTTGGTGCTCTGACAACACAGGCAGCACCATCTAAAACCTCAAAGCAGGTTGTTCCTCTAAACGTTTTGAGATTCGCCTGCCCACAGACTCATTGCAGTGTGTGTGAGTTCTGCAGACTCTTCTGGAAACCCATTAGGGTAACTGTAATACCGAGTGATTAGCTATTATCTTCACCACCTCTGAGAATAGGCAATCATCTGCATCAGTGCTGAGACTTTTTATGGGGCTCCATAGTAAACTTTTCTAAAGATTCAATGCCCAAAATAACAATCTGATTATCTGCCTACATGACATGTCTTTCAGTTCAATGCATAAATACATGCATCTGTCTGCTGCTCTGCCTGCAGTCCTGTATGTGTTTCTAATCGCAGCACAGTGCCGGTACGCTCATGTTCACTTACGTTCATAGCCACACCACGGACACGTGGCCAGCAGTTCCTCTTGGCCTTGTACTTGTGGTAGGCACGACCGGCCTTCAGGATGGGCTTGTCAATACGTCCACCTCCAGCAACGACACCTTCACCACAGAAGGAGGGCAGACACGTTTAAACGCTTTCCTCAGTCCAAAGACTAGATCAAATGCGCGGCTGTTTCGTTACGCTTTCTTACCAACGACGGCTCTGTTGGCAGAGGCAATGACCTTCTTGGCGCCTGAGGGCAGCTTGACTCTGGACTTCTTGGTCTCGGGGTTGTGGGAGATGACTGTGGCGTAGTTTCCTGAAGCACGGGCCAGCTTGCCTCTGTCACCGGGCTTCTCCTCAAGGCAGCAGATGATGGTTCCCTCAGGCATTGTGCCAACGGGCAAGACATTACCAATGTTCAGCTGAGCTGTGGGACAAGGGATGAGAGGACAAGCTTCAAACTTCCATCTGACAATCTGAAAACAGTGTCACCTAAGCAACAGCTCTGTTCGCGTTTCATTGGAGGCTGACTGAAGACAGGTAATCAAAAAATGTAACAGAAACACGAGGCAGCAGATAAGCAGGTGCTGCACAGCACAAAAGCAAATAATCGCCCTCTGATTACACCCTAGGATTCTTCTGCTATTTTCACGGATGCTCATCTTTGCTTAATGAGCTAAATAAGACAATAGTTCAATTAGAACCAACACTGAGACTGAAAATTATTATTAAAACATCTTGTGGTTCATTCAGATAACTTTATCCATCTTCTCCATCAAGAACCACCAATGGAACAGATTTATTTTTAGACCAGAAAATATTTAACCATGCAGATGAAAGCTCAAACATTACACACTTCATGGTTAAAATTGCTGTTATCATGTTTGTCATTTAACAACCACAACTTAAAAGTCTCAGGGGAAAACAGAGATCCCCCTGAAGTGGGCAGTGTGGCTGAGGACAGCTGAAGTCCTGACCTATATATCAGAATAGAGCTGCTGGTTCCAACCCCATAACAAGTACAGGAGGGCAACTGTCGCCATCTTCTACTACCAAACACATGGTACTGGGTGCTTCTTCTGTCCCCACAAAGCACAAGTGTGGACCACAGCCCCAAAACTACAGATACCAAGTTTAAAAAAAAAAGTGTGTAAATGCCTTCAAACTGTTGAGTTTCTGTCAGCAGATATTAAAATAAAAAACATCACGGCAGTCCCAAACAGCTGACTCTCTGCACAACAGCACCATTATCAATGAAGGAAATGCTGATTTTTATTCATGTAGAAGGAAATACAAATAAAAGTAATCAAGTAGTGTAATTACACTTTGACTAAAGCTAAAAAACAACTTTAACAGCTACATCCTGCAAGGACTTTAAGACTTATGAGTGAAAACACAGAGAGTGAAGTTGAGATCTCAAGTGTGTCCAGCACTAACCCAAACTATGAAAGAGCAGAAAACATTCAGGCAGCTTCTTGTCGAGTTGCTCTGTATGTTGCATATTCTATCAGCTCCTATATCATATATGATCATTACTCCTGTGACTAACTTTATGACAGGAAAACATTAAATCATATCATTACATGGCTCCCTGGAACTACTGCCACCTCTGAAGCCACTCAATCTTAACAGGAACTTTAAAAGAGAGTCTGAGTGAGACAGAGGTCCAAAATTCCTTCTCAAGCTTGATTTAGACTTCTGTGGGAAATCTATGTCATAACTTGCACAGTAACCGGAAACTACTTTCATCCGTACACCTCAACCTTCCACGCCATTCAAGTCATCTTTTTATGTGTCGACCTGATGTTTAGTTACATTTCTCAGGAGATGGATGCCAGATTATGTAGCAGGTTGTGGCGTAAGGTTAAAATGGGGATCCAGCTATGGTGTAAGATCGGACGCAGAAATATAATTCATGCATTAGCGTCACGTTGTGGAAAGATCCATGGCAACAGATGAAAATCTAAGAGCAGCTCATACACCCTTGCTCAGCGTCTTACCCTTCTTGCCACAGTAGATGAACTGTCCGGTGTGGATGCCCTCGGCAGCAATGAAGAGCTCCGTCCTCTTCTTGAACCGGTATGGGTCACGGAAGGCCACTTTGGCCAGGGGGGCACCACGGCCAGGGTCGTGGATAATGTCCTGCAAGGGGAAACCAGCAGGAAAGACATTACAAATCCGTCCACCCTCACCACTGCCCAAAACAGCTCGGATTTATCATCAAATTACCTTCACAATCCCCTTGATGTAACCATGGCGTTCAGCGAAGTCAATGTGACGGAGTTTAGCAGCACCTTTCCTGTGCTTGACGTGGGCTTTAAACACAGAGCCCGCACCTTTTCTCTGTCCCCTGATTACACGTCCCATCGTGTACTGAAAAACAGAGCATTTAATGGAAAAAAAAAAAGTTACATTCTAGTGTCTTGTTTAATACAGGATAAAATTAAATCCAGCATCTCCATCAAACAGGTCAAAACAGAGAAACATGTGGCTACCCCTCTAAGCAGACCTGTGTAGTAATTACTAAAGCTAAACCTCATTGAATGGATCCAACCTTAACTTATGATACATAAAAACACTTTAAAGCAAACATTTAACCAGTAGCAAGTTAAAGAAAACGTTTCAAAGGCCTGAGTTTAAATGTGAGGATTTAATGAGTTCCACTGGTTTTTAAAAGCTTGAAACAGACACGTATCTGTCGGCTTGACATATGAAATGCTAACAGGGCTGCTACTAATGTAAAGTCACATTAAGTTTTCCTTTATGGGAACTTTAACTTAAAGCTTATGTATGTTTGTCGGTATAGTGGCTGAAACACTGCACAAAGCGAGTTTGGCTTCTCATATGCAGTAATACATCTCTCATAATGCTAGCTGTCGTTAGCCCGCCAAGCTAGCCTCCGTTAAGTCAATTTGTTAAAGTAACGGTTCAGGTTTAACACAAATTTCCTTTATTCCAACACTTACACGAGTATATACAAATTTAATTATTAGCAGCTTGCCAAATTTGCTCATATGAAAGGCTGCCGGCCTTTTAGCTACCAGCACACCGCTGTAAGTGCGCCATGTCGCCCAACAGGGACACACAAGCACGAAAAAAAAACTTAAAATCAAAAGTCTGTCGTTAAAATGCTCGTTAGGTCTTAGTCTTATACACTTGTTCCGTATTTAGAAATGTCTTTTTAAAGCGGATGGCCTAATTAAATCTGGATTTAGAACAGATTTTTAGGACGGGGATCAGAAATAGACATCCTACCTAAACTCCGTTGACGGAAAGAGGAAGTGCAAAGGAAAAAGCCAAGGTTTTCTTCCGGAGAAATCACCGCGGGGGCCGACGGGAAATGTAGGCTTCGTCCTCGTTTTCTTAGTTTAACTCGGAAGTAAGCAGCGATTGTCGCAAATAGAAGAATCGCAGCACTGAGGTATTAAAACTCTATATGTGTTAAATGATGGGAGCACAATCTTAGCATAAATACAGAATAAATAAACCTAAACGCTACCTTTAAGCAATTTGGATTACAAACATTTTCACACATTGAATGATAGAAGATAGAAAAATAACAAAAAGAAACATTTTTGGGGGGCTATAAGGATGTTTATAGTAGCCTATAATGAGTTTCTTTCTAAATGTAGCTGAGCATTACACAAAAAAAGTATACAGGGATCTTTGAGTCTTTACTGAGGAGTATGATGACAGAAGAACAGCCCTCTTAAAAAAAAGAAAAAGAAAAAAAGAAAAAGAAAGACTGTGGGAATAAATGAACTCCAGGAGATGGCAGCAAAATAATGTCAGAGTGGTTTTTATGCTCAACCATGAAATAATTGCCTGAAATATTTTTGAAAATGAAAGCTTCTGACAATTTAAAAAACATATTAAATATGAATTTGCATATAAGCAAAGCTTGCTAAAGCAGAATCGTGACATTTGTGACATGTGAACTACTAAGCAGAATTTTTGGCCTGCGTTAAATGATGTTGGTAATTATGTTTTAGGGATATTATCAGTACTTTTAGTGTGAAATGTGCTTGCACTGTCATTCTAGTGATGTTTGGTAAAGTCATCCCAGTTCTAAAAGATCATGTGGCCCCTGAAGTAATGCCACTGGACTCTGGGATTCTGTTATTTTGTCCTCTAGCTTCACCATTGAAAGTCAGCAGAGTGGTATTAGTGCATTAGCGCATACCTCCGGACAGCTGAAATCGAGATGCACTAACTCTTAATGGGAAAATTAGCAGGAAGTGTAAATTTAGTGCAAAAGTCAAAATTCACCTCAAGTCCCCTGTGATTTTTCTCACCACAGAAGATGATGTGAGAGCAACAGTTGGCTCCCCTTCTGAGATCCGAGTGTCCCGCTGGTGGAACCAATCCACTGTGATTAATGGGGGCATGCACACACCCACAGAGCTGACAGTGTCCATGATAAATAGGTGGTTCACTTATTGTGATGCTGCATTGTTTTATAAAGTCCCACAGGCTTAACATGAATAAATGCTGCACACATGCACACAGGTTTTACACGTTACTGTGTTTTTGTTTCTTCTGAGGACACAGGAGTCATCTTAATTAAGATCCTCCAAATGACCCTGCAGATGTTTGTTTAATACACTGCAGTCTCAGATCTTCATGTCTTTACCAGTCACATCCGTGTTTCATTGTTTCTGTTCACTGTTTAATGCATTGAAATAAAGCAGTCACTTTAAATTGTTGTAACAAAAGCGAGAAGCGAGTTCATACAAGCTCAGAAACAAAGCATTCCTTTCTGTATTATTGTGTTACCCGGATGCTAAAGTGAGAAAGATGATGAAAGAATATTTATCATCACTGGTAAGAAACTCCAGGCAGCACAGCAACACGGTGATTAGCACCGTCTCAAAGCAAGAACAGTTCAATTCAACCACCTGGCTGGAGCCACGCAACCCTGACAACAATAAGAAAAAGGTAAGAAAAATATCATTCAATCACACTTCTCATGGCTTCATCTACAGTAAGAGGGTTGCAAGGTTACCTTGCTTGAGGCTTCTGCTAATAAAATCTGTATCTATGTGTGTCACTAAAAGATAAAACCTATCCTTATTTTATTATATTTATATATACTAACAAATTCCCAAGCTATGTGTGGGAGGCAGGGAAAGTACATACATACATATGATCATTACAGTATTATGCTATGATACATTATATTGTGACACTCCAGTCTAACCTGACATTCGTCAACTGCTGAACTGAACTGTCAAATATAGATACACAAATATATACGATTGTGGTATTTGTACAAAATACGCCATATAGATGTTGCCACTCACGGTAACTGTTTGTGCAAGAATGGTTCACCAATCATAAGGATACATACACCAAGGTTTTTACTTGATGTGTCTTAATCAGAATCAGAATTTGACTTATCCCTAAGTTTGTACACAAATGTGGAATTTGTCCTGATGTCATTGTGCAAAAACCTGTGATACAGAAATGAAATATATCATATAATATAGGCATTGGTACAAAAACATTGATGTAATAACAAATGATGAAAATCCATGCTTAGTACTTATAGATGCTAGAATAGAAATTAAGAAAATATAAAAAATCTTTAAAAAAATAAAAATAAAAAGACAGAGGGAAAAATTCTAACTGTTGGTAGAAAAGGATGTTCCCTGACCGGGAATCGAACCCGGGCCGCGGCGGTGAGAGCGCCGAATCCTAACCACTAGACCACCAGGGACCTGCGACAAATTCCGCAACCTCTACAATCAGAATTTAATACACCTGACCGCCAGATGGCGTTGTTGAGCTTGGTGGCAATCCAAACGCAGAAGTTTTTCCATGAACTTTAAAACTGTCAAAATATTCATCGTTTGATCCGCAGCAGTGGAGGAACAGCGGTGAACACTAGAACTGCCTGTTCAGCATTCAGCAGCACACAGGATCAACACCACAGAGACAAAAGAATTAAGCTAAAGAGTGAGTGCGGACTCGTAATCATCTGGTGGACGCAGATGTCTGAGCTTTATGAGGTGGTAATGTTGTGTTTAAACCTTTTTATTTCTCTACTCTAAATGCTACAGATTTAAAGGCTGCTACATTTTTTAGGTGGAAAGAGTGGAAGTAGAAAGAAGCCCTGCCCATTAAATAAAAGAAAGAACCTGTGGTTTTGCATTTAAAACCCAACTTTTCACATACCTGCTGATCTTCACTGCTCCTCATTGGTATCTAATTAATACACTCTACATTATACTCTCATCTGCCACTTTATTGGGTACACCCTTTCAACTGCTTGTTTTTTTGACTATCTAACTAGCCAATCACACGGCAGCAGCTCACGTGGTCAAGACTACCTGCTGAAGTTCAAGCCGAGCATCAACAGGCGAAAAACTATGATTTAAGTGACTTTGAATTTGGTTGTTGGTGTCAGACGGGCTGGTATGAATATTTCAGAAAATGCTGATCTACTGGGTTTTTCGTCACAACTATCTATGGGGTTAGAGACAATGGTATGACAAAGAGAAAATATCCAGAGGTCAGCGGTCAGAGGAGAATGGCCAGACTGCATTGACCTGTTAGGAATGTAACAGTAGCTAAGATAACGACTCATTGCAACCAAGGTATGCAGAAGTCAAACCTTGAAGCAGAAGACCACACTTGGTGCTTCTCTTATCAGCTAAGAACAGGCAACCGAGGCTACAATTCACGCAAGACCACAAACTGGACAAGAAAAGATTGTAAAAACGCTGCAAGTTTAATGTGCCTCGATTTCTGCAGTCACATTTGGATGGTATGGTCAGAGATTGGGATGAACAACATAAAAGTATGGATCTATTCTGCTCAGTAGGATGGTGTGGGGGATATTTTCTTGGCACACTTTGGGCCCTTCAGTAATAACTGATAATCATTTAAACCTCACAGCTTACCTGAGAATTGCTGCTGACCATTTCACCCCCTTTATGACCACAGTGTACCCATGTCAAAGCACAAATCAGCTCATACTTGTTTCCTGAACACGACGATAGCTTCACGGTACTCAAATGGCCTCCACAGTCACCACATCTCAATCCAGTCGAGCACCTCTGGGATGTGCTGGAACAGGAGATTGACATCAGGGAATCTCCCATAATGCTATGTGTGTGTGGACCCAAATCTCCAAGGGATGTTTCCAGCACCTTGCTGAGTCTATGCCATGAAGAAGGCAGCTAAGACAGTTCTGAAGGCAAAAGTAGGGAAAAGTAAGGTGTGCTTAATAAACTGTCCGTGACTGTAGTTGATCCTTGTAGCATGTTGTTTGCTAATGAAAATGAACTGCTTCCTCATAAAAAGCAAGGTTCAGGACATCCGAAACGGAGGGAGCGGCTGCGGGTACGAGGAGGAGGAGGTGACCTCTGACTTCTGACCTCCCAGTGGTGGAATAACCTTCGGCCTCTGTATGAAGGAAAATGCACACAGCTGCAGATGTGACAACAGAGCTCCATTCTGCTGTCCAACAACTAAACACTGCACTGCCTCGGCGTGCGTGTGTGTATATTAGCCTCTTCATCATTAATACAGTTAGCTTTGTCAGATCTGGGACAAAACAGAACAATAGAGCTAAAACCCCAATAACATACATAGACTCTTCTGTATATTCTACTGTTTGCTGTCCTGTTTCTCTCCAATTTAATCAGAAAATGTCCAGCAGTGGTTCTCCTCCTCCACTGCAGCTGCACAGTTATGCGTCCCTGTATACTGCTGCACACCAAGGAGGCTCCTATTGTCCTGTGGAGTTCATATCTGCTCACTCTGCGTATGGACGTTTGTGTGTATTTGTGCGTTGCTATACAATCAAACACATCCTCGGTCTCTCCCACAGTCTCCATGGGAACTACAGACAGGAAGTACAAATTTAAACTTTAATTAACTTTAAAACACACATGTGCATGCATACAAACACACACACATGGTTGTGATTCATATTTCAGGTCGGATGTCAGTGTTGCCACTGTTTCTTTGTAAATGCTCTGCAGTTTTGCAGAGGGTACTGAAATGTTTCTCAACCAGTAGATCAACAAATAATGAATAAAATATTAGAGGAATTTAGTGGAATCAGCTGCCCTTTAACTTAATAAAACTGGACGTGCACTACGACAGCGCAGACCTCTGCCAGTGTCAATATTCTGAATTTAATAATCCATTTCTCCCCCAAAAATAAACTAAACTGAACATTTTGGACTTCAAGGGTTAACATCAAATAACATATAACAATATTTCTTCTTAGAACTCTGTCACACATTGTTCTGTTTATGCTTGAGCTGTTGGTGGTCCCAATCACAGAAAAAACAGAAATCACAGCAGAAACATTGCCTGTATATAAAAGATGGAGGTAGTGACATTCACGTCACCCACTGGTTTGTGAAGCTCTGTTCTGAAGCCTCGTGGTTAGGATTTTGGAGCCAGAAGTGAGCATATTAAGATTTATGAACTAAGTTATAAACAGAACTGTGTATTTGAGGCCGATCACATCACAGCGACGCAATGAAGGCTGTCCAAACTTGTAGACTCCTCCGAATGCAACTGACAAATGTGTCCTCCTTTTCCCCGAATTTGAAGGATGTGCCGGGTGTGTCCTTCGTGGCCCACCATATCCCAGAATTCATAGCGCGGACCAGCCAATTCCAGTTTTCAACAATGGCGGCCGCTACTAAGTTTTTAATATTACTCTTATTACTCTTTCTGGGTCACAAAATAGACTTTTAACATATTTTCAGGCGAGAATGTAGCTGTGTAAACTTCAAATATCTGCTTGGTTTATCAAGACATCGGATATTTGCAAAAGTGCTCCAATGTTGTCGGAGATGTCTGTTATCCACCAGCTCGATAGCTAGCCGGGAGCTCGAGGGTCACTAGAGCCGGCGAGAGCGGCAAACTCTCGGCACATCATTTTCAGATCACCGCGGTCTTTCGCTACTCAGGTTAAACGTAATATATAAGTCACTTAGATAATCTAAAAATGTTATTGTTGGGCTTTTTTCAGTGTTTTATTTGTTCGTGAGTAAATCGGTTTGGCTGAGATTAAAGTTATTAGATTAGATAAAATAAAACTTTATTAATCCCCCGGGTGGGTTCCTCCTTGGTTTTCACACAGCTGAATAAACTTCAAACAGAAAACTGATTAAACAGAAGTGTGAGATGGTCGAGAATTTACACCAGTGTCCTGTTATATTCTAGATAGCAAGGAGCAGACAGCTGAGTTTATTAAACTCCACCGAGACAGCGGTGACGCAAATCTGAAGGCTAGACCGTCCAATTTCACAGCCGTTTACTTTCGGCCTACCCGACCTTCTGAGGACCCGACCCACGTAGACCACGAAGGCCGGGTCCTCAGGAGGATGCAGCCAATAAATTTGAACACGACTGTAGTTCTCCAGAGACCTGCTAATGAATTCATCATTTGATTCAGGTGTGTTGACCCAGGGTGATATCTAAAACCTGCAGGACAACGGCCCTTGAGGCCTGGAGTTGCCCATCCCTGCTTTAGACTGACTTACTTTTGGACCCGGCCTCAAGTGGCCTTTAGAGGAACTGCAGTTTTTGGTACATAATTGAATTTCCCAGCCTGCAGGTTGCTGTTTGAATAGGGAAAAAAGCTTGTTTCCAATAGAGCAGAGTTGAGTTTGAAACCGCCCTGGAACATTTCCTGTTTGCTAGTAAATCTAGCTTTCTCGCTACTTTCCAGTTTCCTCTCTGCTTTCCTATCAAAGTAAAGGTCTAAATAAGGTTTTTCATATCTTTCTTCTTCATGGTGTCACATCAGGAGACATGCTGGTGGGTGGCGCGGTTGTCTGACATGGCTTTTAATGAGCGGCTGGTGTGAGTGAATTATAAAATAAATTCTGGCATCCATCCTTCTTCCAATAAAAATGGGTAGTTTCATCATTTCCCCTTGCTTCATCGTTCTAACCTCGTGAAACAGTTTCTGCTTTAATAAAGGTTTCCTTAAAAAAGTTCTTTTGATTCCCAGCTCTGACAGTCTGCACGGGGGTGGACAGGTTGCTGAACCCCAAATTTACCTGATGTAACATGACAATAGACAAAACAAAAGTATGAATGTTTGTGAGAACTGATAGATGAGCTTTCAGGCTAAGTGTAGCTAAATAAACTAAAGGTCCACTGAAGCTGCCTTTAATGAAGTGAAACTCACAGTTTGGGACAGAGTGAAGTTCGAGGAATTCAGATAGTGATGCTGTCAGCATTCCACTGTGTGTGGGAACTCGTGCGCCCCAATGTCAGCCCCCATATTAGTAAAACTGTGTCTCTCTCTGTCTCTCTCATTCGCACAGTCTCTGTCTTTTTCTGGGTCTCTCGCCCCTGGACAGAACAGCTGCTTTGCTCCAGAGGCATTGTGGGTCTGGGTTGCTGTGGCGATGCCTCCAGTTATGGCAGATGTTCTATTTCCTTATGTCAATATCGCTACTGGCAACACCAAAGAAAATAATAACACAGTGGCCACGAAGCTAAAAAACAACAACACAATTTCATTAGGACAAACAGAGGATGTGTGTGTGTGGTGTGTGCCTTCCTCTCTGCTTGCTGCAGCATTTATACACGCTGACTTCACAAAGCTGTTTCAGAGTTTACCATGTGACGGCACTGACCTGACAGGAAGTGACCTCACTGCAGCTCCCGTCTCCGATTGGATTGGATTAATACTGAGGCTGTCCTCTTACAGGACATCCCATTCCCCCCATCCTGTCTCACTTCCTGTTTGTTTTGAGGGGGTTTAGCCGAGAAGACAAACAGCATGATGGAGATTGTGCAAAGTGGTTACTATGGAGACTCTGTTCGCTCTCTCTCTCTCTCTCTCTCTCTGAGTGCAGCTGTCAGCTGGTTGAGAAGACTTCCTCCTTGTTTGGGAGAGATGAATGAACACTGGAGATATTGTCAAGAAAACAATCAAGTAAACATAACATTCAAAGGATAATTCTTGTTTATTTCAATTTACCTTATTTCCCATTAATGTGCCTGTCAATCATGACTGTGAGTTTAGCCAACTTTGCACTCTGGAGACACAGGAAAACAAAGAGTCAGACAAAATGGCACAAAACTAGCACAAGCTCCCTGCAGCACTGCAACAAACGTGAATTTTTCCATGGATGGAGAAAAGCCTGCAGACAAGTCAAGATGCTGTGTGTCATACACACATAGCATGCCTCTCTCCTCACACGACACACCAAGCACAACCTCCCGGTTTGGGAGTCTATTTAAACTGCAGAATTTTCCATCCCTTCCTCTGACATGTCAGTGCTTTTCCTGTCCTGCATCCCCGTCTGCTGTTTCAGCCCCTCCACCAACCCAGCACCCACCCATGGACCTCAAACTGTAACTAAATTGTGCTGCTGTGATATAATATTCTGGACAGGAGTCTTCTAAATGAAATCATTTTAAACACTTGTCTTTTGGACTGAAATGAGGGGTAAATAGAAACCTGCATATTCATCCGCAGACAATAAAGTGGAAAGAGCCACACGAGCTGTAATTAGAGATGATTATGACCAGTTATAGCTTCACTTTGAGAGATCCGTGTTTTTTAGCGTCAGAGCAGCAGGCCAGCAAATCCCCAGGGTAGGTGAACTAGAAAATAGTGTTCTACAAGTATATAATTATATTAGGGTGTATTATAGAAAAACTATACACTCACCAACCACTTTGTTGAATACACCTGTTTATCTCCTTGTTAGGGCAAATATCTAAGCAGCCAATCGCAGGACAGCAACTCAGTCCATTTAATCATGTACACATGATCAAGATGCTTCTCTCACACTTTGGCCTCTTACTACCTGTGCATTTGTTTTTATTTCCACAGCCTGAGTATTGTAGTTGCCCATGTCCTGTATGATCACAGTGTATCCATCTTGAACTCACAAAGCTCAAATCATCTAAAATTGGTTTCTTGATGTGAAAATTGTGCTCAAATAAGAGAATTCCATCAAGGATGTGCAGCTAACAAATCTGCAGCAACTGTGTGATGGACCAAAATCTTTAAGGAGTGTTTCCAGCACCTAGTTTAATGCAAGCCATGAAAACTTAAAACAATTTTGAAGTCAAAGGGGGATTCAACCCACTACTAGCAAGGAGTGAAGTATAAATACGGATTAAACAGGGTTGAAGCTCATTGATGACCGTCCACATGGACTCTGGTTTTTTGTCTCCGACCTGCCTCCTCTAGGCTGCTTCCCAGTCAGGTCCATTTAGTTTAAAGCAACATAAGCCCCGTGTTGAATGTTGAGTGTATACCAATCACATTGACGAATACTGATTCAGCACTCAACTTAAACCTGCCTCTTGTTTAATGTCTTGACACTGATTGATTATTTTTTTCTTCCTGTATGATAGGGGTTACATTTTAAATTGTCACTCCACAGTTTGACATCTTGTATAATCTGCTGATTTACAAAAAAAAAAACAACCCACATAGGACAAGATGTTAATTAACTGCCACGCTACGCAGCGTGCAGATTACAGTGTCAGTATGTAGAGTGGGGACGGGAACACGGTGCATTAAATTAACCTTCACTTTGACAAATTAGAGGGTCTCGTCACTGACTGGGACCCTCTTCTATTCCTTCAACCTACAGCTTTCTTGGGGTGGAAAATGATTATGTCAGCGTTAAAGGTATTAAAGACACTGCAGTGGGATGTTTTCACTGCAAAAACACTCTCACGTTAGCAGCTGTGTCGTCTCCCACAGACAGGTTTCCAACTGTTGATTCATTAACACGCTCCGCTGGAGATGGAGCGCTCTCTCTCTCTCCTGATGCGAAGCGTTGTGTTGGAGAACTGTTTGTCCTCTACGCTGTGGTCGTCGCGTACTGTCACACAGAGATGCGCACAGCTGTACTTCATCAGGAGGAAGTGCCACGAGGCTTCTGGCCACATCACACAGCTCATCTTAGACCGTTTTTGCTTTGGCTATTTTTTTGCTTTTTAAGAGTCTAACTACTCTCCATATTTCCAAATCCACCACAGTGAGTTAGTAAATGAGTAAATGACCTGCGGCACGATACCGCTGTTGGCAGGGCAACATACAGTTTTTGTGCTTTTGATTTGAAGGTTTAGAGCTCAACAGCAAAACGTAGAGACTTATGTTTTTTTAATTTTAACCATCTATCTGTTCATGTTCCTGGCAGCCATCATGACTGCATGTCTAATAGCTTCATGTATCACTTAACCTGTCAAGCACACGCATTCCTCCTGCCATGCTTTGCTAGTACAATTAGATTCATTGTCCAGCACACAATTGATCATTTGTTTATTTACTGAACAGAGGCTGAACAGCAGGTTGGTTACTTTTAAGACTTTTACATTAGAGACAGAATCAGTCTGGTTATATCGTTTTTTTTCTGGTAGGTTTCAACTACTTCAAGGACTTGTAACCCTTAACTGAACACAAACTTCGGGTAATTCTGTGTCATGAAGCAATTCAAAAGTAAAACTATCAAAGGGAAACATCAGGGCCCTATTTCAGGAAGCCGGTTTAGTGGAAAAACTGAGTAAGTATACCCTGAGTTAACGAAAACTCTGGGTTTTCAGTTTCACAAAGCGAGTTCAGCTGAAGCCTGAGTGAGTCACTATGACGACACACGCCGTGAAGCTAACCTGCCCCCTAGCAGGTTTACTACAACTAACCCTGACTGTCTCCGCCCCTTTGTCGGAAACCTGACAGTAGGAAGTGTCGGACATGGCGTGTCCCTTCCTTGAAGAGCCAGTAGATCGTGAAGCCCAAATTCTCCGCAGAGCTCTCCGCCGGGAGAGAGTGATCAGAGCGCGTTTGGACATTTTATCATTTCCTGATGATTTCCTGTGCGAACGTTACCGTTTCTCAGCACAATCTATAAGTTATTTGGATAACATCCTCAGGCCATATATTACGCATGTGACACATCGCGGACATGCTCTCAGTTCATTACATATTATTTGTATCGCACTTCAGTTTTTTGCAAACGGGAGCTTTCTGTATAATATTGGTGACGCTGAGCACGTTTCCAAGGCTACCGTCTGTCGGGCAGTCAGGAATGTTACAGTTGCACTGAAACGTCTCCTGTACTCGTTTGTGGTGTTCCCCGGTCACAGACCCACAAGATTTATCAAAGAGGGATGCCACAAAGTTGCAGGTATCAGGATGACCAAAACTTAATGTATGATGTGGTGATACTTGGACTACTACTTAAATTTTACATTTATATTCAGGGTTCCCAGGTGTGATTGGCTGTATAGATGGCACTCACATTCCAATCATTGCTCCTTCAGTAAATGAAGGAGACTATGTGAACAGGACGTCTTTCCACAGCATTAATGTACAAGTACATAGTTCCCTGTATGCATTTCAAACTAACAAATTATTTCATTATAGTAATGGATGCTAATTTGTGTTCTCTGCACTGTGAAGATCATATGTGATGCTGCCAACATTATCACAAATGTGGAAGCCAAGTGGCCAGGCTCTGTCCATGACTCACAAATATTCCGTGAATGTACACTGAGCACAAAATTTGGACACGGTGAGTTGAAAATACTTTAAAATATATAAAGACCAATTGCTTCAGGGACATTTGAACTGAAGTGTATCCTTCTGTCTTAGGAGAGTTCACTGGCTACTTGCTTGGTGATAGGGGGTATCCATGTTTACCCTATTTGCTTACCCCTTACCCTGACCCTGAACCGGGCCCACAGCAGCGATATAATCTGGCTAATTGCAGGACAAGAGCCAGAATTGAAATGACTATCGGAATGCTTAAGGCCCGGTTCCAGTGCCTGCAAAGACTCAGGGTCACCCCAGAAAGGGCATGTGACATTATTGTGGCATGTGTGATTCTTCACAACATTGCCACAATTAGAGGAGAACACTGTCCTTCTGAACCAAACATCAGCAGTGATCCAAACCATGAACATCCTGACCCTCCCACGGACATACAAGATGGAAGCGCAGTCAGAGACACCATATGTCACAATCATTTCTTTTGACCCATCACCTCAACATGTTGAAAGACGAATAAACAGATTTTCTGTTCAACTGGCTTTATTGGTCGCCTGTGTTTCCTGTACACAAAGTATTAAAAGATGTAAACCTCATAAAGTGTCTCTGTTGCTTCCTCCTCTGTAACAGCTGTCAATGTTTCTTCATTATTTTCCTGTAGTAAAGAAATAAACAACATTGCTGTTCTACTGTAAACTCATATAATCTGTGGAGTATTACTCACAACTGCATGTTGGTCTGGCTCAACAGGAGGCTGCACCAGATGCAGTACACCATCACCATCAACTGATAGAATATGAGGTTTACACAGGTCACTTATAACTTACAAGGGACCAAATGGCAATTAACAAACATACCAATCACCTTACACTTCATTGTCATTATGCTCTCAAAGACAACCAAGCCTGAGGGAAGGCAAAATCAGTAGGAAAATAACTTCACTACAAACAAATTCATTATGGTGAAGAGTTTATCAAATGAATGAGCAGCACTGCAAAGGTGACTGTGAAGAAAGGATGTATGCACATCATGTATTATTTTGAATTTACCCCCTATGTAGGCACTTGTGTCTTGCGGGGTTATTGACTCAGAGGATGTCCCCACAGAGATGCCTTCAGCCACAGGGTGCCCACTGTTTTGGCTGAGGGCCAACTGCTCAGCCTCTGTGTGTGGTGGTGGTGGTGGACCCCCACCTGTTTTTCGGGCCTCCGCTTTTTTTCTGTTGGCTATAACGGGGTCACATTTGAGCATACAGAGTAAGCAAATATGTACTTGTAATGTGCTCAGATAATTTCAATAAGTGCTTACAGAAGGAAAATTAATGTAGCCTCTAACTGCAATTGATTTACATGGGACAAACAGACCAAGCACTATGGCTCATAATACAATTACACCTTACCTGTTTGGACTATATTTTTATATTTCATTTTTACTTGCTGCCAGGCACGTTTGGGGCCTGTTGGGTTGCACCTGCGCTCACATCACATCACAACATAAAATGTATAAAATAACAAATAAAATAACATATGATAAAATAACCTGTTAAATGGGTGGAAATCCCTAGATCAATGTTTAAATTAACACTCACGCATTGACTCTGTCGGCTATGTTTTGCCATGCATGCTCCCTTTCTTTTGCAGCTGAGGCTGTGTTACTTTTTTTCTGCAAAATTTGCATGTTATCGGCATATGCTGCCATCAGAATTTCGGCCTCAAGCGCTGTAAAATACATTGACCGCGCCTTCTTTCCCTCCGTCTCCATGGTGACTCGCTTACTCTGTGCTCCTCTTATCAGGGCTTTATGTATCCTCTAGGGGTGCAACGATACACAAAATTCACGGTTCGGTTCGGTTCGATACTTTGGTGTCACGGTTCGATATTTTTTCGATACAAAAAAAATGTTCATGCCTTTTTAATTTGTCATTTATTAAAATTATAAATATATATTTTAACTCAAAAGTACAGTTTTTAAATTTAACCCTAACCCTTGTGCGCGTTTTTTATTTTGACAGCGAATGCGCACCTGCAGACCACTTATGTGCAGCCCTGGTTATTTAGCTCGTCATATTGCAGCCACAGAAATTCTTTTGTCCATGAAACCATAAAGCTGCACTTTCTTTTTGCCTTATAGTCTGATTTGTCATAACTTCTCCGTTTTGTGGTAAGCTTTTCTTTGGCTGTCACTTCTTCACCCTGACCTGTCTTATTTGGCTCAGAAGAAATGAAATATATATCCTCCTGCTTTTACACACGCACTCACATAAGCTCAGCGATTCTCTGCGCGATCAACCTCTCACATGTTTAAGCTTGCTGCGGGAGATTTCACTTGTCATGTTTGCATAGTAAGCTAACGATTGATAAGACGATGTCAGAGGAATTGGTGCACAAATTATCATCACTCACAGATCAGTGCTGTCGCTCTCTATACACAGTTCGCACGATTGCAAAGTGAAAGCAAAAAAACAAGCGCAAATTCAAACGCGATTTCAATATGTCACATATTGACAGTGGCTCACCGATGCCAATGACATAATTACCCAGCTACATTTCTGAAAGAATGCAAAAGCATTGACATATATTTTTCCTTCCTACAATAGCCCGACGGGCAGGGCAGAGATAGATTTTGGTAGCCCGACTGAAAAAATCGCTAGCCCCAGGACGTCGGGCTAGCGATATTGCAAGCCCTGTATCTGATTGAGGAATCACTCATCTTTGGAAAAGAGAGTTTATTACAGAGAAATGTCTCTTTCCAAAATAAAAGCTATACTATCCGCTTCTTCCGGGCTATATTCTCAGCAGCATAAGGAGAATCATGTGCTAACAGCTGTCTAAATGACTCGGCTAAAGTTAGTAGCATGCTTGTTGTTTTTGTCTTTGCACTAGGATGATGTCGGCGTAAATGTGCAGTCATATTCGTTGTGTTCCCACTAGTGCTTTCAGGTTAATCTCGTTGAAATGACCTTAACGCCACAACACGGCAAATCTCCGTTAACGAGCTACCGCCGATCGCCCCGTGCATGGGGCTAGACGGCCAACACGTTAACGAGCTAACTGCGCTAACACACTAGCTCCCACCCATGTAATTGAGCATTGCACGGCACATCCAACATACTGTTTTACTTTAGTCCATGACTCGCTTACCTTCAGGGTCATACGTCACATGAAAACCAAAATAATTCCAAACGCCAGATGTGGAGAGCTTAACTTCTGTCTTGCTAGCTTGCCCTGCGCTCTTCCTTCTGACTATGCTGTCTGTGTTGAGCACTCAGTGGATCTGCGCTCGACAGTGCAGCCTAGGCGGAGTAGTCGAACGCAGATTCACTGAGCGCTCAACACAGACAGCATCGTCAGAAGGAAAGTTGATAAAATAAATTACAAATGTTGTATTGTTCGATACATATGCGTACCGAACCGAAAGCACTGTATCGAACGGTTCAATATCGATACGAATATCGTTGCACCCCTAGTATCCTCGTCCGCGCGCTTCACTTGGGGTTAGAGCAACTCCGCGTTGATTGAACTACTTGTTATCAGCCTTTCTGGAACCGAATATTCCGAGTTGGACAGTTCGGGGTTACTCAACCCTGAGTATCGTTTTTCACTCTGAGTTTTCTAAACCGGCTTCCTGAAATAGGGCCCTGGGGCTGAAAAAATCTACTTAAACCTGAAGATAACAAAAACAAAACAAAAGCAAACAAAAAACCCCAAAACCTGCAGTTACTTTATTGGCCACTAGAGGCTGGCTCCCAAACCAAAAGGCAGTCAGTCACCTAAGACTCCTGTGTTAAAATGCTCCACATTACAGCATTACAAAGGGATAAAAACTGTTTTTATATCCATATACTGGGGCGTGGGGCGTGGGCACTTTGATTGACAGGTGTGTCACTCAACTTCTGTGGTGTTTGGTGCCTTTGGGAGCATTTTTAATACAAATATGGTAAATGGCCTGTATTTGTATAGCGCTTTACTTAGTCTCAATGGACCCCAAAGCGCTTTACACTACATTCAGTCACCCACCCATTCACACACTGGTGATGGCAAGCTACATTGTAGCCACAGCTGCCCTGGGGCGCACTGACAGAGGCGAGGCTGCCGGACACTGGCGCCACCAGGCCCTCTGACCACCATCAGTAGGCAACAGGTGAAGTGTCTTGTCCAAGCACATCTACTGCTAATAATGATAGTACCCGTATGACACAGTATATGGCTATGGTCTGTGTTTCATGTAGTGTGAGCAGGAATCTGAGATATCTTTTTCCTCAGTGTCGAACCAGTTCAGTCAAAATCCTCCAGAGATCTCGCTGCCCTGGTCCCTCTTTAGGGTGCTTTGAGAGTCATGTGACTCTGAGGAATGAGGAAGCCTTAGAATTGTCTTTAACCCCATCAGACAGTTTTCCTTGTCTTCACCAGTGTGGTTGTTCCATAAACAAAAACATTTTTGTTTATGTCCGTGTCCAATAACTTGTCAGGTACGTACTTCTGGCAGACCATAGTGACTGGTTAGTTTTACTTATTTTTACTCAGTCTTACTCATTCTGGGAGTTGTTTTTAAAGCACTTTTAGTTCTTTCAGAGAAACTCCCAGTAAAAGGTCTGTGATTACATAGTAACCCAAGGTCAAAGTTCACGACACTAACCACTGTTTCCCCTCAGCTGATTTTGGTTGTAAATACCTCGGTAACCATGGCGACTGCACCAAACTTCCTCTGTGCTCTTCCACAGCAGGGATGGAGGTTTTGGTGCAACACTGGACAGCTGATGGCTCATGTTTGTGCCTCGCCCTCTTCCCGTTGTCACAGGATGTTCGTCTATGTCAAGGTCTTCCCTTTGTAACAACATCAAAATAAAAGCACGACATGCCGACCTTGGGTCAGAATAAGAGTTGAACTCTTCATCTTTTTGTCAGTGAGAAAAACAACATCCTGAACATGCTTTACTAAAACACACACATTCCTGTATCTCTGTTTTCCTGCCTCCCTCAATCTCTCCTAAGCAGCCGCTCATTGTTTTATCTTTCTTCTTCAAAGCAGAAGTTAATGAGTAAAGCCCCATCTTTGCTTCCTCTTAACTAGACAAGAGAAAAGGCTTCGACAATTATATACTAGCTGTGGAAGAAAAGGTTTGTTAGATTAGACATCACACCTTCATGAATCCCCCAAATCAGAAAAACCTAAACTATAACTGGTATATTCTTCTTTAAATCCTCAAGTGACTTAATACCTCGCTCCAGGATGAACTGAGATGAGGATAAAAACAATAAGTTTGAGGTTTTGTGTTGAGTGCTTAATTTACATAGCTTGAGTCCAATTTTCAGCTTGTTTAAGTTGATTTTTCAGGTCAGATTTAAAGCATGAGATCTAAAACATGTCTTCCACATTACAATATACTGATACGATTAATATACACAACAATATTAAAAATCCTTAGACAAGCTACACCATCAAACAGCTGCTCACTGTATAGCAAAACAATACTTTTGTTTTGCTATGGAGCGGCTATTATTTTTACTATTACCTTTTTATACACTGGAATATTCTTATACATTTGGTTTGGATTACAATCCAGTTTTACGTCCACCACTGGATAATGAAATGCCTTGGATGTGATAACATAGTAGTTATTAATCAACTTGCTGGCATGTTATAGATTAAAAAAAGGTTAGTTATTACTGTTTTTGATTATTATTTTTGTCAAAATTCAATGAAAGATATCAAAAGACTGATTTAAACTTAAATTATTGAAAAGGGGTAGATATGCAGTTAGTGGAGAGCAGCTTAGCTGACTGTCTTCAAAACATGCAGCCACCAATGAGCTGATAGGCTATCGGTGCTTATCAATGTTTGCATGATGCCAGAGGACGCAGGGATGCAAAATCTTCACTCAGCTCCTGTGGACACGATGCTCCTGAAAATTCAAATATTTCACCTCCCTTTTTTATTTTTAGTGACACCACAAAAATGTGACTTTTAGAGGGTTCAGCAGAAATACCTTTTGGAAAGTATGTGCACACTGTGCATAGAGCAAACAGATACTCAGGTACTTTTCATAAAACCTCACCCAGACCAATGTAAAATTTGGAAAACAGATATTACTTTAAAAATATGCAAACATGTGTCCTATAAAAACCTAAATAATGTCAGCTTAAGATGGGCAAGTTATACCAACTTCTTTAACTAAGTTAGTATACTTTACCAGAGGAACGCTAAAATGTCTAAATTTAACACTGACGTCTCTTCATCAAAAGTTCTCTTCAGTTTTATTTGTATAGTGCCAAGTTAGAGCAACACCCACCTCAAGGCGCTTTACATTGCTGTTGATGTCTCAACAGTGTATGAATTTTTAGGTTTTTGCATTGTTGTGGCCCACACAGTTAGAGGAATAGTGTTTTTATTAACATTCAGTCAGCCACAAATGATTAGAAATTGTTGAAAAATAAATCAGTTTCACGATGTGAACAAAGGTTAGGGTTTAGCTTCCCCTGAGCACCACTTCCCTAGAGGAATATTCCAACTGCTGTCAAGGTCTGCTGTTTTGCTGACCCATCCCTCCACCCTGACCTCCAGCTTCTACTGATGTATTATAATGACAGGCAACTTCCCTCTTTGTTGCCAGTGAATAAGTCTTACTTCCTGAGCACAGAGTCTACATAAGACACACCTAGTGATCTGTTACACCTAGTTCTTGTGAAGTGCCACTGAGCCATGTCAAAGGAATGTAATTAAAGTTATTAAAGACTATTCAAAGGGCCATAAAATAAGAGAAGGGAGGGGGGGAGGCATGAGACTAATTAAAAAAGGGGTATAACTGTGACCAATTTCAGAAAAAGACTAAATTAGAAAAGTGAGGTCCCATACAGAAAAGGATTTACATGGTTTTAGAAAATGAGCGATAAAATAAATGGTTTAAATTGTGCATTTTGTCAACACAAATCTGACTTCGCTTAACCTGTTTGGTAAATGTCCTCCATCTGCCAGACCCTCGCTCAGACGCACACGCTCAGCCTTCATTAGAGACGATGTTGGTGGGAGCCGCTCATCGCTTCCTTCCCCCAACACCCCCACACGCACGCACGCCCACCGCAGGAGGCCACAGAAATGAAGCCAACAGCTGGATCCAGCACACAGACACACACCCAAGACCTTGTCTCCTGCCAGACAGGAAGAGGTCTGTGTGTTTGTGCGCGTGTGTTTGTGAATGAGGAGGGGGGCTTCATCCTGAATTTTATCTCTCTGTAGCCCTGACCTGCTTATCTCGCACTACTACTACTACACAAACACACACACAAACACACACCACACACAGAGCCGCTAACGACTGCTTAAACCAGCCATCAGCTCGTTAACAGACTATCTGTTTCCCTCCAGGAGAGATTTTAACTGTAGCTCATTAACATAATTAATTGAGGCTCGTTAGCTTAATGAAACTGCAGGCTAACAGACAGAACAAAGTCCTTGGTGTTCATTTAAGGCTCCTGCGCTTTGCTGTTATTAAAAGAGATGCATGGCAGGTGGAGTCTACAAATTGAATGAACAATAAAACAGAAAGTAGTATGAATGTAATAAGGAACATGTTATTCACTTTGTATAATTGACAATGCTGTTGCACGGCCATGAGCCTGTCTTGTTCTGGCTGAACATACTAGCAAATATGCTGCAATATTAGAGAGCGAACAATGCAGCGTTGTGCCAGGAGCCTGTGCTATGAATCAGGTTCAGGATGCCCAGCATAGATTTTCCTTATCTGGCTCCACTTCTCCTAACATCAGCAATCTGGCTAAGGCTCACATGAAGGATAAGTTATCAGCTGGATAAGTCAAACCGGGGTTTTGCAATCAAGAGCATGTCCACAAGAAAGAGTCAGTGTTAGCAGCACACGGCCAGTCAGAAACATGAGCAGGTCTGCTCGCAGGACATATAGCAGAGATGATCAAACAACAAAAACATGGAGAGGTTAAACAGGTAATACAGGCTGAATGCAACAGTGGCAGTGTGTGAGATTATCCAGTAAGTAAAGGATTAAAAGTTGCTGTATGACTGCTGTGTTAGCAAAGAAGGAGCTGGGGTACGAATAGATTTAGAATAACATCTTCTGTTAATTAAAAAAAAGATGGTCTGAGAAGAAGTTACTGGCAGTTTTTTGTATAATGTATAAATCTTGGGTGTCTGTTTTAGGATCATATTACTGTATTAAAGCTTACAGAACAATAACATTGGTTTAAACTTGTTGGAGTCAATCAGGAAATGGCACCATCAAGTAAATGACCAGTACTTACACGGTGCTTTTATATATGTATCTAACAATCACACACCAATGTTTGCATCAGGGATCGCCCCATCCACCTTCATGTTGGTAGACAATCTGCTCCTAACTTTTTTTTTCTTTGATCGATGCTCATCAGAGAAAAACAAAAACCCACAGACCCCCACCTCCCTGTGTACTGAAGTCCACAGACCTTTACAGGAAACCGTTTGGTCAGTGAGCGCTGATTTTGTACACAGACTGTTTTGCCTTATCTTGAATATAACTGGCTCCAGAGCAGGTTAACACTTGGGAAAAACCCCTGTATAAGATGAAAGTTTCCCATATGCAGAATCATTTCATGTGCAGTGTAATAACAAGAAAGGGGAATGTTTTGTCTATTAAGGTGGCTGCTGCTCTCTCCATTGTTTCCAATGTAAACACTTAGTAACTGGTATCTAGTTTATTTCATCCTATCCAAATGGACTCAACAGGACATGGTCAGTTGTCGGGGAAAGTGCATCTGAAAGTCAGCAACGCTAATTCAGTCACATATTGGTGTGTGACTGTAAAACAAACAACTCCCTCATTATTTAATGAGGGTTAAACACTGATGCTCAAATTCTGAGTGACTTTCACAGAAAAGGATCTTTTTTTACTCTGTGGCTAAAAAAAAAATCCCAAATTCGCCTACAGTGATAAACTGCTGAATAAGAAAACCGCTGAGATTCTCTGCCAACAGCAAAAAACATGAACTAAATATAAAGGTAACTTCATCTTAATTTCGGGTAATCGTGTGTGAGAAAATGTGTAGTTACAAGGGCAGACATAAGCATTTTTTCTCTATTAGATTTGATTTCGCTGACATTACCACTGAAGAGAATGGAAACAAAAGATTAACAGGATTTTTATTTTTAAAATTTTGTGTCCTTATATTTAAAGACATTTATGGCTTTAATTTGCTGTTAACAGTAGACACAGACAGGAAATGTAGCGGGAGGATGGGAAAATGAGAAATAGGAATGGACCCCGAGGCTCTGGTGCTGCAGGCAGTCTGCTGATCATATCCATCATCACCGCATCACCCCTGTGAGCTCTGCATGTTACCCAGCTACAAGAATGCTTTGCTTTTCCATTTGCTTTCAGAAGACCAGCGTGCAGCTGTTACTGTCAGCTAGAAAAAGTACTCATATCCTTTATATAAATGAAACCATAATTAAATCACAGTTTCACAACACTTAACATAAACATCTTGCAACAGAATAATCAGATAAATGCAGCGGCAAACTTTCTCAGCACCTGGATGCCAGTTTCTCCATCACTGCTGTATAACTCAAAGAACACCGTACGCACAGTCACGCACAGTGGTGGAAACATTATGATGTGGGGCTGTTTTTCTGCTAAGGGTGCAGGATGACATCACTGCATTGATGGGGCAATGTACTGTAAAATCAGGAACCTCCTTCCTTTAGCAAGAACACTGAAGACACCGAAGACAATGACCCAAAAGATACCGATAATAGGAGTGGTTAAAGAAGAAGCCCATTAAGGTTATAAAGTGTCCTCTATAGCAGACCTTAGTCCTATTAAAAATCAGTGGAGAGAGCTAATGCCTTGAGTTTGTTTCTTTTTAAGTGAGCAAACTTACAAATTCAACAGCGGCTCAAATAATTATTTCCCTCACTGTAATTACAGTTGTTTAAGTGGAAGGAAACGGAGGTTTAGAGGGGAAATCACTGTTTAGTAGAACTGTTAATGACTTGTAAATCTCCCACATGTTTGTTTTTTTAACTTGTAAACCAGAATGTTTGAAAAGCACAGAGTTAATCTTAGGTAGCATCCATGTGCACATCAGACCATGAGATAACTGTTCTTTCTTCAGTCAGCGGTTCTGAGGTGAATGACTTCTGATTTTTAGTCAAATAAGTAAATATCAGTTGAAAAGCTTGTTTTTTGTTATTGATGTGAAATGTAGGCCATGAACTTGTCCAGCTTCTGAATGGGAAAAAGGTCTGACTGACCTAAAACTGCATAAACACTGCCTTGCATGCTCTTCCTGTCCAGCAGCATCATGAGTGTGAGACTGAACTGATTCCCCAAAATGGGAAGAACAAGCTCCGCACGGGAAGCTTACTTCCTGGAGATCACAATGGCAGTTGTTTCAGACAGAATGTAACATCATAACCAAGGACTTTGCCAGAGGATGTGGTTGAAACTCTGCGTCTCCTGTAACATGGAGGCAGCGTATCTGCCCATCTGTGTCCTGATGTGCACTGTTGTTACAGCAGAGGTCTCAGAGTGGCGTTTGTTCATTGTTGTGGGTCCGCTGCAGTCTGATATCAGACTATGTTATTGAAAGTTTATATTTTTCTCTCTCTGAGTGTTCAGGAGGAAGTGTCCTAAAGCAAAACCTTCAAAAATTCAATGAATGATGATTGTTATTTTTTTAAGTATTTACTTTCACCACTGTGGCCAAAACCTTGTTTATTTGCAGGAGCTTTGAAGAGTAACTGCAGACAGGTCACGCTGGCTGATTAGTTTTCTTTGGACTCTTTTTGTAGGGCTTGAAAATTACCAGAAATTTAATACACAGTTTGACGTCTCTCTTTTGCAAAACTTGGGAGAAAACTAAACGTAACGCTGGGTTTTTAGTTTAGAATCAAGTCCTTCGACCTTTACGTCTGTGTTGGATGTGATGCATGCATCCTTGCAGTGCTTACCCTCCTGAAACTCCCATTCGCTTCTGTCCAATCACATAAAAGGTCAACTGACTTTTCCCCCCTCGGTTCATCAGGAGGATATGTGGATTATGTTTTAAATCTGTATCTGTATTTTATTTATGTATACGTAATTTTTGCATGGGTATTTGTGTGTCACTAGTTTAGATTGATTACACTTAAGATAATCACAAAAATGTTGCGTAATTGTTCTTTTTCTTAGGTTTTGGTACACTTGTGGTTGGAAACTCTTTCAGTCTCCATGCACATATGTGTCTTTAGTTTGTTGAATGTGCCAAAAACGATTCACGTGCAATGAAATCAGATTAATTTGGCTGATAGTATTTTTTTTCCCCCCAATGACGTCATTGTGATTTTTTTTTCAACCACTGTGATCATGAAATAAAGATCCTATAAAGTGATGGTCTTTCCCTGAGACTGATGTCACGATCCTGGGTCTTTTGACCCAGCGTTTTGAGTTTAGTTTATGTTTAAGCCCTTCAGGTTTTCTAAGTGCATTTTTTATCATGCCTAGGTTGTTCTAGTTCTTTGTTATTAGATTCCCCTTGTGTCTTCCACCCATGTCAAGTCTCCCTTCCCCTTCATGTGTTTCATGTCTGTGTCTTACGTTTTCAAGTTCAGGTTGTCATGTCTGCGTCTTATGTTTCCTGTTTTATTTTGAAGAGGTCTGGTGTTCCTGTGTTCATCGTGTTTAGTTTTACTCTTCCACTGTGACGTCGTTGTGTTCATGTGTGTCAGCTGTCCCCCGTGTGTTCCCACTTCTCTCATTAGCCTCCTGTGTGTATTTAGTCTGTGCGTTCTCATTCAGTCTTGCTCGGATCGTCTGTGTTGTTCCCATGCCAAGTCCTGTGTTCAGGTTTTCATATATATGTGCTCATCATCATCATTGCCATGTTTAGAGTTTTGTTTGTTTTTCTGTTTGCCAGGGTTTTTCATAGTTCATGCTTCCTTTCTAGTTTACCCAGTTTAGGTTATTGCTTAGTTCGCATTGTTTTTGCCCTTTTATTTTGTACTGTTCTGTCTGCCTTAATAAACAGCTCATCAGTTAAGTTTGAGTTTTAGAATGTCTGCACCTGGGTCCACTCTTCACTCCACGCAGTTTGCCTCGGCAAACTGTGACAACTGATGTCATTCAGTCTGACACTGATTGCTTACATTTGTGCTTTGTCCAGTTGGAGTTATGGGACTAAAATATGTCCTTGAATATTTTTATACTTTTTTTGATAAAGTTAATTATGAATATCATTTCACGCCAGGAGAGATTTTACTGTGTACACTCTTCTGTCACAGGTGACACGGTGTCACTAGTCAGGTCATCATGTTTAGGCTCATTCACTCCAAATTTATTTCAGCCAAATCTTTCAAACGGTGTCACTGCATACACATTTTTAATTCATTTCAATCGCACAAATGCAGAAATAATTGTTTGCAGTATTTTACCTGATTTATTGTGAGGATTTCATGCCCGACCATTTGTCTTTGGTACTTAATTTAAATGTACCACAAATATTTAACCTGTTTTGCCTTCACAAGTCATCGTATGTTTTGTCTATCCACAGTCACTCCGACCCGCATACTGAACACATGAACACATTGTCACATGCTCTATGTGACAAAGCCTTCAAATCAGGAGACCAGCAAGTCTACAAAGAGGCACGCCAATCTCTGCTGAAGGGCATAAAACAAGCCAAGGGCAAATACAATCAGTGCATCGAGGAACACTTTAACGCAAACAACTCCTGAAACATGTGGCAGGGGATCAAGACACTCACTGGGTACAAAAGACATCACCTTACCTGACACCCTAAACCAGTTCTTCGCCTGCTTTGATAAACAAAACAGGGACACCATCACCCATCCTGCCATTTCAGAAATATTAAGTTAAATTTGAAAACGGTTTAAAAAAAAAATCCCCATTACAAAATGTTATGTGACAATCTCATTGGCTCACGCAGTGATGATGTCATAAGGACAGCGTTAGAATCTTAAATCCTAGAATCTTAAAGTTTTGCATAAAGAGGAGTGAGAAGCAGCAACCTTTAGTTCGTTTCTGCGCAGCCTTCAAACGCTCAACAGGGAAACATTTGGAAACCTTTTCAGAGTCATCATATACAAACTCCAACATGTATCCAAGAAAACACCAACAAAGACAAAAAGATTACACCGCCTCTCCTTCCTGGCATGGCCGGCCAATTTCCCCAAATGGCGTCTTATTCCTCCAAAGGAACAAGACACCAGGAAAGTAGGAAAGTAGGAAGGAAAACTACCATCTCCAGGACAAAATTAAACACACTGAAGTAGAGAAACTTCAACTGGAGGAGAAGTGCAGACAAATGTAAGCACAAAATAAACACCTGGAAGAAAGACAGCAAAAAAAATAAAGAAATCCTCCAACAGAAGGAAGAAAAGGACATAAAGCAAAGAGACATGCAGCGCAACACAAAGGCATGGAGGAAAATATACAATGCTGAAAATAAGGTTGGATCAAAAAGTGCGCAAAAATAAAGACCTTCTTCAAGAGAAAGAGCAACAGGAAGAAAGATTAAAAGAAGAAAAAGTTATTCTTTAGGACTTTCCAGGAAATCTAAAAGTGAAAGAATTTTGTAATGAAATGAAGGACAAAACTACTGAACTGGAAGGAGAAAAGGAAAAACTGGAAAAACGATGCTCACAGATGGAAAAAAAGGATCAATCAAAAGGCGAGAAACAACTCAGAGCTCATTAAGGGGATATTGTTGTCCTTCAACAACGTGAAGCACGAAAATACTGAAATGCAGGCGCAAAAACAACAACAAGACAAAATACATGAAGACCTGCAGTGTACGCTCTACGACATCCAGAGAAGAAATCAGCAGTTAGAAGACATGCGCAAAGAAATACAACAGAGAAGTGCAGACCTGCACAAGGTCTGAAAAAGATAACACAGGAGGCAACATCCAACGAACTGAGAGGAAAGCTTGAAGAAAAACCAGCAACATTAGAAGAAGTGGAACAAAGATTCAAGAAACTTGAGAACCAAAACGCAGCGAAACAATCAATGAGTTGAAAATCCTCATCCTGGAGAAAAAAGCGCTCATGGAAAAGAAGAAAAAGCGCTTCTGTTTGCTCCGTAGGAGGGACACTGCTGCTTCCTCACCTGATGTAGCCTCGTCTTCCTCCACCTCTGTTCACCCCCCAACCAGTCCTGGCAGTTGAGTCCCCCCTCCTGAGCCTGGTTCTGTCAGAGGTTTCTGCCCATTTAACAGCAGTTTTTCCTCCCCACTGTTGCCAAATGCTTGCTCAGAGGATTGCTCAGGGGTTTCGCTCTCTCTCTCTTTTTTTTTCTTTTTACCTCATTTAATCTTGTTCCTCTATTTACTTGTTTACCTTTTTTTTTCAACTTATCTAACAAAATAATAAACCAACCAATTGATCCTTTGAGTATTTTCATCTAATCTTTACAGAATTTTTCCAAAACATTTTCAAACATTTGAATCTTTCTGTTTTTTTTCTTCTTGAAACCTCATAAATGGTGAACTAAAAACCCTGGAATAGTTTGAAACACTGAAATTGTTTCAGTTGAAACTGACGAAGTCATACGTGTGTGTGTGTGTGTGTGTGTGTGTGTGTGTGTGTGTGTGTGTGTGTGTGTGTGTGTCCGAAGGCATCTTCTTCAGTAACAGCTTGTGTTGCCTGTGGGACAACACTCACCCATCCGCACTCACCCACACACACACACACACACACACACACACACACACACACACACACACACACACACAGTGCTTCTGCTTCAGGCCTGTAGCTCATTAAAAATTCAACACATGGCCATGCATACACAAACACACACAGTAAACACTTGAACTCTTGTGATCTTGTTATTAATTACTGTATTATTGTATTAAAATGAGACAGACGGACAGATGGTATGAACTCTGACCCACTTTTGCTGGACCGAGTTTATTTACGTTGTGTGTCACAGTTGGGACTCCTGCGTCGTTCCGCTCGCAGCATTGAGTCAAAGACAGCTGGATCCTCTTTGGTTTATTCCTGAAGATGTTTCTCTTCTTCAGTTCAATTATAGCCCAACTATTCTTGTCCAACTATTTTTGGCCTTTTTTCCATGTTTCCGCCCAGTCTGTAATATCCAGTCCTCTCTCGCTGCAGTCCTCGCCCAGGTTAAGACCCTGACATGCACTGAGATGATTCAGGACAGACCCTGAAATATGCTCTGGTCACAAGACAATTAACATTCATCTTTGAATTCATGTCTGCAACAGCAAAATGATCTTTCCACACTGATGAATCAGTTATTATGACCAACTGATCCTTGGAGGATGTCAAGATGCTTTGCAAAATGTTTAATGCCTTACTTGGACTCATATTTCTGCACAGTAGTAATTCTCCTTTACCCCATTGGTGCACTGCATGTAGTCACAGGCTGTCTTCCATTTGAAAACTTTCCGGTGTGATATTTCAGCTGGAACGCTTCCTCGAGTCAGACTTCTAAGTTGGTAACACATGGAAGAGCCAGCGCAGCAAACCTTTACAACCACTACTGTGTATTTGTGACTTGTTAAATAGGCCATACAGAGACCAGGTACTGTGAATCTGAGAAACAAAACAAAACAAAACAAAACCCCCTTAAAATAACAAGAAACAGCCAGTATGCTGTTGCGTCACTCCTAGATCAGACAGTTTGACATCTGGGGGAAAAGGAGCAGTGTACTACAAGTGAGGTCACATCTGCTGGCACAGACTGGCCTAACTTTGTGTGAATCCCCCTGTCCCCACAGCTGGGTTTTAGATAAGAGATCGTGGTGGTTTTTACTGCTATTTTTATGTTATATCAGAAAAGAAGCTTGGACAGACTATACGGAAAGGATGCTTAAACTGTTTGGAAAGAGGTTTTATTTGAGTGGCGGCATGTTTCATCCAGGGGAACACTGCAACAAGTACTCACTCCTATGAAAGGTCGATAAAACGTGCAGGACTGCACTGTTTGAATGCAAATCGACCAATGCTGGGAGCATCACTGGACCCTTCCATGAACCTCCATGATCGTGTTTAGCCCCTTTTTCATTAGCATCTACTCAGATCAACTCACCACGGGTCATCACAGTTTTCAGGGTTTTCCATTTGGTCATAGTACCTGATACAAGGCAATGAAATATAATCAGAATGCATGCCACTGATTGGCTGGTCAGTAGCGATGAGTCATCAGCAGAGATGGGCAGTAACGCGTTACTGTAATCTGATTACTTTTTTCAGGTAACGAATAAAGTAAGGGATTACTGTTACAAAAATGGTAATTAGATTACCGTTACCTTCCCGTAGGAACGCTGCGTTACTGCGTTACTAAAACCGTGATTTTTTTGCGAGAATGTCTCATGAAAGTGAAGTAAGCGAGTGCGCCGTTAGTGACAACAGCTGTGTGCAGATCAACAATGGATCATATATCGAGTGCGGGCGAGAGTATGAGCATGCAGCGTTTAAAGCGTGGAAGTACTGACCTTACTTTGAGTTTGATTCCATAAAAAGTGACAAAAACATTAGCGTCCGTTGTGCGTGGGAAGAAAACTTCTTTTTACAGCGAAAAAAACCCCTAAACTTCCAAGCAAGCACCGAGTGCGCTACCACGTAATGGGAAATTCACAGAGAAACTCGTGGATTCTTCCACTGACCGCTGCGGCACACCTGCACCAGGGTAAACCTCCGCCTACCCCACTCCTGCTTTACAGGTGAAAATAGAGCAACAGGACCGCTGAGTCTTTGATTTTATTTATATTCTGCTGTGTTTTACTTGCATCTATTTGAAAGAGTGAGTGTAAACACACACACAAAAAAAATATTTTGTGTGCTGGAATGTGCAGAAAATAGGTTTAAATGTTAAACAAATTTCTTCCAGTCAGAGAATGTTGCATATAATTATATTTTTTAAAAGATTAAAACGAATAAAACAAGTTTTAAAAAGGGACTTTTCCATTTGATTACATTTTGTATGATGGATTATGCAGAAAAAGTAGAATTGGGCTGAAAGATCTATCGCTTTATCACCTCTTCAGGTTGTAAGTCATGTTTTTAAAAAGTAACTAAGTAATTAATTACTTTTGAAAATAAGTAATCAGTAAATTAACGGGATTACTTTTTTGGGAAGTAATCGGTATTTAGTTACTGATTACTTTTTTCAAGTAACTTGACCAACACTGGTCATCAAAGCGTCTCGTTTACAAATATCAAAAATCAGCCTTTTTTGAAACCCATTAATGAGGGAAATGGCTACAAAAACCACGTTTTTGTATTCCCGGGTCTGATGAAAAGCCACAGATCGAGGAGCAGGTATATTCTCTCCTCAACGTCCACCTTTGTTGTAGCGTTTGTTTCACATACTAATTACGTCACGGGATAATGGGCCGTGTGGCTATATTGACAACCACGCACACTAGGAGGTACTTGATTGTAAAGGACAACCAGCCAATCCGAGTCGAGCTGTGTTGAGTTGATCCAAATAGGTACTAATGGAAAAGGGGCTTTTGTGTCCTTCACACTTTGAAGGACGTGTGAGGTCACATGCATGTGTCATCACACACAAAAGTATGAAGTGATTTCAGGATGTGGTGTCAGAGTATCGTCCTTCCTCGTGTGGTGAGGCGCAATCCTCTCTGCTGTCATCTACAGTGGGGCAAAAAGTATTTAGTCAGCCACCGATTGTGCAAGTTCCCCCACTTAAAATGATGACAGAGGTCAGTAATTTGCACCAGAGGTACACTTCAACTGTGAGAGACAGAATGTGAAAAAAAAATCCATGAATCCACATGGTAGGATTTGTAAAGAATTTATTCGTAAATCAGGGTGGAAAATAAGTATTTGGTCACCTCAAACAAGGAAAATCTCTGGCTCTCACAGACCTGTAACGTCTTCTGTAAGAAGCTTTTCTGTCCCCCACTCGTTACCTGTATGAATGGCACCTGTTTGAACTCATCATCTGTATAAAAGACACCTGTCCACAGCCTCAAACAGTCAGACTCCAAACTCCGCCATGGCCAAGACCAAAGAGCTTTCGAAGGACACCAGGAAAAGTATTGTAGACCTGCACCAGACTGGGAAGAGTGAATCTACAATAGGCAAGCAGCTTGGTGTGAAAAAATCAACTGTGGGAGCAATCATCAGAAAATGGAAGACATACAAGACCACTGATAATCTCCCTCGATCTGGGGCTCCACGCAAGATCTCATCCCGTGGGGTCAAAATGATCATGAGAACGGTGAGCAAAGATCCCAGAACCACACGGGGGGACCTGGTGAATGACCTGCAGAGAGCTGGGACCAAAGTAACAAAGGTCACCATCAGTAACACACTACAACGGCAGGGAATCAAATCCCGCAGTGCCAGACGTGTTCCGCTGCTGAAGCCAGTGCATGTCCAGGCCCGTCTGAAGTTTGCCAGAGAGCACATGGATGATACAGCAGAGGATTGGGAGAATGTCATGTGGTCAGATGAAACCAAAGTAGAACTTTTTGGTATAAACTCAACTCGTCGTGTTTGGAGGAAGAAGAATACTGAGTTGCATCCCAAGAACACCATACCTACTGTGAAGCATGGGGGTGGAAACATCATGCTATGGGGCTGTTTTTCTGCCAAGGGGACAGGACGACTGATCCGTGTTAAGGACAGAATGAATGGGGCCATGTATCGTGAGATTTTGAGCCAAAACCTCCTTCCATCAGTGAGAACTTTGAAGATGAAACGAGGCCGGGTCTTCCAACATGACAATGATCCAAAACACACCGCCCGGGCAACAAAGGAGTGGCTCCGTAAGAAGCATTTGAAAGTCCTGGAGTGGCCTAGCCAGTCTCCAGACCTCAACCCCATAGAAAATCTGTGGCGGGAGTTGAAAGTCCGTGTTGCTCGGCGACAGCCCCAAAACTTCACTGCTCTCGAGAAGATCTGCATGGAGGAATGGGCCAAAATACCAGCTACTGTGTGTGCAAACCTGGTAAAGACCTATAGTAAACGTTTGACCTCTGTTATTGCCAACAAAGGTTATGTTACAAAGTATTGAGTTGTATTTTTGTTATTGACCAAATACTTATTTTCCACCCTGATTTACGAATAAATTCTTTACAAATCCTACCATGTGGATTCATGGATTTTTTTTTTCACATTCTGTCTCTCACAGTTGAAGTGTACCTCTGGTGCAAATTACTGAACTCTGTCATCATTTTAGGTGGGGGAACTTGCACAATCGGTGGCTGACTAAATACTTTTTTGCCCCACTGTACAAGCTGACAGCAAATGTTGCTCTTCACAGATTTTCTTCCATCAGCGTCCGGAAGACCAATTTATTATACTTCTACTTCTATGCCCTCTACTTCCACTTCTTTTGCATTTGCTTCCAACTTTGTATTATAATGTCAGTGTAACAGATGGTCCATGACAGGTGCGTCGATGACGGTCAGACCTTCCTTGAGTAGGTCTTGAAAAGCTTTGAGCTGTTCTTGAGCTCACAAACCTCGTACAATATGAATCCCCATGAAGATACAAAGACGAGGGTGGAGCACATCTCTGAAGAATGGAGAAGCACTTCATCTTGATCAGGGTGGGGTCCATTTGGTGGAGTTGTCCATCTCCAAGGTATCAAAAAACCCCAACCCAGACTTGAATATTTCACCACCGTGTTTCACTTCCACTTCAAAAACCCTTTATTCCTTAGCCCAACCCAAAAACTGAGGTTACTATCAGACAGACTTCTTTTGACAAAGCATTTTCAGTCTTGAGTTACATTTTGACTCTTGTGCTTATTAAGTAAATGTTGGGTTTCTTTAATCTCTCAATGAGCAGAGTGTGTGTTCACTTTTGTGTGCACTGCTCCCTTAGAAACCTTCAGTCGGATCATGATTTCATGCTGAGGAATGATCTCTTTGCTGTAATTAATAAACTAACTTCAGGTTCCCATGTTTTCCACCATCACATCCTACTTATGACATAATGTAAACTACAAGTTCATTTATTAATTGAACTCACTTCTGGTTTGTCCACTCAATCCACCCGAGTGACATCTGGATCAACAGAAGATTTTAGGAATATTTTAGGAATTGCAATCTTGTGTGCAAAAAAAGTTAGCAAGGTGAAGGCTTCAGATTTGTTTCTCCCAAATATTTATTTTACATTTCACCTCTTCTAGTTTCCACATCCTTAAACCATTTGATTATTTCCAGGTTTACTTGAAAATCAGATTTGATGTGCTTTCAGACTGTATTGAGTGTAAAGATGTTGGATTTTTTTTGTCATAGTTCTTTTGAAAGACGTGAAAAAGTAGCTTAAAACTGAAACAAACTGGCATGATGTATGTGACTGACTGGAACACTCTCTCTCTCTCTCTCTCTCTCTCTCTCACACACACACACACACACACACACACACACACACACACACACACACACACACACACACACACACTGAAGCCTGATGGAACCAATTAGCAGACGTTATCATGGCCTGGAGACGTCACAAGCTGTTCACACACCCCCATCCTCCCCTCCTCCCGCCGGGGGGTCTGTGTGTGTGTGTGTGTGTGTGTGTGTGTGCGGGTGTGTTTGTGTGTGTGTGTGTGCGGGTGCGGGTGTGTCACAGCACATACATCACTCCTAAAATATTTACAGTCCTCTGTGTGTTACGGTTTATATTACTGACCTACATTAATCTGTGTGTGTGTGCGTCTGATGTCATGGCTATCTGTCAATGACCTCAGTCACAGGAACATCACCATATTTGGCTGGAAACACACTTCACAATACTCTGTGTGTCCTCATGTTTAACATCAGGCAGTTTTCTGTCTGAGAGGTTCCTCACACTCAGCTACATTTGTCTCCCACATTAAAGCCCTCCATCCACACCAAATCGACATCTCACTGCATCCATGAGCTGCTCAGTGAGAGTTGAGGCTGCGTGGGCATTAAAAATCACACAGACTCGAAATGTCACTTTTTTCCCACCAAAATGCTCCATGACTCACTGTCGGAGCACATCCTTTCCGGTTCAGTCATCAGTACATATGACTAACATGCATGGTCTGAATTACCGTGGAACCGCCTCTGAAAATGGAAAATGTAATAAGCGCCCCATTCAACTTTAAAGACATGGGGAACAAAAGCATGGATTCAAGATTCAAATTCTAAAACCCTGAGACACTAAGGTGACCCACAGCATTTCCATACACAACAGTCTGTGTAATGAAAGCTGTAAGTGCCTATTTGATTATCATTTATTCGTCATTGCTCATGAGCAGCTTCATGGATTTGGTGTCATGTCAGCAACCTGCTGGAAATAATTCAGCGCCGTCTGCTTTTTGATTCTGTTAACTCTATCCCAGAATATCGTGTCGCGAAATCGATCAATGTAGAGCAGTGAGACAAACCACGGAGGCCCCAGAAAAGTGCAATCAAACGGTGAGTTTATTAACAGCCAGGAGAAAACATCAGCATATGTCTTCTGACAAAAATACATATGGAGAACACTTATAAAGCAGTGGGGTATAAGCCCCCCCATGGCGTCAATTACAGATTAAAATAGGTTAAAGACGTTAGTTACAGTGAATGGTACATCTTGTACATCTTTAATGGCTATAAGCAGACATAGAACTTCTCTTTTCTATAACACCTTCCATACAAGGTAATAAACTTCAAGCCCTCAGGGTCTCTGGGGCTAATTATTGACTCTGGTCATCTGTTGCCAAGTTGACTAAAATATAGTTAGAAGCTAAATGAGTTAAGGCCTCAGGCCTGACACATTCCTAGATTATATGTGTTATATGTATTGTAAGCATGTATTGCAGTTATCCTTCTATGCTCTAGTCTCTAACACAATAGATTGTGAAGACGTCGCGCTTCACAAAGCTTAAGACCCTCTGTAGACTAAGCAACAACTCTTAATGAGCACAAATACTATGCAATGTGTATGAAATACTTCTGTTAACATGATGGAAGGATCCTCAAATGAACATCTGCAATAAACAACTTTAATGCAATATCAATACTGTGAGAAATATTATTAGATGAAACAATGCTGTAAAGAATGTTATCAATGCAGTTATAATGATGCAGATTATATGGCAGCAATAAAAGAATTTCTGTATCTCCACAATCGACTCCTCTGATTGAGGTTTACTCTAACTCCCACATTACCTTTCTATAAGAGAGGGTCAGACCAGGCTTAAATATTCTGTGAGTGTCTAATTATGGGTAAAATACAAATAAAAACACACCATGCAACTTCACATACAGCAAATTGTGCTGTATATGATTTTGACTGACTTCAGCTGCTATGTAATCATTCTTTATTAACTACAGCAACAACGAAGCAGCAAAGCAGAACTTCTTTAGATTAAATAAACAGTTTAAGCCATGACTATTTATAGCTCTCTGTGTCTTTTTCTCTAAACTGTGTCAGTGTTGAGGGAAATGTGGATGGATGCAGACAGTAGTTCAGTATGTACAGGAGGAATAAACAGTCATTTCCTTCTATTTTCAGTAATGTCAGCAGCTGCACCCACCTCCACCCTGACTGTATGCAGTCTGCACACACACACACACACACACACACACACACACACACACACACACACACACACACACACACACACACACACACAGAGTCGTTGAGATGAAAGCTCTGTATCTGGCTCTTATTCGACTGATCTGTGATCAATTCATGTGAACGCAGCAGGAATTTGCTGTCATTAGCATACCACAGATAACACACACACACGCACGCACACACACACACACACACACACACACGCACACACACACACGCGCGCATGCAGAACTTTAATCTGTGACTGTTTTTGTCTTTGTGTGGAGAGAGCCGGCGAACAAAAAAAAAAAATTTTTATAGACCTGCAGGTTTTGGTCTTTATTTGGCAGAACATGAAAAATCAACTAAAAGACTAAAGAGATGTGTAAAATTGGAACTAAATATTCAACTGAAAATAAAGAAACAAACATCAAAACTAAATTAGGATAAATAAAAAAATGCTGATTAAAACTAAATAAAATGAGCATGTACACACAATTAAACAGCTAAACAGCTGAGCTTAATATAACTCAAAGTAAACTGGAGCTGCCTTGTGATGGATCATGAATAGGAACGATCAAAATCCTTCAGAAAACATTTACTTTGAGCAGCATTTGATGAACTCACACATTTGCTTTCGATTGTTAGTGAGGTAAGGCCTCTGAATTCGTGCTTCAGTATAATGTTACACAGATTTTCTTGCTGATGTTTGCTTTCCTGTTGCCATGACTCCCTGATCTGATGGTTGCTTAAAAATGCTGAATGCTAACTGCAGATAACTTCTGCACTGCTGCTGCTGCAGCTGCATGAAGAAACTACCGGTAGGTCTTTTATCTTCTTCTTTGTTGCTATTATACCAAATCACTTTTCTGTATCTGTAAACACTGAGACATGTCACAGCTTCAGGAAGCAGAAGAGAGAAAGCAGCGTTGAAAGGCCGCTCACTTATCAAATTCACTGGATGAAGACTTTACTTGATGGAGTTTGGCTCAGAGTTGCACAGCAGCATAGCCTGCACTGCTGCACACACTGTTTCCACTTCACGCCAGTGCAATTTAATGAAGTGCTGCCAAATCCTCAAAACTACAAGTTAACATTCATGTTCACATCACTGTCAGTGTGGCACATTTTAATGCCAGAGAGGCAGTTATGATGAATGTGCATGTTGGCTTTTTGACTTTGTGAACTGTTTTTGAAGAATGCTCTAAAAGCAATAAAGTGATTAACTATCTTTAATTCTTTGGCTTGTTTCTGGGCTTCTCTGAAAAGTAGGGACACCCGCCTGCAGCACACTGCTCTGAAAGGAAATTAGTGAGAATTAAATGAGAATTAAGTGTGCTGACACTTCATTAGTTAGTGAAGACTTGTCTTTTGTAATTCTGGCAAATGTTGAGCTGAGTTTTAAGTTTTAACAGTCTGATTACTCCTGCATTGTTACAAGCTCACCTCTCTGTGCCATTCAGGTCATTGTATCACTCAGTGAAACACCTGACGACCATAAAAAAATCACAACAACAACCAAGCCTCTTCTTGTTCCTCCTTTTTGCTTTACGTAGGGTAAGGGGGACAAAAATCAGGAGGTAAAGGGTCTCACATACCCCAGAAACTGTGAGAACTGTGACAGTGAGTGAAAAGAAAGAGGAAACGAAAGAGAACAGAGGAAGTGTCGGAGCAGTGGGCTGTCAGCACATTCACATGTAGCACAAAACCACCATCATACTGTATCTGCATGACAACCAGTATTGTTGCTCTCTATATGACAAAGAGAACCTATATGCTTACTGGCTGTGTGTGTATGGGCTCTCTGTCTTTGCCCTGTTTTGTTTTCAAACGGGATTTTTCTCTGCAGCAGTTTATTTGTCACCATCATCAAGATGCTAAAAGAGGCTTACAGTATGCTAGCTGTAGTTTTTCTGCTAAGTACTTCTTAGGAAATGTTTGTGCAACCACAAAAATTAAACATCTTCAGAAACCTAAAGAAGTTCAGTTGCCTTCTTCAGCCCTCTTTGTACTCACAAATCACTAAGAGGATCTTAATTGCTGTTAGTATTAAATCGTCCCCTGCTGAATGTCCGTGCCAATCTTTATCTTTAGTCTCCTGTGTGAAAAGTCTTCACTGTCCTTACAAATACAGGTAAAAATGACACCAAAATGATGTTGCTGTTGTTGTTGTTTTTTTTCCAAAAAATATCTCTTCCTGGTTGTTTTGTTTTGCATACAGAGCTGAGGTCATGCAAGTCAGTGATTCCAAACAATATGAGTCATGTATTCTTATCATTAGTCAGTTTAGGAGAATTCAAAGTCATCCGTATCTTAAAATCTTCTAGACAGTCAGCTAAATCATCAGCATTATGAAGCATGGCTTTTTATAAAAAAAAAAAAAGTAAAACCATCGGGAGCATAGCAAGTATCAAGAGCCAACAGTGGATCCCCAAATGACCCCTCATGTGAGTGGATTTTTTTAAAGGACGATGGTTCTCCAATCTTAACTGTAAAGCCTCTGTTGGTTAAATAAGATTTAAACCACAGGAAAGAAATTCCTTTGTTTCTGACCAAGTGGTCTAACTGAGGTGAGGGCACCATGATCTATGGCAGCCTTGGACAACTGCAGGCCTCGAGGTTTTAGATCTCACCCTGGGTCTACACACCTGAATCAAATGATTAGTTCATTGCCAGGCCTCTGGAGAACTTCAAGACATGTTTAGGAGGTCATTTAGCCATTTAAATCAGCTGTGATGGATCAAGGACACAGCTAAAACCTGCAGGACCACTGGTCCTCGAGGCCTGGGTTTGGACACCACTGATCTATGGTATCAAAAGCAGTGCTGTGGTATGCTAAAATATGCTAAAAGTGAGTTAGAAATGATTAAAAGGCCATTCAGGCCCCTGGTAGAGCAAGTATGTCAGACCCCGTTTCAGTAAAGAGTACTGAAACACAGAGAGCCAGAGAGCTCATTGCACTGCAACACAACCAAACACAAAGTGAATCAGGAAAACCTCTTCTGTGAACACATGTGGTTCAAATAAACACAACCAAAAAGAAGTTGCACAAATGACAATGGAAACATTTTCAGGCAACACAAAAAAAACGTTAAGTTAAACACACTGCTCACCAGTGGCTGTGTTATCGTCACAAAGCACTGAACTCCAGCCAGGTTCATCACTTTGTTGTGACCCCTGGAAGGACGTTGTGTTGTCCTCTGGGCTGAATGAAGTGCCTTCCTGTTGTGTTGTGAGTTTCCGTATTTGGATGTGTTGCGTGTGTTTGCAGTGCATTTTTGTCAAATTGATAACACATTATTGCTTCATTCACATCTGATTTTGCTCTTCGTCCTCATCTTCTGAGAAGTATCAGAACAATCCACCTCCTCAGATACTGTTGGAATAACAGCTTTAAACTTCTCACAGAAAGCTGTTACTTGTGTCTATCAGTCACGTGAGAGCCAGCAGTATATAAATGTTTTTTAGAGATATACGTTGCAACAATCAAACTAGGTACAGCACAGTGGCAGATCTAAAAAATTCAGATGTGGGAGCAAAGGAGGGGCGAGGGATCTAGGCAGGGTGGCACATCCCTCTTCAAGTGAAGTATGTGGAAATCTCCTACATGTAAACAGAGTCAACAAAATATCCACGGCTCTACAACAGGTGGGCAGTTGCCCAACCCTGCCCCCCTGTAGATCCACCCCTGGTACAGCAGGTATGTTGAGCCCTGAATTTCTCATATTTGCACAGTACAACTCACAAACACTGGTTATTCAGACCCCCACCCCAAAGCTGCAGTTTGTTCTTCTTCAATTTATCAAACATTATTGTAAAATTGTTCTACAATGTGTTGATGATTTTTGCAGATTGATGAAACTCTATCTTCGTTTACTTCTGAGAAACTCTGCCTCTCTAATTGTACATTGACTCAGTTTAAACACTTGATATGTACTATTGTGAATAAAATGTTCTTCTTTTATTTTTTTTGCACAACACCCCAACTTTTCGGGAAGTTGGTGTTGTGCAGAAAACAATGACAGTGATTGCGAGATTTTAGCTGAAGCTGACAAAAGTCACAAGAGTGACACCTGCACTGCTGATGTAATAATAATAATTAAAAAAAACCTGAAACAAACCCAAACCTTAAGTATCTTTTATATAAACTAAAACTCAAAAATTTATTCTTCAAAAGTTCATTTATTTAAATGAATGTAATGATTACGTTAATGATTCATGAATCACTGCTTGGTAAATACCATTTACAGATTCCATTAAATGTAACATTTTATATTCCATGTAACAAAATTATATGGACAATTTACATGTTATCAAATTACTTTTGATAGTAATCATTTTGGGCATAAATATGATTTAAATGTAACCAGTGTCATTAATTTCATGACTTCCCGAGCTCAAAAGAACATGAATCGGTTCAAAATAAAGCAACTAGTTAACTACTCCACTCCATTTATCAGACAGTCTGGCTTACAATAAAGATTTCTGTGGTTTTACTGAGATATTTGAAAAATCTATGTGAGATTTCCCAGCTTTATCTGACAGAAATATTGTGTAACATGGACCCTAATGTGACCCCAACCATGTACGGATTACTAAACAGCCCTACAGAGGACTCTACTGCCTATTTATAAGTTGTTGTTTAAAATGAAAACAGTATGGGTGAAAGTGCCTAATGAGTCTTAATCTACAACAGCCAGAAGGCAAAACATTCCTAAGATATTTTTTCCCTCACATGGACACTCTGCGGGAAAAAAAAGAGCATTAGTTCAGTTTGTCCTTAAGGAACGTGATACTTTATGCTAATCAGTGGCTTTGTCTTCAGGTTGGACTTAAAGGTACATATTGTAAATTTTTGTTTAGCTACTGTCTCAAACTGAGCAAAATTAACGTAAGCTATCAACAGAGGTTAAAGAGACAACCAATACAACAAAACCACTGTCAAAAAAACACTGAGCTGACGAGATATTTACTCAAGTTAAAATGTAGCAGGGCCGCACTTTTCTGTAGCATCAATTTGTAGCCCAAGACGGTAACGATTCAATGGCATCGATGACATTCACATGTTTTTATTTGCAAAGGCAGCCTAGAAAATATGAAGGCTTCTCAAGGAAATCAGGCTGAGACAACAATACAAATAAGAAAAGAATAAGTGCACACATTTGAAAACACACCTACGGGCACAAAGTATTTCCCCTGATAAGTTTCAAGAAAGTGAGAACATGATACATCCTTGGAGTTATGTGGTTAAAGTTATTTACTGTCGCTACTTTCACTTAGCTCCACAATTTACTCTGTGTGCTGGATATTAACCTATTCAGTGTTAATTCCCAGAGTGGTTTTGTGTCCGCTCAAGCAGGTTCAGCATTTGATTGTGATTCTGCAATTTTTACAATAAAGCCACAAGCTTCTCTAGCAAAGAAGATAAACCCCAAACCACATGCTTTCAGTGACTAATAACAATCTTCTGTTGTTAGCAGCCAACATCCTCTCTGGTGCTAGGCATATCCGCTGCCAGAAAATTGGTTGCTACAGTGTTCACGGGGTGAAGATTGGTGAGGAGTGCACAAAGTTCCTTTTCTTTTAGCTGTTATAGTTACACCATCTGCGCACTCATAGTGTACTACATGTAGCCATACTCTTGTCAGTATGAATCCACATCCATCCATCCAGCTTTTGTGATGTTCAATTGAGACAGTTTGCCAGTCTGCCAAAGCACTAACACAACCTACTTTAAATGCACATTTGCACATAAAATAGCATGCACCAGTATATAAGCATTTGAGATCAAACTAGTGTTAAATGTATATAAAACTTTGTGTGACCACAGTAACAGTGCTTCAGCCACCAGTAGAGGTTAGCTAACCTTATTATTCTGTGTTAAGCTTGCATGACTTTCTTTCTTTCTTACTTTTTAAACATATGGACTCTCAGAGTGTGCAGAATAGTGGGAACAGAAGCTACATAATAACTGCAGGGTCATTAACAGGAAATACCAACAAACACACTGAGTGAATGTGTATGTGTGCGTGAAGCCGAGTTCCTGTCTGACATTCACCAAAGCAGCTTGTCTGCTCCATAACTGTCTTTCATGCTGTAGCTATTTTTATCTGAATGGCCAAAATCAGGCTGATTTTATGCGAGTTTTTCCGAGTCCTCTTTTCTGCTGAACGGGAGAAGTTTGTTACTTAAAGAAACTTAAAGGATGAGTTTTAATGTACTCCCTTAAAACGTTTGTGCTGCCTTTTGCTCATGTTTATGACTTTCTGCAAACATATCCTCTCATCTTTTCTTTGGTTTATTTAATCACGACTGGCTGAAAGTCTGGATTGAATCACAGACTGGCTGGAGATCTTCAGTGACTTTGCTAGGAAATCTACCCCCCCACCACTACCCAATCTCCACCTAAACATGGCTAACACCAGCTGTTCATCACTACAAACTACTTCACATTCCTTATGCAGTCATTGTTTACTGAGTCCAGTAACAGTGAATTAAACAGTTGGAGTCACACAAAGTACTTCTGATGTAGTTATTTATTTTTAGCGAGTAGCCGGATGGATCAGATGAAAGGCTGCTTTTTAGAAGAGCTTTTTTGTCCCCTTGGTGACCAACAGGCAACACTACAAAGCCGAAAGTCTACAGATGTGCTAAAAATCTGGAAAGGGGAATTACAGAAGTGCTACACACTATTATCTGCATGTTAATGCTCTCCCAGTGCAAAAATAGTGACCTTTACTGAAGAAGGAACTATGCTAATGATTTCACAAGGTTCTTGTCAAGAGACCTTTTCTATCATCCACTTATCATTGTAATATACACATGCTATAAACAGCAGGCTATAACCGGCTGCTATTTAAAGGAATCCCTCGTTATGTATCCAAATCTGACCACCAGAATCTGTACTGTTGTAAGTTACCTGAATACAGATTGACTTTGTGCGTTCTTTTGCACACATTTTTTGCTTTTGCTGGCTCCAAACACCATTTTGGTCAAGCATAACAGATTTCCAACAGCTAATCCAGATAAAAGTTGTTACAGAGTTCCCCGAGGGTGAATCCTGGTTATCCTACATTGGATCCATATTTTAGTTGTAACCAAGATCCTGCAAAACTAACACAGCCATCAACCATCAACCTGTTTGTTTGTTTGTTGTTGTTTTAAAAAAATTGGACACTGCCTGAAGTGCTGCTTCTCTGAACACAGCATTAACAATACTTTAGATGGTCAGCTGACCAGAATTAGAGACCACATGATGGCTGAGACATTCCACCGTGCTCACACTGCAGACATAAACTACTTTAAATAGAAGCAAAAAGTACATTAGGAAAATGTAACATCCTCTTTCCATGCGTTTGTAAGCTTCTGGGAAAGTGAAACATATTCAGATAAGCTTGTTAATATTAGCAATGATGTCCACTAGATGATTTCTTGCTGTACTCTGAGTGATCAGCAGATCAGGTCTTTTTTTCTGTGTCTGGTGAAAAATGTCACAACAACAAGGAGTTTTGCATCCACTGCACTCGCTATGTTGCTTCATTATAATTCTCAAGACTAAGTTAGAGTCCTGGAGGAAACTATACGAGGTTATAATTCAGTAGCAGAGTAAGAAATACTCAGATCTATAAAGTAAAATTAGTATTGTAGAAATTGTTTCACAATTATATTACTGCATTTTAAAGTGTGAAAATGTTATTATTATTTTTTTTAATAATTTAGTTATATTTTCTGGCAGGAAAACAACCTGTACTGCAAAAATGATCCAAATTCCAAATAGTGATTTTTTATTTTTTATTTTTTGCCTTATTATTGTGAGTCTTACGAACATCACATTGGATTCAGTCGGGTTTTAATAGCACTTGAAACAATGCATAAACAATTTCTAGTATCTAATCTAATCTGTTCATTTATATTTTCAGAATTTTGAATTAAAAAAAAATTCAAATTCAACCTTTTATGAATATGAATTTGCAGGCCGCATAGTGCTTTATTCTTAAAGCTTCACGTGTTTCACAAATGAAAACAATAGAAACAATAGAAACATCCGTTGTGAGGATGGATTTTTTTTAGAATAAAGGAGTTTTTTAAACTTTAGAGCCACGACTGCTGTGTTTTCTGTCTTCACACTTTAAGAGAAGGACTTCTCATATTTGTTGTTTCTGAATATTTCCTGCGCGCATTGCACGGTTCAGACAGTCACATTAGATCAACGCTAACTTCATTCACACTTCAGTGACAACTGAAGACGAAACGACTCTAACACACTCACACACCGCGCGCGCTCAGGCGTGGCTTAGAAGAAGAAACACCGTTGCACACGCACGCGCGCAAATAGAGAGGGGAGGGTCTCCGCGCGCTCATCTCTCAGTTTCATTGACTCCATGTGAAACTCTGCTCAGCTCAAGTTTTCACTCTGTTTTCTGTTTTTAACATTCAAACTCTCTCGTCTTAGTTCTTCTTTCGTACTGCACGTGTTTGCCCGAATAAGAACACAGAAGTCTCGTGCGAAGCCGGTCCACGCACGAGACTCTTTAGGAGACTTGGGGAGCAACAGGAGGATTTACGCACGAGCGAGACCCGCGGGGAATAATAAAGTGGATTTAACGGAGACGTCTTTCACGCGCTGCGGTTCTCCTGAGTCTGTCAGCCCCTGGACCTGTCTGACCCGGGATAACAGCTGTCTGACCCGGGGTAGGCTTTCTGCTGTCTGAGCGGTACAGTAAGCGAAATGTGGACCGTTTATACAGTGAATGACTGATAGAGCTGATGAAGAATCAAACAATGCTGAGGAGTCAGGCTGAAAAAAATATTTCTTTGTTAACGGTTCAATGAGTCTGTAAATAAACTGGTAATAATGGCAGCAGTCGGTAAAGTCATAACTCTTCATATGACCCAAAAGTTTGGGGGTCCTCGACATTGGAAACTTGACAACAGTGTGTTTGAATGTCTGGGACCATTACTTATAGTTTTTAACTAGCTGTTATTAAGCTCATGTTTATTTAGAAAAGCGTAACTTTGTACTTTACTCTGTAAGAGCAACCACAGCCCAGCATGATTCAAACAGGCTAAAATAAGCAAATTAAGATGAATAAACAAATCCAGAGAAACAAAAGCACAATGAAAAATAGATTTTGCAGTTTTCCAATTTTGGAAAATCGACTTGATTGAATTTTTTTGTTCACTTTTAGACAGGAAGAAAGATTGGCAGCACTCTCACTCACTCTTTCTCCTGCTGTATAGATTAGGAAACAGCCAGATGACAGTTAGTTGAGCTTTGCATATGGGCTGGAAGCAGGGGGAAACTCATAGCCAGAGCAGACAGCAGAAACACTTAGATTTTTTGCACTGATGGAAAAGTAGATGTAACTTTTCTTTAATTTAACCTGAACAAATTAAGTGATTTCCTCTGCTTTCAGTCTGTGGTTGGATATAAGCAACCACTTGCTGTGGTTTTTTATAAAACCAGACACCAGAGTACTTCACAAGGGTGTGTCTCCTAAGTAACTCTGAGACTGTCTGACAGTAGATATATATCAGCATGGGGGTTTTTTTTGGTTTAATCATCCGGTTATCTCATGTCTAGACTCAGTGAAACATTTAAACATCAAAAACTCATCCTTTAATTAGAGTGCATTTTGTTATTTACATATGCCAAAACTCAGGCTGACATACTTAGCGTGCTAATAGTCTGTGTACTGTGGTGTTAAGTAAAGTGATGCATGCTCGAATTAAACATACTTTGTTCTCATCTAAGGTATTGATTGATTAACTGCTCATGAATTAAGTAAATTGAAGCTGATTTTATTATTTTTTTTAATACATTTTCTGTTATTTGTTGGGAAATTACAACAACAAACAAGTCATTTGAAGTGAGTGAGAGGATGAACCTGTGCAATTTCCCCTTTTTTCAATAAAGTCCAGTTAAATGAATTACTGATGTCCTACAGTGGAAACGCTGGTAATAACCTCACACTTGTGGAATGCCACATTTTGGGCAATCGTCACATAAATCCCACTCAGACACAACTAAACTGTGAAAAGAAAAATCTGGGAAAAATCTAAAGGAAACTTTAAAGATTTGCTTCAATGACCAACTGTGTAGCGATAAAATGTAAATTGCCGTACTCATTCAGCATAACCTCTGTTTTCTTCTCGCAGTTTGCCCTCCATCATGAAGGTCTCCGCGGCCAGTGTGTCTGCACTGGTCATGGTCTTAGTTCAGACCCTGGTTCCTCCTGCTGCAGGATACAGTCTGGATCAGGACCACAGTCTGGAGTTTAAAGGCCCGCCTTCCTCCATGTTCGGATACTCAGTCCTGCTGTATCGCCACAACACAGAGAGCTGGTCTGGATCACTACTAGTATTCACATTATTGGTCTACTAACAACTCACCAGCCCCCTCCAACCCTAACCCTGACTTTTGATCTGTTTATCTACTACTGATTGTCCACTGATGTGCCGTTGCTCATCGTAAACTACATTTCAAAGAATGCTACATGCTAGTACCTCACTCATGCAGTTTAAATTATAAAATAACTCACAGCTGTTTTTACAGTCTTATTCTAATTGATTTAATTGCCATAGTAACGCTCCGTAAGCTGCCATCTTCACACAGTATCACTTTGTGTGTGTGTGCCCACACCAGTTAGCCAGTTCTTGCCAATGAGAGCAGCTCTTTGATGCTTCACACACAGATGCGATTTAGATACTTGAGACAAAGACAAAACCAGTGCTAAATGCCTCTCTTTCCCTCTTTTAGGTTAGTAGTTGGAGCGCCAGTCGCAAACACATCCTCCGATCATTCAGTGTCTCCAGGAGCTGTTCTCCGCTGCAGCATCGCTGCTGCTGGACCCCGGAAATGCCACCACATGACTGCTGGTGTGTGTTTTTGTCAGCCTTTGCGTTTAGTCTTTTCCCCCTGCGTTACTCCAGCTGTTGATGGAGATGAAACTCAGATGAGAGATGCAAGTTCAGCCAAAACATCCTTTAGTGTGCTAGTGTTATAAACACATATATTTAATAAGTCTGGATGTACTGTAGATGCTATATAAGGTGAGTGAAGGTGATATGCTGACAGTCAACCACGTATCCATGTGTATGCAGATGTGTCTTGGTGTGGAAAGACGTGTGAAGCCGAGCAAGATCACCAGTGGATGGGAGTCAGTTTATCCAGACAACCTGAAAAGGAAGGGGGACACATCCTGGTAACGCACACACACTCTCTCTGTGCTACTTAGGTTTTTCCCCCATGTTATTGATGCTCAATGAGCGACACTAAACACGTTTTTCTTAGTTTTATCATCTTCGTTGGTTCAGCAGTTTCCTCAACATGATCGTTGTTGTGACTTTGGTGTTCTTGGTGGACTTTCTGAAACACCATTTGGACATAAAACACGTGGCCTGTGGCAGTTCTGTCAGACAAACCTCGAGTTTTAACAAAATGCTGTTCACCATTCTGGGTGAAGAGTGGTTTTTACAGTGTGGCTGTTCAGAAAGGCTGTAAACTTTTGGTATTTCCAGTGAGGTAGGGCAGCATGCCATAAAACAGACACCATCTAAAAGACTGCAAATGCCAGCAGATAAGAGTTCGCAGTGCTTAACATTTCAGGGCTAGCGATGGTTGGTGGTGTGCTTTGAAGGCATGGTGCACATCATATAATTATATAAAAAAGGTATTTTTTAACAATTTTTATGGAAATCCCTTTTAGTGCTGGTTATGTAAAATAACTTCGCTGTATCATTCAGCATTTCAGAGGAGCCATTGTGCTGTTAGGTTTGTTTGATGCTGGGAAAGTGGTAGGTAGTCAGACTAGATTAGTAACATTACCAATGATGTCCACAATTCAGCGCTCACTGAGCTATTAGCAGATCCTGCACACTTAGGGATGTGTCTCTTTTTTATTATAGTGACAAATGAATATCCTTTGCACTCCCTGTTTTACTCTATTATGATTCACAACATGAAGCAAAAAGAGGGAGTTAGAGAACTCAGAGAAACTAATCCAAGGTGCAGGGTCACTGTAGAGAAACCGTCAACGCACGTTAGAACAGTATCATAAACAAACTCAGAGGTTATGGACTCTTATTTTTTTAAACAAAAATCCATTTTACATCCAGCTTTATGACAAAGAGTCAGCAGTCATTAAACAGCAGGTCAGTCACTTAGAAAGCCTGAAACATTTGCACAACAGACAGCAACATTTGAAAAGCCTGAAGGCATTTCTGTTACACACAATGGAGGCAGTGATGTGATTGAGAAAGTATTTACAGCACCAAATGTCTCCTCACCGTGATCGTCTGTGTAGCACAGGGGGGGAAAGAAGCAAAGAAACATACAGGAAAATGATAATGTTCAACACACACACACACACACACAGTTTTTGTTACAGTGACTTAGGTCATGGGAACAACAACACTTTGCTGCCAACGTGTGACTTAGTAATGAGTGCATGTCACATGTTGTTTGTGTGTGTGTGTTTGTGTGTTTTCAGGCCTGTGGTCACCGCTGGAAGAACGTCTTCTACTCAAAGAAAGATGGTCAGAACAACAAGCTTCCGAATGGGGTGTGTTATCGTTTTGGCAGCGACATGAAAACTTACAAGGCTATGACCCCCTGTTACAGAGGTACACACACACGCACACATGCTGCTCTAATGGTTACACTTATTCCTCTCTTCCTACTAGAGAGAACAACTTTTTGACCTAGCAACCTTTTGTAGAACAGGGTAAAGAACTACAAATTACATGATGTCAATAAAGGTCACAAACATACAGTTGTCATAGTAAAACGAAACTCACCTGCTGACATTTCTGTGGTTTTACATATCAGGACATAATACAAATAAAGTGGCACGTCTTAAAATTACACAGTGATATTAATTATTTAACAGCTATTAAGTCAAAACAGACACAGTCCTGATTTTATAGGAATTCAGAAGGTAATTAAGAGCCAGATGCATCAGACGTCGGCAGTTTGCTGGTCTGGAGCTTTGAGGTGTGTGTTAACACAATGCTCAGGAGAAAAGACATCACAATGATTTTAGAGAAGCTGCCCATCAGTCAGGGAAGGGTTCATTTATTATTACACTGAGAGAGTTTATTCACAAGTGGAAAACATTCATGACAGCTGTCAGACTTCCCAGGAGTGGACGTTCCAGCAAATGCACTCCAAGGTCAGACTGTGCAATGCTCAAAGAAATTACAAAAAACACCAAGAGCTACATGTCAGACTATGCAGGCCTCAGTTAGTATGTTAAAAGTTCATAACAGTGCAATTAAAAAAAGACTGAACAAGGATGACTTATTTGGAGGGAGAGAAAATGGGACAGTGCTGAGTTTGGCAAAAACAAACAGCATTTCAGCCCAAACACGTCGTAGGAGTATTCTAGAGTCAAACGTGTGGACCTCTGTCCTATATTTAAAGCCTGTACCAAACTGGATCATGTAGTGTCCCAAACGCAACAGAAATCTGCAGCTTCATGGCTGACAGAGGAGAAGAATCATAGTGTTACAATATCCAAATGTTCAAACCTCAAGCCGACTGAAACGCTGTAGCAGGACTTTAAGAGAGCTGTGCATGAACAGCCGCCCCAAACCTCAATGAAGGGAAACATCTTATAAAGCAGAGTGAGACAAAAAGACTCATGAAGTCTTTTTTACTTAGTTTTTCACACACTGCTTCTGCATTTTGTCTTCATTTTTTGTTAAATAAGTAATGTGACAGTCCAGCATGTTGTGTTATTGTACATCTCAGGTTATACGTACCCAATTTTAACATCTGGTAAGGACTATTTTTTATTTTGCTTGTTATTTTTAAATAATGTCCTGATATGTAAAACCATGACCGTGACTGTAGCGATATGAATGTGTGTGCATGTGAAACCAGCAGCTGTTCAGCTGCAGAGGGATTTATTCGTTTGTTCACCTTCACCTTTTGACATGCCTGTGTGTCTCCTACAGACCACCAAAGGAAGTTTGGGGAGGATTATGGATCATGTCAGGCGGGTATTTCCAACTTCCTGACAGAGGTTAGTAACATAAGCAACACGCTTTGTTAAAATCGTGTCATCCCCGTTTCCTCTTGCAGACTGAATGTGGTCCATCCATGTTTTAAAAAGCCATCTGCTCTCCTCTTGCTGCTCCTCAGGCTATGAAAATGTATAAATTCAAGTTTTTTTTAAAAAAAAAGAGCAAAACTGTGACATGATCAAATCAGAAGTACAATTTTAAAGCAACATATGTAAGAGTCAATCTAAGATATTCAGCTATACATATAATGCAGCTTAAATAAAGTCATCACATTATAATATAGAGGCTCTCTCTTTCTCAGGATCTGGTCATCATGGGGGCACCAGGGACATCTTACTGGACTGGTTCAGTTCTGGTCTATAACAGCACCAGCGGGAAGATTTCAGCCTACCTCGATAATGACAACACTGAAGCCGTCAAATTTGGAAGCTACCTGGGTACGTAGTCCACGCGGCCCTCCACCAGCACTGCTGATGTTAGCCCGCTTCCAGAATACAGCTGTTACCTACCGGTGTTGTGCTTTCACCACAAGCCTCATCAGAGAGAGTCGGTCTGTGCTTCTGTCCCTTCCTTTAAACACAATTCTCCTTCTGCGGCTTGGATTGACAAAATGTGAAGGTGAAGCTCTTTGATTGCTGTTCACTCACATGCTGTAGCCACCATGTGGGGGTAAAAAGTCTCACGCCCAAAAGGAGATTCACTGACAGGTGTTCACATAAAGCTGATGTTGGTCAGAAGACTACCTTAGTTCCTGTTCATGCAAACATTTCCTGCCACTTCACACCAACGCCGCTGAACACCGGGATTCATTCCTTGCTGTGAGACTCAAACAAAGGAAATGTTCTGTGCTTTGTTAAATATAGTCTGATCTGGTCTATAAGAGACAAACCTATACAGATTTAAGGATAAGTTTTAAATAAAAAAAAGCAAGAAGAAGCAGCTTCCAGGATATGCTATCACTAGTACAGCTGCTCATGGCTATGCTGTGTGCTGTGGAGACATCATAACAGGTCACACAGAGGTAGCACTTTTTCTGTCTGTGAATATGATACTCACCTTAGTTTCACTTCAGTGTCCAACTTAATTTTAGTTACAGCTACTGTCATAGATTTCCTTCCATCATTTATGGAGCTTTCACAGAGATGTGAATAATAGAAACAAAAACATTGAGAAGACTCTATCTGGTCATTATTTTACTGTACCTGTTAAAATGATTCCTCCTTACTACCAATAAGAAAACACCATTAAATTAAACTAACAATTAAAGCATTTTTGGCTTTAAGAGAGAGGAACACTGGCTTTTTCTCTTTCTCTTGTGAGATCTGAAGTTGGTGTAAACAGCTTTAGCAAAGGAAGTGGCCAAACAGCAAAAGCTGATTAAAACACAAACCGTAGTTTAGTGTGAGTTCACTTAACCTGCACATTCATTCAAATGTCGAACTAGCTTTGCTAAAGTCAATAAAAGTATTCCAGGTGGAAGTTAAATTTGGAAATGTAAGTAAGTTGATATAAACAGACTTTATGCGTTCAGTATTTTGCTTCCCGGGAGAACCAAGTTTAAGCTTTGTTCATGCCTTTTTAATTTGTCATTTATTAAAATTATAAATATATATTTTAACTCAAAAGTACAGTTTTTAAATTTAACCCTAACCCTTGTGCGCGTTTTTTATTTTGACAGCGAATGCGCACCTGCGGACCACTTATGTGCAGCCCTGGTTATTTAGCTCGTCATATTGCAGCCACAGAAATTCTTTTGTCCATGAAACCATAAAGCTGCACTTTCTTTTTGCCTTATAGTCTGATTTGTCATAACTTTTCCGTTTTGTGGTAAGCTTTTCTTTGGCTGTCACTTCTTCACCCTGACCTGTCTTATTTGGCTCAGCAGAACTAAAATATATATCTGTCTGTGAAGGTTCTCAGTCATCCAGGTCATCGTAGTCAAATATATATCCTGCTGCTTTTACACACGCACTCACATAAGCTCAGCGATTCTCTGCGCGATCAACCTCTCACATGTTTAAGCTGCGGGAGATTTCACTTGTCATGTTTGCATAGTAAGCTAACGATTAATAAGACGATGTCAGAGGAATTGGTGCACAAATTATCATCACTCACAGATCAGTGCTGTCGCTCTCTATACACAGTTCGCGCGATTGCAAAGTGAAAGCAAAAAAACAAGCGCAAATTCAAACGCGATTGCAATATGTCACATATTGACAGTGGCTCACCGATGCCAATGACATAATTACCCAGCTACATTTCTGAAAGAATGCAAAAGCATTGACATATATTTTTCCTTCCTACAATAGCCCGACGGGCAGGGAAGAGATAGATTTTGGTAGCCCGACTGAAAAAATTGCTAGCCCCAGGACATCGGGCTAGCGATATTGCAAGCCCTGTATCTGATTGAGGAATCACTCATCTTTGGAAAAGAGAGTTTATTACAGAGAAATGTCTCTTTCCAAAATAAAAGCTATACTATCCGCTTCTTCTGGGTTATATTCTCAGCAGCATAAGGAGAATCATGTGCTAACAGCTGTCTAAATGACTCGGCTAAAGTTAGTAGCATGCTTGCTTGTTTTTCTGCTTCCACTTGTCTTTGCACTAGGATGATGTCGGCGTAAATGTGCAGTCATATTCGTTGTGTTCTCACTAGTGCTTTCAGGTTAATCTCGTTGAAATGACCTTAACGCCACAACACAGCAAATCTCCGTTAACGAGCTACCCCTGATAGCCCCGTGCATGGGGCACGTTAACGAGTTAACTGCGCTAACACACTAGTTCCCACCCATGTAATTGAGCATTGCATGGCACATCCAACATACTGTTTTACTTTAGTCCATGACTCGCTTACCTTCAGGGTCATACGTCACATGAAAACCAAAATAATTCCAAACGCCAGATCTGAATGAGGGTGGGGGAGGTCCATGTTGCAAGAAGAGCTTAACTTCTGTCTCGCTAGCTTGCCCTGCGCTCTTCCTTCTGACGATGCTGTCTGTGTTGAGCGCTCAGTGAATCTGCGTTTGACTACTCCGCCTAGGCTGCACTGTCGACCCTAGGCGGAGTAGTCGAACGCAGATTCACTGAGCGCTCAACACAGACAGCATCGTCAGAAGGAAAGTTGATAAAATAAATTACAAATTTTGTATTGTTCGATACATATGCGTACCGAACCGAAAGCACTGTATCGAACGGTTCAATATCGATACGAATATCGTTGCACCCCTAATATATATATATATATATATATATATATATATATATATATATATATATATATATATATATATATATATATATATACAGTGTGCTCTCATCCTCATAATCATAAACGACAGAGATAACCACGCTGTCGCCACCCATTGGTTTGCAGAGTCTCGTTTTAAAGTCTTGATTTTGCATTTTGGCGCTAAATTATCGGCACGCCACGTTATCTGACTTAAAGCAAACATTGTCACTGCTGATAGCTGCAGGAACTAAAAAAAGCTCACGGCTTCACAGTGAACATGTTTTTGGAGAAACTGAGAACTTGCCCTGTGGAGTTTTCTTGTATAAAAAAAGTGTGCATAGCCCAAACGTTATTTTATTTATTGATTGTTCTTTATTGTAAAATATTTGCAAAGCAAATTTAAAGTCTAATTATTACATTGATGTTGGCTTAATAACTTGAGTGCCTTTGCTGGTAGACTCCTCCTTTTGTTTGTGCCTCTTAGATCAGCAGACTTATCCAAAAACATTGGCAGGAATACGTGTCATGACACCTGCATGTACACATTTACATCCTGTGTTGATGCATTGTTTTGCACTTTGTAGCATCATTCCTGTATGGCACAGACATGTATGGTTAGTTTATCTTGTTATTCTGAATATGTGCCTTATACCGCCGAATCACTATACTTTATTAATCCTTGAGCAATTTAGGTGTGTATATAGTCTGATGACGAAAACTTAAACACACACACACTCGCACACAAGATTATATACAAATATACAATATAAGTTACGCATGTTGAAACTGACAGGTGAAACAACTGAAAACGGAGATCATAACATCGCATTTGCATTTGCAGGGGGTGATTAGATGAACATAGTAAATACAAAAATCAAAGGAACTGAGATCTATATATTTTTCTAATAACATATAGATCTTAATCTGTAAGGATGTTGGTGCAGATTGGCCCATGTGTTAAGGAGGATAAAGGGTACATATAGACATGGCATAAGTCATATTTATTCGTGTTTTCATTTAAGAAACCAAGAGAAAAAACTTCGAAAAAACTATACGAACGCATTTTAGCATATGCATCACCTCTCAGCGTTCATGAGAAACAGGAAGCCAAGCAGAGAGGTGCTATGTTCTGAAAACTGTAGGTGAAAGCATCTTCAAGGTTCTCACGGGACGTAAAAACCACAATTACCAGTGGTGAGGAGCTGCTGAAATGACAATTATACAAGCTCAGACTGCAAAATGGTTTCTTCTCACTTATGATGGGGGTAGAAACTTTACTGAGTTTTGTCTTCAGGCCACTGGTGTATGTGGTTATGTGTGTGTGTGTGTGTACACAGGAAACAGTTTCAGGAACTTTTTTTGTTTTAAGCCTGTGGTTGTTTTTGACTTTTTCGTGTCTGTGCATTGCCACACACAAATGGTTTACCTCAGTATAGATCGACCACATGCCAAACCTGATCTGAAACCTTAACCAATAAATCAAATTTTCACCACTGCTGGTAAAATTGTGTCAACCAACAGACTAGTTTCTACCTTATTTTGCTGTTTCAGGTTGATGTACACTTTGTAAACAGTTTTTATACAGTGTTAATAATATGAATGACATAAGGATTTATTTATTTACACTGAGAAGCAGAAGATTAGCTTAGCATTTAAGTCTATAAATGGGGTAGGAGCTAGCTGAGGTCTATTCACAAGTAAAAGAAATATCCAGTTTTCTCTAAAGATCCATACTGAAAACATTTTAGTCAGGAAGCACAGTATCTGGTAAAAGTTTTCAACTGGGAAGTCCAGCAGCCACCTGTGCGGTGGAAATACGTAACAACATAGGTTAGCTGTGAACACAGGCTTGTGCCAAATGAATGAGCAGAGCTCTAATGGTTCCTTCCCTGCTTCACAAGACATTTCCTGAATCGGTTGCTCTAGAATCACTTACCAAGTGAATGTGTACTTGTACAAGTGTACTTGTGAATTATGTGACATGCCTGCATACTCGTGTGGATCCTTGTGCCCACAGCTACGCCTCAGTCATGTGAAAAAGCGCCACACTGTGCAAATAGCAGTTTAAGTAAAAGGACAGAATTGTTATTATCAGGCAGAGTATGACAAACATAAGAATATCAACATTTTTTAAACTTAGTGGAGTATTAATATTAAAGTAAACTTCACCCAGGCACTCTCTCTCTGTGTTAGCCCTGTGTCAGACTGGTGACCTGTAGCTGGGATAGGCTCTAGCCCCACCGCGACTCTGATAAGGATAAGCAGATGAGAATGAATGGAAACTTTACCCAAATTAAAGTTTACCTAAATTAATCATGTGCCATGCTGTTGTTCAGGCTATTCTGTTGGAGCTGGTCACTTCCTGAGTCCTGCAAGTGTGGAGGTGGTGGGTGGAGCTCCACAATACAATCAGAAGGGAAAGGTAAGACCTACCTGACTTGCAAGGGCTGCACCGCCAGCCTTCGGCGCATCTTTGGTGCAGTGATGTAAAGATTTCTTAATTGTGTTATGTACAGCAGATGTGATGTTAAATTCAGTGACTGTGTGTATACACTGTGCAGGTCTTCATCTTTACAGTAGACAACAGTGTGCTACAGATTGTCGCCCAAGTCTCTGGAAAAGAGGTATGAAGCTCCTTAGCATTAATGCTCCCCATTCAAAGCAACCGCCTGCTTAGCACTTAGCTCATGTCTTTGTGTAGCTGGGATCCTACTTCGGCTCCAGTGTTTGTGCGGTGGACCTAAATGCCGATGGATTGTCAGACCTGTTGGTCGGTGCTCCGATGGCAACGGGCAACGTGAGAGAAGAAGGGAGAGTCCACGTGTACATCAACCAGGGGCAGGTAGGCAGGAACACTGAGCATGGTATTATTTTACTGTGATGCTCTGATGTGTTGATTGTTTCTGCTGTCGATCCTAATTTCACAGTTCCATACATCCATGTATAACGAGTAAAACTTTCCCTGAAGAGATGAAAACATCTGATTTATGTGATGCTATGAGGACGGGTCTTTGTGAATTAAAAATAAAAGAACCTGATCGTGAACACAGACTTTATTTTCTTTCTTTCTTTAAACTTTCTGAGATGACCTGTTAACGTGTCCTGTGTCCTTTCTCAGGCAAAGCTAGAGGAGCAGTTTCAGTTGACTGGCAGCAACGCCTACGCCGCCCGATTTGGAGAGAGCATCGCAGACCTGGGAGACCTGGATGACGATGGTTACCCTGGTAGGGATCACACGCCGACTGATCTAGAAGTTGTTGTTTTTTTTTTTATTGGAGCAAGCTTTGGTATACACAACACTGCTGATACTACTACAACCAGAAGTACTGAATATGTGACAGTTAATGCTAGAAGTTTATAAAATCTTCCTTCTTATGCTTCTGAAGACTACTTCTCCTATAAATACTTTTAGTATTAAAAATACATTAAAGGAAATATATATACCAGTAAAAATAAAGATAAATCCTGATGGCAGTACTATTGCAAAATGTAAATATCCCCTTAACTGTCTTAGTGCAAAAAACGTGAAGTCTAAGTAACTGTTGCTTCAGATACTACTAGTCCCACTGCTAATATTACTGCTGGTGAACCTGCCTGCAAGTACTATAACTATTCCTAGTACTACAAATAACAGAAGATTTTGTACTGCAAATAAGTACTATACTTAAACGACTCCTGCTTTTACTGTTTCTGCTCTAGCTACTGCTAACAGCACATGCTCTGCCGTTGCTTCAGTAGCTGTCACAGTAGCACAAAAACCCACAGTGAGCAGCTGTGGGTTCACTTGTGTGCTCCAGGGCACCTTGAGAGTGGTAATTAGAGAGCTGCTCTCTTTACTTTCTGCACAGATCTACTGCATTAGAACAAACATTAGAAATGCTACTACATTACTTAACTGGCTGTTGAGCTACATAACAGAAAAACATGCATGTAGTGATGATGTATTTTAGGTGCCTTACAAGCCAACCAACTACTTGAGACTTCCTGATAAGTAACACAACGCCCTAACACATCCATCAAGACCCCTACCTTCTGTGTGTTTGTGTGTGTCTGTGTGTGTGTTTGTACGTGTGTGTGTTTGTGAGAGGGGTGGAGGGTGTTATTATGTTCATTAAACGTTAATGACATACTGTTGTTGCTCTGTAACTGAACATGCCCTCTAATCTGCCACAGCTAGATAAAAGGGTGTGTGTGTACCCATGGTCTGGGGACACACTGTATCTGTTCACTAACACACACACACACACTCACACGGTGGACCCACCTAACTTTTGGAGAAAAAAGGAAAAGTTATAGTCATGAAATTTTACTATGAAGACTGATTTCAAGTTTAGCGTTACAGTAAACTTGGAAATATTGTAAGGCAAGAAATAAATGTAAATCAGTGTGCTGATGGCTGAAACAATGGAAGTATCTCTGACTGCATTAGTGTGTCCATGACCTCAATATTTTAAGGATACTTTAGTTAAATATTAAAAGACCATACTAGTGTTTACTCATGTTTATATACTCTTGCATACTTTTATCCATCTGAAAAAACAAGAAAGGACAAAAATTACCCTGTGAATTTAAAAATTAGTTTGTTAAAACGTGTGAAAATTTTATGTAAAAAGTCACAAGAACCAACGACTACTTTGAAGAAAAGAAATCAAAGATGAGGTTAGGCTGAAACAGTGCTGTGAAAAACAATTTGTCCCATCCTAAAGATAACCAGAGTAAATACAAATGCAGATTTTAAAATATGGTTCATTTCACAGCCTGACAACGATCGGTTACATGCAGGAAGTCCAGCTCTGGTTAAACCAAACCCAAAAAGTACAAAACGAGGCTTTTTGGAGTGGCCAAGCCAAAATCTGGACTCAAATCTGATTGAGATGCTTTGGCTGTTCGTGCTTCAAAACCCTGCAGTGTATTCTGAATAAATCTGACACTTTGAGGTTCTGCAAAGAAGAGTGGATCGAAATTCCTCCACATTGATGTGAAAGACTCATTGCCAATTGCTTGACTGCAGTTCTTGCTGCCAAGGGTGGCACACCCAGTTATAAGGCTTAGGGAGCAATTACTTGTTCACATAAAGTAAGTTTGGATACATTTTTTCCTTTATTAAATTAAATCATAATTTATGTTAAAAACAAACTATATTTTAGGTTTATTCAGGTTTTCTCTGACTAATATTACAATCTCTTTGATGATCTGAAAAAGTTAAGTACAAAAGTGTAAAAATAAAAAAGACAGAAATCAGGAAGGGGATGAACACTTTTTCATGGCACTGTAGGTTGGTGACAAGTGAAAACAAGAATCCTTTCAAGTATATAAATACAAAATTGTGTGTGTGTGTGTGTGTGTGTGTGTGTGTGTGTGTGTGTGTGTGTGTGTGTGTGTGTGTGTGTGTATAGATGTGGTGATTGGTGCTCCACATGAAGACGACCTTAAAGGAGCTGTGTACATCTACAACGGCAGAAAAGAGGGCATCTCATCAACTCCATCCCAGGTACAAACTGAGCAAAAACCTCCAGGGCTGAAAAAAAGAAAAACTGCAGGTTCTCAAATGAAACAAGATATGAATGTCCCAATTTTACAACAGAAGTAAACATGTTTTCAGCTTGGTACAAAACAAGGTTTTGTTCTCTAAATGTAATTCCCCCAAGATGTATCTGGGCAAATTGTTATATAACTCACCTGTTTAATTTAGAGAATAACGTGTATGTGGGGGACTTACCTGTCTTTAAGTGACAGGCAAGGGCTATAATGAGGATGACGTGCAGGTAAAAATGTCACTTACTTACTTTTTACTTACCAGTGCAATAACACGTCTAACAAAAATGCAAAATCTGACCTGATCCCCTTGCAGTCATAGCTCAAAGAGAGATTCATAAATAATTAAATACAATAGATAAAAAAATAGAAGAGAAAAGTAGCACAGATCCAAGAGTTAAAGCTATGAATTTGTAGTGACTGGACAAATCAAACCAAGACAAATGATCTATTCTTTCTTTATGACTGAGATCAGTAAAAAATCAGAAAAGATATTAACAGAATAATAACCAGTGTGGGAGTTATACTAATGATAAATCCCCCCAAAGTATAAGAATATTATGAGACATTTTTTGGCCTTTTTAATAGCACAGAGGAGAATAGACGGGAAAACAGACACAGAAATGGATTAGGGGAAGAAATGCAGCAAAGAGCCACTGGCTGCTATATTTGGCCTTTTGGCATACTTGCCTGCACATGCTTACATTAGTACTTATATCCTCCTGTGCTTTTAAGTAATATCATTACACCAGCTTTCATGGTATATATGGTTCATATATAAATACAGGCCATTTACCATTTACCATGGTATACCTAACATTGTGCTTTCAGAGGATTACTGGATCCACCCTTGGCCATGACCTCAGGATGTTCGGGCAGTCGCTGAGCTCTGGCATTGACATTGACGATAACGGTTACAAGGGTAAACAATTCTGTGCCAAAACTTCTGCCATATTTGTTTCATTAGATCGTTTTAAGCAGGCTGAACCCGCTCTGTCTCTGCAGATGTGGCAGTTGGTGCGTTCCTTTCTGACTCAGCCGTGGTTCTCAGGTAAGTCGTCACTGAAGCTTCCTGTTGAAACTTTACCCAAAAAGACTCCATCTGTAGTTACCGTCTTCTCATAGTAGTGAACAGGAATGTTTTTTTAATGTATGTAGTGTGCAAGAGAACCAAAAGTGTCCCAACATCTGTGGAAAATAAGGTGAAAATAACAAAATCCTCCTGCTTTATTTGTTTTCAGTTGTTTTCAGTGATTCATAAACCCCAGTCTGCATGCTGTGATAATTTCTCTGACTGTGTGCTTGTGCTGCAGGACCCGTCCAGTGATTCAAGTGAACGCGTCTTTGATCCTGCCGGAGCAGATCGACGATCGGATGGCGCTGTGCCGAGAGCTCAAGCATCCAGCTCCCTGCTTTAACGTTACCATCTGCTTCAGTGTCCAGTCCAGACATTTCAGGGGGCACATAGGTACTGCCCTAATTGCACCTCTTTAGTGTATTATCTGTTAATTTATAAAATTTAAAAGCTACCTATGTTTAAAAGTAAACACCAATCAAGCACATCATTAGAGTCAGTGACAGCAGGTGGATGTTACTCACCGAAACACTCCACAGCAGCAACCGTCCCCAGTGGCACCCAAAGCCTAAGCAGAGAAATCCAAATGTCCCCTCTCCCCAGCCACCTCCCCCAGCTCATCCAGGGAAACGTCGAGGGTTTCCCAGCCCAGCTGAGAGATATAAACTGTACATTAATCTCTGGCTCTCTTCCGCAGCGTGTCTTTAGTCCCCACACCCCCAACTGGTCACAGCAAATGCTTGCCACACCCTGAGCCTGGTTCTACTGGAGGTTTCTTCCTGTTAAAAAGGATTTTTTCCTTCCCACTGTCGCCAAGTGCATCTGATAGCTGGGGTTTTCTCTTTATTATTGTAGAGTCTTTACCTTACAGTTTTTAAATTAATAATTGTGCAGCATGCCCTAGGGCTACCCCTGGGCCTCCTCCTGGAAGAACATGCCTGCAACACCTCTCCCGGGAGGCGCTGAGGAGGCCTCTTAGTCAAATGTCCAATCCACCTCAACTGCCTCCTTTCAGTGTGGAGGAGAAGCAGCTCTACTCTGAGCCACTGTCGAGTGCCTGAATTCCTGACCTTATCTTTAAGGGAGAGGCCAGTCTCATTTTCGTCACGTCTCCTTCACTGTGCAGCCCTTGTGACCATTGGTGAGGGTGGGGACATAGATTAACTGGTAAATTGACAGCTTTGCTTTTCCACTCATCTGAACATCTCATAAAAGAATGTAGTGGTCAGCTTTATGTAATCGGTCAGCCAAAGCTGCAGAGTCACACTCCTACTGTCCTTATCGTAAAATACATAAATGCAACCTTCCAGCCGTTTTCTCTTTCTCCCTCTATCCTCTTCTACAACAGCAATGTGCCTAATTGCAGTTTCAGTGCTGGGATTGGATGATAGCTTCTCCAAATGGCAACATTTGTTTTGCATAAAGTGTACAGCCTGATTTTTGAAGGTTGTTTCTCTCTTCTCTTTTTCAGATCTTCAATATAATCTGACCTCTGACCTCCTCCATAAACCGTCCTTCCCACCTCGGTTCTATTTCCACGGTAACGGATCGTCCAATATCACAAATGAGCGTGTACGAGCACGACAGGGGCATCTCACTTGTGTGGCCCATGTGGCTTACCAAAGGGTAATATACTCACCCACTGTCTATTTTGGTCATATTAACATATGATGCACTGATTGGATTAACAGCAGTGATGCTAAAATGTTCATCTTTCCTCCTCTGAACCCTTTTTCTTTCCTCCAACAGAAAGATGTGAGGGACATTTTTACTCCGGTTCAGTTTGTGGTTTCTTACAGTCTCAGGGAGACAAACAGCCGCAGAGCCTCTTCCACATCCTTCCCTCCGTTAAAACCCATTCTGCAGCGGAGCGCAGGACACCGCAACACCATCACCAGCCAGGTATCAAGCTAACGTACAAAGACCCAGCAAATAACAGCTAGAACAGCCCATCATGCACACAGTAATCAATATCTATATTTATAAATCTGCTCTAAATAAAAATGAAAAATTTCTACTTGCAGTTACAACACAATGAATTAGCTTAATCAGCTATAAAAGCATAGACGCATAGGTTTAGCATACTGCTAAACTAACACATTAAGCCATCTGCAAATTATTATTTTTTATCTTTGTTCGACCTATGTGTATCAACAAACTTTGTGTATCGCCTATCCAGATGTGCTTTCAGCTGCATCTCAGCACATTAACACCCTCCTGCTGTGTGCGTCCCCCACATGTTGCTCACACTCATAAAGCAGTGCAGGAACAGTTTACAAGTAGGAATTCACAGGTGGAGTTAGTCATCAGAGGGTTTTTATTGAACCTCTCAAGTTGTTTGATGTTATTTGTCAGTGCGCCCCAGGGCAGCTGTGGCTACAATGTAGCTTGCCGTCACCAGTGTGTGAATGTGTGTGTGAATGGGTGAATGACTGAATGTAGTGTAAAGCGCTTTGGGGTCCTTAAGGACTGAGTAAAGCGCTATACAAATGCAGGCCATTTACCATTTATCACTGAAGTAACACGATCGAAATGTTTATTTATTCTCACGGCTGCCGCTAACCCGCTGCTTCTTTTCTTTCTCTCAGACTCGTTTTGCTCGTTCCTGCTCCCTGGTGAACTGTTCGACAAACATGCAGCTGTCAGCTCATCTAGTGCTCCCACAGTAAGATCTCTCACACACACACACTGCAGGGAGCTGTGTGTGAATGACAAAAAAAAACAACAACAGGGAAACAACCGGAATATACGTGAAAAAAAAGGAAGAAAAAAGGATATCAAGCTGTTGTGTTTGCATATTTTTGTGTAGAGAATGAATGTGTGCTGTATGCTGTTGTAATTAGTAAGTGCCAGAGTTGCTGGTTATATTCAGCTTCACACTTTGGGCTCCTGAGATCAAACTGTAAAAATCTGCAAGTTAAAACCAAAAAAGAAATCAAAAGTATTTCAACAGTAGAGAAAGTTTGATTCTGAGCGATACTTGTTGTTTGTCGTGTTTGTCTTCAGTCAGCAGGAGTACTTTGCGCTGGGATCCGGGCAGACTATCATGTTGAAAGCCTCACTGCTGAACTCTGGAGATGACGCCTTCCTGCCACGACTGACGCTACGGTTGCCCAGCAACATCCACTACATTAAAGTACTGCAAAATGTGAGTCAGACTTTCAGATACCCTCTCTACTTTTAAGATTTGGCTTAAATGTTTCCTTTTTAACAAAGCTTATAGTAAGGGCTGGATCAGGTGACCCTGAATACTCCCTTAGTTAAATTCCAATAGGTTTAGGGAGGGGTTCCCATAATGCACCAAGTGTTTTTCTTTACACACCTCACCTCTCTCACTCTTTATGTGTTTATACACAATTTTGCATCGGTTACTAATTTTAATCTCTTATGCCTGGTTTCTTCCTGTTAGAGTTTTTCCTTCCCACTGTCGCCAAGTCTGATTTCTTGTTCTGATTGTTCGGTTTTCTCTCTATTACTGTAGGGTCTTTACCTCACAAAGAGCCTTGAGGCAACCATTGTTGTGATTTGAAGCTATATAAATAAAACTAAACTGAATCAATAGATAAAATGGTGTGTAGCTTGTGTGTTTCAGGGTCATTTTCAGGGCTGTTTTTAGGGCAGAAAAACATACCTACCGTCATGTATGTACTCCTAAATGGTCCTGGCTGAGTAAGCTGCCAGAGGTGGATGCTGATTGGGTAAAATGAGAAAAAAGTGCCATCATTCTTAGAAAAACAGAACTCTATTTGAGAACCTACATGAAGATGAACAGCAGACTGCTGCTCTCTTAGATAGTGTCATCAGCAACCATAGGCAGATACAATGGACAGCAGTATGTTTCATGGCTGGTCTTACAGTTAAAACTGCTGTGTAAACAGGTAGTCACACAACTGTTAAATGATCATTGTCAAAATTATAATACATAACAAAACCAAAACAAGTCTGCTTCTCTTCAACCAGGAGGACAATGTGGTCAGATGTGATGTCACACAGGAAGTCAACGCTACAACAGTGGGTGTTGACTGCAGTGTGACCAGCTTCCTCCTTCCAGCGCACACCCAGGTAAGCCCGAGCTAATTGGAGGTAATCACACACTGATCACTTACTAAAATTATGAGGAACCTGAATGTCGTGCTCCAGCCAGCTATTATGGGTCCTCAACTTCCTGTGGTCCACATATCAAAGGTCAAAGCGGGTTCTTGTGCTTTCAGTTCTCTATTTTTCCTCGACTTATCTGTTTAAAATATTGCAAAACGATCTGGTGAAACGGACCGCAGCTAAGTAGAGATTCCTGTATTGTGTAAAAAAGTTCTAGCAGCAAAAATCATAAAGAAGGAAGATGTTAAGTAATGTTTTTTTCTTGTAGCTGAATATCAGCTTTCTGTTGGATGTCAACCAGAACAGCACACCTGGACAAAACCTCATTCACGTCAACACCAGCAGGTAAATCTCCTCCGCTCACCTCATCATTTTTCTGAGGTGAGTGGGCACCTCACCTATGACAGTAAAGCAAACAAATGTATGAAGATAAAGTGTTATTGAAAAAGGAGTATGCAGAATGCAGGTTAATGTGAACATTTAAGAAGAAGAAGAAACAATAATGAATATGAAATAGCTTTATAGACTTTTAAACCTTGAATCAAACCATCAGGGAGTAAAAATATGTGAAATTTATTTTCTCTGCAGTGATAACTATGAGAGGAGGGAATATCTCCATGACAACTCCATCAGCCTCACCCTTCCTCTCAAATATGGAGTCAATGTGAACATCCACGGGTGAGCTCACCTTGTTGTGCATTACTATTATTTGCTTTGTCAAAGGCTTTTTTGGGGTGTTTTTTTTAACCATGTCAGTGAAATTCATGTGAACAACATTTTTTCCTCAGAGTGCAGAAATAAAGGATATCTTTAACTCCGGAGAACTAATCCCAATGCTTTCTGTCTGCCTGTTTACAGTTTTGTGACTCCCTCCTCTTTTGAAGTTAGAGATGAAGACTTGATTTCCACTAACTGCTATTCAGAAAGCTTCAATTACACATACAAGGTAGGTCAGCCTGATTCAGAGGGGTTTTTTTTTTTCATATCAGACAGGATGCAAACACACTTCTGGATGCTTTAAATACCAAACAAGCAAAACAGTAACAGATGGAGCTCATTGAGGTTAAATTTAACATTTGACTTTGGTAGACTTGTACACATTTGCAGACAGTTTGATTTATGTGTATGTCTGCCTGTATGTATGTTATAGTAATACTAAAAATATTGAGTGTGTTCTGTTAAAACATGTCACTGAGCTGAGGCAGTATAACATTATAATACGATATTTTCCAATTTTTTTCCATTTTATCCTGATTAAACAACAGAGAGCACATAAATGATACTGTTTATGTCAAAATTTGATTTTGTGACCAGGACAATAAAAAGCTACTTTCGGCTGCTCCCATATTCACAAGGGATCGTCACACAGTGCAGCTCTGTGTATTTGATTTAGGCAGATTTTTAATGCCGGATCTTCTCGTGAGAGCAAACAATGATCTTTTTTTAAGCAAATTTAAACCACTACACCATGACAAGCTTTATTGCTGATCACAAACGCAAAGTTTAAAGAGAACTAGAAAAATTTGCATTTCCTGCAAAAATGCTGTGTGGATGCTGTAACGCTGAAGCTGTCTGCTAAAAATAGCCGAAAAAGCTGAAAAGTAGCAAAACATTGTAATAACTTTGCAGAAGCATAAGAACTTAGCAAAAATGTAATTACTTAGCAGAACTGCAATAACGTAAAGAAAGCATAATATTGGCAGAAATACAATAACATAGCAGAACTTAGCAGAAATATTGTAAATATTATATATATAAATATATTTAAAAAAACTATATAAATATGACATATTATATGTGTACTGGCAGCACGGTGGCATAATGGTTAGCACTGATGCCAAGAAGAAGAGCAAGAAGGTCCTGAGTTTGACTCCACCATCTCCACCCACACACACACACAACCCTGATAAGCGGAAAAGGATGGATGGACTTATGTACTGAGTTTATGAAGAGTTAGATGTGTCAAGGTGGGATGTTGTGACACACAGAAGTGTCACGACATTAGTTGCATGACCAAACTTATTTATTTAAGAATGTAGGTCAGCAAATGAGGAAACACAGAGATCACGGTGCGAGTTCTGTGTGTCACGGCACTTTCAACAGCATATAGTCAAAGAAAATGGAATAGAAGAATGACTAGTTTGGCCAAAATAAAAAATATATGCAGCTGTCCAAAAATACAATTTCATATGTGAAGCTAAAAATTCACAGCAAGTCCAATTTCATCAACACTGGTTGGAGAGTTTAGGAAAGTGGTCATCTGTAAGTTGGTCATTTCTGGTTTCAATTAGGAACCTTTGGTCTTAGTAGTAGTAGCACATCATAAAACTGGAGCCAATCAACAATTTTTTAGCAACTCTTTAAAGGGAAGTGTTCAGAACCAAACAGGAAGTTGTTGCTATGTTTGTGCTCATTTGGTTTACTTTCACTGGTGCGCACACATCAAAAGGTGAAAAAGCGCAAGGTAAATAAACAGGGCTCTTGATATGAACACGTCCTTGCCTTAGAGAGTCTCAGCATCTTGTTCCATCTCCTTGCAGGTGTTAAACTCCGGTCCCAGCAGGTCAGTCGACACTGTGGTTGAAATTGCGCTGCCGAAGATCCTCACACCTTACCGTCACAGGCTGTTGCAAGTGGTCGATTGGCAGGTACATCAACACAAACATCGGCAGTGGGTTTGACACTTAGGTTCTGTGTGATTTCTCATGTGTCATGGCTGGAATTGAGGTGAAACAAGCCAAGAGCGTGAGAAAAGTTATTCGTAAATGGCGACAGAACAGACCGTACTAACACATGAATTCTCTCTGCAGTCGTCTCAAGGCGTGTGTTACATCAGTGACACAACTGTTTCAGTCATCGACGACTGCAACGCCCCTCAAGCTTCCTTCATCAAACAACTCATCTTCTTCTTTTCGCCCACCTCCACCCGTAGAATGGTACTCAAACACAGACACACACACACATAAAATGTAGTCTCTCAGATATAGCTTATGCAAGGGTGCAAACTTTAATTTTGTTCTCTATGTTCAGTTTTGTGGCCGCACCGATAAGGCTTGTGAGTGGTTAGTGTGTCGCCTTGGTAATTTGGAGGCGGGGAGAGAGGTCACCATCCAACTGGAAGCCAACCTGAATCCTGCCGTACTACGGCAAGCTCCGGTAACACACTCGCACGCAGGCGACTGATTTCACTGCATTTTGCCAGAGTTTCTGGTCCCTGATGCCTTTCTCTGTGTCTCAGGGTCGCCATGGGATCATGATCCTGGAAAGCATGGCAGTGATGTCATCACCTAAACAAGATAATAACACCATCCTGATCCAGGATCATCCTGTAGCACAGGTAAAACTCCCCTGCAGCCAATCAGAACACACTGCTGTGTGATCTGAGAGTCTGGGCTTCACAGTTGCCGTGGTGCAGCAATGTTAAAGATGTATGTTGCACATTTCCAGGTATTGGTGGAAGCAGTTTTTACCCAGAAACCCTCAGCGATGGTGAAAATCTTCATTGTCGTTGTCAGTTTAGCTGTGGGGTTAACAATCCTGGCAGCTCTCATCTGGTGTCTGTGGAAGGTACTCAATTTTTGTCTTTCAACATAAACTCATTTTTGTGACAATTCTCCCAGCAATAACTGGTGTATTTTAACAATCTACCATCTTGTAAAATATCATGGCTCAGTTCTGCGGTACTGACCTCCCACATTATGTTACAGTTTAATGTTTGCAGTTGATACACAGGCTTCACCTTTTCTTCTTCTCTTTGTCCGTCAGGCTGGATTCTTCAAGAGAGAATTACATCATAAGGAGGATGAGTTCAACAGAGACAGCTGGGACTTCGTTCCCAAGCACAGCAAAAGAGAAAGCACTACCTAACCCAGATTGTTCTCTCTGCCCGTGATCTGACCCCAAGGTGGAGTTCACATTGTACCTATGAAAGAGTGTTCATCATGCCTCGGTCTTACTGCAGCACTGTGAACGTCATCGGTCAGTGAAATCCGCCTACGCTCCGAGGGTTTGAGTCTAACACGTGACAGTGAACGCCTCCTGAATCTGACTGTGACCTTTTAAACTATTTTGCCGACATGCTTTCACAAAAAGGAACCAGAGAAATCCAAAGACCTGAAAGAAAAAAGACTGCAGCGTTCGATGGATAGAGGATTAATTAAAAGGGAAGTGAACCGGAAGTCATCAAATCTGAACCAATTGGAAAGCCTCGGAGCTTCCTGGGATTAATGACCTTCATTTTGACTCTTCTTTTTAGGAGAAAACAAAACAAAGAACATCACTTTCTATGATCTCAGGTGATTTAAACTTTGCCTCTGATTGGCTCGTAGCTCTGGGAAACCTTCCTTTTGTCTGTGTAACTTATTTTCTGAATTTTGTTCACCTGCTGACCAACACACACACACACACAAACACACAAAGAGCTAACTCACTGGCAGTGCTGCATCATTTGACGCCTGTGGCACACACTGGATGTCGTCCAGCTGGAGGAAGAAGGTGATGGCTGCTGGGATTTGCTGGTAACAGGGGTGATCACTCCGTTTTTTGGCTCCCACTATTTGTTTTGGGATGTGTCTCCTCTGCTTAAACCAGCAAATTTTTATGGCACAATCAGCTCATCTGATGCAAATCCACACATTTTTGTTTTGCACAAAGTTAGTTCACTGAGCCAGCAATGTTGACCACTGGCTGGATACTCCAACGTGGAGGACATGATCAGCTTATTAGCGCTATCTGTTTTTACCTACCCTTTTGCTTTTGCAAACTGCTTCACAATAGAGGAACCTGAGGGCAGTTTTGATGTAGGATTAATAGAGATTTCAGGGCAGAGGATTGAAAAATGAGCAGAATGCAGGATCTTTCTACAGTGAATCCTCCACTGTGCTGCCTCCTGGTGCTATGGTTCCTTAACCTTCCCGTGAGCCTGATTTCACACTTGTTTACAGTTTCTCTGACGCTTTGGAAGCCATTCAGGGAAGAAGAAAACAGGAAGCCATGCTGGTATGTGGAGGGAAAAACAATGAAAACAATGTACAGCCAGATCAGCACAAGTGCACCACGCAGGGCAGCTAGAAATGAGCATTTCTCCTCCACTCCTCCTCCTTTTGGGCCCAGGAGGGTCAAACACACAGAATCAAACATAATGAGGCATGAAGGCTCTTTTAATGTGGTAACAATCACAATGTGATGCCCATGAAAAAGTTTGTCCTGTGGGAGTTCTTTAAATTAAAATTAATACAAATAAAACAAGAGAGGAAAAAAACATAAACGTGATGCATTTTAAATAAAGCACATTTAAGGTTAACCACTCCTACCAGTGTGAGGTAGGTGGGAGGCCTAATGATCTTCTGAACAAACACATCACAAACACTAAGTAAACATGTTTGATGTGGTCAGTTTTCTCAGTCATACTTCCTAAAATTGACACCTGGGCTTTTTAAACTGATAACTTGTTGGTTCAAGTAATACATTAAAAAAAAAAAAAAGCATTGTGTTAACGGTCTCCATTTAGACTGTTCACTTAGCTGCTGCCCTCCACTCCGGTGTGTGTTTAATACAAATGCACCTCACAGATTCACACAGAGTGTTTTAATATTTTAATAAGTGACTTTGATGTTCTTATGTGAAGTTGTTCTGCACTGGAGAGTCTCACTGCTTTTAGCAACACTTTTCTATTAAAATAAAGGATTTTCTATTTAAACATCTTGATTTTTATACTTTATTCCAGTCGCAGTATGATTTGAGTCAAAATGAGAATCTACATGCATACATCAGGTCTGTTTTTGCTTCACCATCGTCTGCACAGATAGAAAAGTCACCTATTAATACCTTTATTCAAACATGAACCCTTTGGGAAGTGAAATAAACTGGATTTTGAACACAAATTAAACAAGTTTGTTCTCTGCCACAGAAACAAAAACTGGATGTAAAAAAGCAACATATGAAATTAAAGTCGCATGATCTGAGAGAAATGGGTAATGAAACTGTAGTAAATTGTAAACATTAAACCATTTTTATGTGCATTGGTCAGTTCTGCAGCTGATACATGAATAAAAATTACAAAATATTCACATTATACTTTGATAAAAAGAATATAAAATTAATACGGCTTTAAAGTAAAGGAGCTTTTTTATTTTATTTATTTTTCCTCTATGAATATATCGTTAAAATCATGGGCTGATGACCAAAGTTTCAAATTGTGAGTTCAGAGTCTGTACAAAGAGCACTGTTGAGTCATTTTGGTTACCGTGGTGAGTGTCACACAGATCAGCGCCCCCTTGTTGTTCTCAGATGCAGCTGCAGGAGACAGATGACTCGGCCTCTTCCACCTCCTCGCCGTACAGAGTGATGAGTCTTGGGTGGACTCTGAATGCACCACAAAGACATACAGAAACACAGACACACAGTCAGGTGGATATTAAGGACCTCAGACATGTTGCTATGGTTGCAGGAGCATGGCCTGATTGGTATTGATGTAAATGTCACAGAATGTAAAAAAACAAACACAGTGTGAGCTCCAGGACAAGGAGACCAGTCAGTCGCTTGGTACTGTGAAAAATGAAACCAATTGCATCGTGGATCAAAATCTGCTGGTACTTTTCTTCATTATTTCATCAATTTTTGCACTACTGGATGAAAAGTAGCACCAAAACATGACAGAGCCTCCACCTGCTTTAGTGATGGCTGTTGACACTCACTGTTGTACCTCTCTTTTGTCTTCCGTTTGTCCAGTTTCCTCAAATCTTTTAAGAACTCACTGAACATCATACTGAGATTACGGAAGAGGATTAGGACGACTGGAAAAAAAAAAAAGTAGGCTCGTCTTTTTTTCTTCTTTTTTTTTCAGAATTCTGACTTTAATTTCAGAATTCTGGGGAAAAAAAGTGCCTCATTTTTTCCAGTTTCCCTAATCCTCTTCCAATCATACCAAGTTTGTGGCTAATATGTCTTTGACAATCATCATGTTGGTGCAAAAATATTATTTCGTGCTAAGTTGTCTGTTATGTGTAGAAACAACATGGGTTCAGCCCTTGTGTTAGGTCCCTTTTTATGTTTGAAAGATTCATAAATCACTGTTAATGTTTTAATAAACAAAACAAGATACCTCTGAAAAGGATGAGGTACAAGGACTGGACTGAAAATAAATGAAAGAGCAGCCATTGTCCAAAATAATATTAATAATAATTATCATTATTATTATCCTCTATATTTACCTCTTCTTGCTGTATTTTATTGATCTGAACTAAAAGGAAAAATAGTGCCTTGATCATCAATAATCAGTGCTTGAATTAATCAATTCAGAGTAATTCCTCTGTCTGTAATGATTGTATTATCTGGATATATTTTTAATAATGAAGGCGTGAGCGTCCCACCTGATGAGCACTTCATTAGCAATTTCCACCAGCTCTCCGTCGATGTTCCAGGGGAAGGTTGTTCCTTCTGCGTGGATGAAGGGTGTGGTTTTCAAGTCACCCTCCTCTTCACTCTCATCCTCAGAACAGCCAATCAGTGAGCAGGGGCGGATCTTCACTGCTGACACAGCATGCGTCTCCACGAAGGAGAAGTTGAACTGCACACAGATAATCAGTCAGAGCTTTGTCTGTGTGTGTGTGTGTGTGTGTGTGTGTGTGTGTGTGTGTGTGTGTTAAAGCTGAGCTGATGAGGTCAGAAAGAGCCATTAAGATCTCCGTTAAGCAGCTTGTTAGAGAGCAGCAGGATCTGTCTGTGGTTCTTCCGGTCCACTGTCCTCTGCTGTGAGGCTCCAACAGGGGGCAGCAAAGACCAGCTGACTGTCCCACTGTCTGTCTGTCTGTCTGCTGTCCTCTCCTGCAGGTTTGCGCTTTCTTAAAGTAAAGCCGTTCTTATAGGACAGATTAACATCTATCTTAAAACAAGAGCCCAGAGGATTCCAGTACTGTCCTTAAATACACACTTGATTTAACTTCACGAGACTGTGAATTGTAGAGAGAAATATTTTACAACTCCACTACGCCTAATTGATGGCGTAAAATTTTCCTCTAGCAGTTTCTAATATTTTGTCTATTTGATCATATGAATTTGAATTTATTGCATCTCATTAAAGAGGGAGACCTACATTTTCAGCTTTTTTTAATAGATCAAAGCAAACAAAGGATATGATTAATTGATCATGGAAATATCCAGCAGGTTAATGTATAATTGCAGCTCCACTTCAATTTAATGCTGCTTCAATACCAACACACAGGAGGATTTGCACCAAAAAGCACTGAAACGTTAAAATTATTTTGATAAAATCATCAGATTAATAAAGGTGTATTCAGTTTTTCACACACTCTACATCACACAAGTGACAGGAGAGGTTTAAAGTCCACAGTAGGACATAAACTGTAAGGGTCACATGTGGGCAGCTCCACTTGAGCATCCACTTTTGCTGTGCTTTCTGCTGAGATGTCAGGACGGACGCTAGCAGGATGTAGGCCAGTCAGTAAACAGCCTGTTTACTCCAAGTCTGAACACCACACTGCCCGTATATTTAGTAAGTGGGTTAGTGTGCAGTCTCTCTGCCCAGACCAGGTCATGTTGAACCAGGCTAATCTACTCACTAACTTCAAGGAAAACTGCGGTATTTTTAAAACTGGGACCTACTTTCCCATCTTCTAGAGTCTTTAGGTGTTGTGAACGTTGAGGGATTGTGGTATAATCAACAGCCATTAATCGACTGTAACACAATCACAAAATTGTCCCGAGTCAAAGTGCTTGTGTGACCCTGAAGTCAAGAGTGAGTTCCCACGACAATAAATTGCTCTCTTCGGTAGAAAACATCTGGGTGGAAACATATATAACAGCTGAGGCTGTCATCAGCATAATCTACACACTGCACCAGCTCTGTGCAATTAAACTAAGCCCATCATGATAACATCAACATGTCGTCTTTGCTTTTCTTGCACAGTAGAGTTTAACTGACGCACAATGTCCACTCAGAACAGTCTTGGAAGTGTTGATTTCTGCAGGTTTTTCTGTGTTTTTAGTTTATTTTCTTGTGTACAAAGATTTGCCCCATTTTTAAAAATTCTTTTAATAGTAATATGTACTGTAGATGATGAAATCCATAAATCATTTGCAATTTCACAATGAGAAATTGCAAACACTTGAACTTTAACTGCACCAGACAGAAAAAAATGGATATTTGTTTGAGTAAACTGGGAGTTTGTAAAGAAAAAAAGGTTGCTATCGTACTCCGACATTCCTTAGTTGTGAATATTTTAGATTTTAGATTGCAAATGTTCAGTTCCTGAGCCTTAAAAGATCTGCTAAAGGTTTTAGTGAGGATTTGAATGGAATAAATTGATTCATGTTATTTTCACCTCTGGCAGGTGTTCTCACCTGTCCAGTAGAGCTGCTGTATCTCTTTAGGTGTTTAATAAACTCGGACCTGGAGGTGTTTCCGACCGCAATCAGCGCTGCACTGCCATTTGCCAAACTGTCAAAATCAGGAAGTGGTGGAGACTGTTAGCATTATTAGAAACATCATCATGTATTAACGTGCACTGTGATGCATTCAAGGCCAAAGAGCAGAAGATCGAGCCAATCTTCGTACACTGTGTACCTGGTGTTTGGAGCTAGTCCTTGAGGTGCGTGTGGACTCAGGCAAGGGATAGACATGATGCTGATGCTCAGATACAGGCCCTGATTGGTCACCCAGGACTCCTCCCCCTCTGTACACACAAATCAAAGAAAGAAAAAGTAAGACAGAGAGTAGCTGGTAGCGATTAAAATCTGATTTGTCCATTTTAATAGAGAAGTAGTGGTTTTACCGGACTTTGGGTCCTGGTCTTGGTCCTGGTCCTTATCTCTGAGAAGCAAGAAATCAAGTTAATTTTTCAAATATGACAGAAGAGAAAATTTATATAACGGACCAATATCATCAAACACAGAGCCAGTTATTAAACTAATCATGGTAAAACAACAGCTTTGACTCAAACAGGCTCTCCTCCACACTGTTCTTAATAAATTTGCGTTGAGTTTGTTTCTGGTAGATTTGTGCTGCAAGTCTCTGTAGTAGACAAGCTGTTACGTGGTGTGTTTGCCTTTCTGGTTCAGCTGCTGAGTAAATGTAACAGCGCAGCAAACTAACAAACACTGTTGGTGTGGAACAATTACAGTCTCCTCTGAGTGCTTGTAACCTGTTTAAACAAATGCATATTGTTTTTTATGGTGGTCTGAAGACACTTTAGATGTACCATCCAACATCACAGAGCGTATGTGCGTGTTTGTGTGTGCGCGTGTTTCTCACCGCTGTACAAACAAATTGCTGTTTGACTTCCTTGCTGATAAAAAGGAGAGCTGACAGTCCTCCGGTCTGAGGGAGACAGAGAAAAAAAGAAATAAGAAACCAGCTAGTCCTAGACCTAGCTAGACCTCAGTCACACTTAGAGACCAGTTGGCAACCCGTTGGCAACCTCCGGTCACTAAGGAAAAATATGTATTTTATGAGTGATGAGTGGTTGCTGGAGGATGCTTGCTTTAAGCATGTGAAAATGGTGGCAAAGAAAGTGATGCACCAAAAATCACCTTGTGATTACTTGTGTTGCTATCAGATTGCCACATGGAAGACACAGACTCTAGCTTTAGCGAAATGATAAAAATGGGATGCTAATAGGAAACAGACAATTTTTTTGCAGACAAATCAGTGTCATCCATACATACTACGAGTGACCTCAGCAACCTTCCAGCAATCAAAAGCATCACAAGCACTGTGACCAGTTTCACTCAGCAACAGCTAACAACCTCCAGCAACCAAACAGTCATGGAATACAGTTTTCCTTAGTGACTAGTGGTTGCTATGGGGTCACTGAGGTCAGTCAGTCATGTCTGTGTGACTGAGGCCTTAGGAACGCACATTTACATTTAAAAGTAAAAATTATATATGTGTGTGTGTCACCTCAGCCTAGCCAGCGTCTTAACCAGAGCATACTCTCGCCGCCGTGACGATGGCATCCATCTCTTCTTTTCTGCCCTCGCTAAACTCCGCCCGCCAAAGCCAAACATGGCAGAGAAACCGAAGCACACCAACTGGCCATGAGACGAGAAGCTGCACATGTCCACCTGCTGCAGGTGACCTGCAGGCAGAGAGACACCAGCACACTGAGAGAAGACCCTTTAAACGATTCATTAGAAACAGTTAGGATGCAGCACACACACAGCTGTGTTTCCATCACTTCAGAGGACATCACACAACTCTTGCTCCAAGCCTTCACACTGAAAATGAATAATTTTGTAACCTTACTATGCGTTTGTACATTTTGTGGTTTTTATCCATACAAAATGAGACATACAAATACACACAGTCTAAAATACGGCTAATTAACAGAATGTGTGAAGCCGATTAATAACTCAGAGGATTGAAATGAATCTGAGGAAACATTATCAACGTTTCCTCAGATTCTTTTTATGTATGTGGTAAAAAATGGCTTCCACGCTAAACACTGCTTATGGTTTTATTTTTCTACAGCCTTTGAATGCAGCACAAACCATAGAAATAACTAAAATAATTTTTAAAATAACCAGATTTTTCCATCAAGCTCCTTTACTGAGATGCTCCACCAGCTTTTAGATGGATACACACAAAGACACACGCACTAAGCGGGCCATCTGGCCACATACCTGCTGTAACCTACTGAACTGAACTGCTGTCTCCGCACCTGTCTGTCTGACTGCCTGTCTGTCTCTCTGGACAGAATCTGATTTCCTCACCATATGGCGTGTTGTCAGTGTGTTTGTGTGTCAGTGTGTGTTGCGCAGGATTAAAGCTGAGACGGTCAGTGTGTCACCGAGATCAAACCTGCGGCGCTTCTTAAAAGGTCCAACCAATATTCATTTACATCACAAAGTCATTATCTTTCTGTTTGGCTCCTAATCCACCTTTAGGATTTATTTCCATACCATATTGGTAGCTCTTATTCAAAAATATAGTGGATGAAGTGGTTGAATGTAAAAAAAATATTTGTACCTAATATATCCTATATATATTAAGTACAAATATAATAATCAGTGAAAGTAAAAACACCAAAATGACTGAGTTAATTCAACAGTAAACCAACTGATTATTAGAAAGTTGTGTTAGCATCACATGAGCTGGATGACTGTTTCTGTTAGCAGTAAAATGCTCACACAAGTCATTTTTAAAAAATGCTGAAATAAATGCAAATCAACCAATAATTATCCCACACAAGGATTTAGGGAGGAGACAAAAGACATCCGTCAGAAGTCATATATCTAAAATGGCACCTGTAACAGACTGCTGCACAACTGCAACATGAATGAATTTTAATTTATTTAAAGGATAGCCCCTTGAGATGCAGTATCTCGTTTTTAAGGGCACCGCTAAAAATGGACACATGAAACCACCAGTAGGAGGATTTAGGGCTGCTGCTCAGCTCCAAGGCTGTAACTTTAAACTTTGTTTTTTATTGAATTAAACCATAATTTTCCCCCTCTTGAAACGAGCTTTTCTAAAACATACTTTGAAAATACCCCAACTCTCTGTGGAGATGTTGTTATGTCACTGTATGAGAAGGCTGCTGGGCTTTTTGGATTGATAGCATAGAAATCAAATTATTACTGTCATGTAATATGTCACAGTGAAATGACTCTAATTACTATTATCATCAGAATTTGAAACATTCATTCTATTAACATTTAAAAACTCTAGAAGAGTTGAATGATTTGTTTATTTTATTGAGTTCATGTGAGCAAACAGCGAGCAGGGAGTCGACTCAGTGTCTGAGGAGCTGGTTAGTGCATCTGCTTTGTGAGTTGAGTTTGTTGACGCTGTGAAACATCCTCATGGAGAAAGCTTGGAGACTTTTTCAGGACTTGTGGAAGTTCTTATAACTTCCAATGTTCAAGTTCTTGAGTAAATCATTAATGAAGGTAGATTTATAGTCATTCTGTGCCAAGGCAGAAATCACTGTAATGTGCCTGAAGTGAACAGAGTGTTCATAATGAAAAAACAAAACAAAAAACTTTCTACACTTTCTACAACATTTCTACACTGCCCAGTACTAATTAGTAGATGACCTGCACAAAAATTACTGGTTTGTGGATAAATGCAGGTACAAATGCAGACTCACATTTTTGTAAAGCAGGGTTCACATGTACCAGTTTCATGCTTCATTTATGCACTTGTAAATGTGCCGTATTGCTTGTACTTCTGGCATCAAAATGTTAAAAATCGAATTATTCAGACTGTTGTATATGAGTTACATCAGGTCGTTGTTACTCCCAGACAGCTAGCTTGGCTAATCCTAATTGCTATTTGAACCTCGACCAGCTTGCCTTCTGGTTGTTCGTTACTGCTATGATGACGGTGCCAACAAAGATACCCCTCCAAACACCAGGAGGGCCAACCGTTGAGTATTAATCAATATCATATTGAATCTGTTTGTGAGTCTAGAGATACAGTATGCTGAAGTTTCAGTGTATAGGCTATTGCATTGCTTTGGTTTTTCCTATATCAGAAAAGAGAAATTCACATATTGCTAAAATTGTCTCTATTTTTGTCCCACTCATTGTTGCAGTGAAGGTTTCTAACAAGCCAGGCTAGAAAAGACTCAGCAGGTTTTGAACTTCTGGAAAAAAATTTAAACTCTGTGAGCAAGTAGTTTTTCGTACAACAATGAACGAGGCAAACTGCTTTAAACAGGTAAGGTGATCATTGATGAGATTATTGTAAAGTGGTCAAGGTGGTGACTTCCATGTCATGCTTTTATATATTTATGTTTAGAGATCAGGACAGAATTGGCCCCCTTATGAAGGATTTTCCAGCCTCTGTTAAACAGAGCAATGAATTTTAAAAACAGCTTTTCCAAACATTAGTTTAATTTTGGATGCTTATTTTGTTGGATAGCAGCCTGCAGCCATTTGTTGTAGTTTTCGCCTGTAGATCTCTACAGCTGAAATGCTTTTTTAGATACAAAAAAACAGCCAGAAATACAAAAGGTCTGACACACACCTATAAACAAGCTAAGGCCATTTCACATACAGAAAATTTTCAGTGTCAGCTGCAACTCCCAAACATAAGTTGATAAAAGGTCAACAGTTAAGCCGCTATTTTCAAGGGATGCTCAGGCTCGGGTAACCGTAGCAACAGCACTGATGCTTCCGCCCCTGTTAGTAGTTTAACGTCCAGCAAGGAGATCATGTGATTGTGAATGAGCACACCTCAGTGTTATGAAGACAGGAAAATTCACCTGCAGTCACCTGGTGTCCGTGGGAACAGCTTCCTACCTGGGAATTTTAACAGTTTTCTATTGTTCAGGAAGTAGTCTCATTAGGGCTATTGAATTTTCCCATCTGTCTCACACACATACAAACTCAGCTTGCAGTATTAATTAGTGACAATGAAACATCATCACACGATAAGCTGTCAATCAAACACAGCTGCCCGCCCTGCTGCTGGGTGATTGGTTACCGTGTTTACCTGACAGTGTGGTGGTCAGAGACAAAGGGGGCGGGGCTGCTGCGAGCAGTGTAAACCTGTGATTTAGTGATTTCAAGTGAAACAGACCCTGTTGTTAGACATCTGTCTGTTCACTGTCTCACCGTCTGTCTGCATGTTTGTTTGTTCTTAAACACTGTCCATGCTGCCGGACTGACATTCAGCCAATCACACCAAAGCTTAGCAAAAGCTGAGCTTTGGTGTGATATGCTTTAAGGAAATTAGTCTGTTACACAAAGAACCTGGCTATGATTGCCACAGATTTAATATTAAAACAGAACAGATTTTTGTCCTTGAAAATGTAAAATCTTGGACTGATTTATAAAAAGGCATAGACGACATTAGGTGATCCAAATATAGATTTACTAAAGACAATTCCAACCAACCCCAATCTATGTAACAGATCTACAACATGTAAGCTTTACCCAAGACGATGTGGAGGGCTGCAGTGACTGGATCTCTGACTCCATGAACAGAACAGGAAACCACATCTGTGGAACCTGCAAACATGTGAAGACAGACCGTTAATAAAAGTACTTCATGTCGTGTTTTTGCATACCAGCATACCAAACCTTATGAGACCTTAAAGCAGTGGTTCTATATGAGAATGCCCTTGCTTACCAGCTGGGATGATTCCCAGTGGCAGTGTGGCTCTCACTGGTTTTTCTGGGGAATCTGCATCCAGCTGGGCTCTGAGGACCAGAGCATGACACAACTCTGCAACTGAACCATCTCCACCGACGCACACCACCCTGATGGACAGGTGGAAAAAAACTAGTGTGAGTACAGGTAGACATTTAGACAAGTCAGTCTCAATCATCCAAATCTAAATAAGGGTTTATTGTGAAGCTAAATGAGGTGGTTATACTAAGTCAAGGACACAGACTTCATTGACATTATAGTCCTCTATAGCGCTTTTGAGGTCTGCTTGAAGTGTTGATCCATTGTTGGCTCATTGAAATGTGAAGTCTCCATAAACGCATGGTCACAAAAAATTGTCACAGACTCAATCTTGGCACCTAATGACAACATTTACATTATTTGGACCCAAGCGGACTTAACAAACTCACAGCCACAAAAAGTATAATACACCTAGAAGACATTTCACAGATCTCAAACTCCTGATGATTTAAAGGAAAACCATCCAGCAGAGGATGTGGCTTTTCTAGTAAAATTGACAATTTGTTTTATAATACAACAGGGTAAGTAACCTCAATGTTTTTGGGCACTAACTAAAATGTTTGTGCAGGGTGGTCCTGAATGTGTGATGCTGAGTACTTATTTCTTTAACTATAGATGAATAGCGAAGGATGGTGAATGGATATTTATAAATACTCTAGGTTGTATTTTCACTGCAAAGGTTTGTATTTTAATTAAGCACAAATATTTCTCAACATTTCTTGTTCAGTAGAAAAACATCAGTACCAAAGTTTTGATACTAGAATTAGACTACAACTAAACTAGTAGACACACAGAAACTGGATTTCAGAATGACTGTGATGGGTTTTATTTTGAAAAGCTCCAGTGAATTGCTCTCCTACAGTCACCAAAGTTCATAAACTCTTTAATATTTATGATTGCTGGGGTTTTGTAAAGGTCTACACACTAACAGGCAGCAGTATAATCCATGTCTTGTTTTAGAATCTTAAGTTAAGTGTTAAAATCGTAAGTTTAGAATAAAGTTGACTATAAAACTAAAACAAATATATTATATTTAACTCATGGTGTGAAATGCTTTCGAGCAATATTTTAACCATAACAGATGGAGAGAAAAAAAAAAGAAAGAACTCACAATCACAGGGTGAGAAAAAGGATACACTCTGGACAGTCTATCATATGGTAAGCTCAAAGACACAGAGAGGGAATCATTTACAGTCACATTTCTACTAATGACCCATACAGAGTCACACGAAAGATAAAACTCATATTTTGATCGCTTTTGAAAAAAAAAAAGTTGTATTTTATTTTAGGGTAGGGTGGGAGGCAGTTATTGTTTGTTAGTATTAATGAAAAAAAGTAATAAAAAAAAAGTGAGAAAGTGAGAAGGTTCATCTTCCGAGTCTTTATTTGCAGTAAATGGGAGGTGAACAGTCTCCGCCCCCTCCCCCTCTTCCTGAGTATGGGATTACCTGGAGCTGTAGTCGCCACGGTGACAGCCAACCTAATTGGCAAATGTAGGTTTCAACCAAATCTCACACACACACACACACACACACACACACACACACACACACACACACACACACACACACACACACACCCAACCACCTACCCACACTCAGCAGCTAGCTTAGCAACGCGGAGCTAATCTTCTCTAAGCACATTAAGCTTTATGAGGGCTGAGCACAAAAGCTGCTTACACGCACACACACACACACACCATCAGAAAAAGACTGATGAGAATTTGATAGCTGTTTCTGTACTTGTAGCTGCTGTTCTATCATTGGAATGAAAAGTTATTTTAACTTTAACAACAAAGTGAACAGTTAATGTTTGGTATTTGATCATCTTACCTGTGTGTGTGTGTGTGTGTGTGTGTGTGTGTGTGTGTGTGTGTGTGTGTGTGTGTGTGTGTGTGTGTGTGAGTGTGCATGAGGTGTGTGAGATCAGTCATGGTCAGTGTGTTTCAGTGTCCGCCTTTGACAGTAAACTGCTATTTGATTATCCAGTTCACCTCAGTTCAGCAGCAGGATGATGTCACAATTTAAACATGGTAACTTTCATGTCAACGCACTTACCGTTAAACAGTCAACTATTTCCAACTGTAAGATTCCACTATCACCTGTCCTCTTGAGGAATAGGGACCAGCTGATCGTCAGCTGGCTTTCTTTTAACCTGGACCTGAGATCATTTATCTTGCCTTCAAGTGCATATTTTAGACTCATCCAGTTTAAAAGCTACAGACAGTTTCATCGATCTCACAGTGCTGACAGCGGATTGCTTTAAGCTTAACAAACAGAAACCTCTACACACGATACAGCAGATCATCTGATCATCTTCAAGTGCGTTGACTACTTTCAGCACAATTAAAGGTGGCTCCACCTGTCTGTAATCAGTCACACATTGGTTCAGAAAGCAACATATTATGATACTGAACATCTATGGATGAATAATAACAAAACTACATTTAAACTGTAAATTATTTTTACAATAATTTCTTACTCTGGATTTTTTAATGGAAAAATCCTGATGAATCCCAACCAAGCAATGATTTTGAAAGCAAAAAAGATATAGATGACTAACCCATCATATTCATCCAGTTTGCATTCCTTTATCACTGAGAGAGCATGACCCTTCCTCTCTGTTACTGGAGAGAGAAAGACAGGTAAAGACAGAGAGAGGGGGAAAAAATAAGTAAGCAGATGGAGAGACATTGAGATGGACAGAGATAAAGTGTTCGTGCATATGTGTGGTCAGATGAAGTGTGTGTTTGATGACTGCCAAAAAAAAAAAGTGGGACAGCGGATATCACACCATCTGCTGAGAGGGGGAGAGTAGAAGCAAACAGGAGGAATCAAGAAAAAAGGAGGAGAAAAAGGAAACATGGGAAAAGTGATGAGACAAGAAGATAGGAAATGAGAAGGAAAGAGGACACAAGGATATGAGGCAGGAGAGGAAAACAGAAAGGTGAAAAGAGGACAGGTGGAAAGAAAACAAGAAAACAGCAGAGAGGAGAAGGACTGGAAATGAGACAAGAGCAAATGATTGGAAACAGGAGGAGACAGGAAAGGAGAGGAAAAAAGATGGAGAAGATGAGGGGAGGAGTGCAGAGGAGGCTGTCTCCCTCTGTCACAACAGATGGGCTAAGCTCCGCCCCCTATATCAGGTTACCTAGCGACCAGAAGCTGCCATTAACTCTGACCTTTGGACTCCCTCCACACACACGCGCGCACACAGATTTCAGTATCATGTCTGGTGTCAGTAAAGATCTAGTTGTTAAAACCCTGCCTCACATAGTTTTATATTTAAAAAATAAACACACAAAAATACGTACATTTATTTATATTTTTATAATTATAATTTTTCAGTGTTTCTACTGAGCAGAAAAATAAACACTTGGATGGACTAACCTGTGATGTCAGTTCGGATGTCAGCCATCTTGAATAGAGGAGCCACGTGGTCTCTGTAGATGTGAACGGCCTCCTTCTTGTGGCTGCTAGGGTTGATGAAGACCTTCAGATTTGTAGGACGGTTGCTGAACCCTGAAAACATGCACACATGCACACACACACATTTAGCAGGTGCATCATAGGTTGGATTTTGAAAGAAAATGAAACCCTGCAATGGTTGGTTAGCTACACTAGTGATGGGCTATGAGCCAGTTATTGTTCAACAGACTGAAAGATAGTTAGGTCCATACATCTTAGCACAGTAATACCACAACAGTGAATTTTAAACAAAACAATGTAGATGTGAAGTAGACACAGCTTTAATTCAAAAGCGCTCCATTAACACTTCAGTAATTACAGTGATTTTCATGCAGAGTCCCCCCATTTTCAGAGGATCAAAAACGACTCCATGCATTACTAAGAGATTTTGCCCAGATGTGCAAACCAGTTGGTGGCAAACTGGTTCACAGTCATGAGTTTTTGATCCTTTGAGTCTCCTTTATTGAGACTCAGTTGCACTTCATGTTTATTAGCATTTAACAAATATCTGAGTAGTGACACCTGCTTTTCAGGAGTGGCTGTGTGATAACGTTACCGGCAGCATGTGAAGCAACCATTGCAGTGGGATACACTGGCGGCTTTACACTGCTACTAGCATAGCTCCTTGGCTGTAGGTAATATTTCCAACTACACCACATGCCACTGTGTGTTTTGGTCCACAATATAGTGCCCTTAAAAGTCAAAAATGAAAGAAAAAAAATGTGTTCATGTGCTACTTTTAGTGAACAAAAAAGATAAAATAGAAAAATTACTGCTGCTGATTACATAAAGTTCTGGATTATAAAATGTCTGTGAACTATCTTTCATCATAGCCAGCTGAGCGTTCCACTTATTTTTCTAAAAATACTAAAATTTTAATATGAGCTCTTAATGCGTTAATTAAAACAACAATCAACTTACCAAGTGATGACAAACAGCCCAACAGCTAACTGTCCTTACTTGAACGCTGATCACAACACACTTTGTTATCGTGGCTGACATTAAGTATCTGAACAAACTGAAGAACATCTTCACTTAAAATTCTGCATGGATCAGAAACTGACTTCCACATGCCCTAAATTTAAAGTATTAACCCAGAGATATATATATAAATAAACAGATAACACGTGTCTGTACACCTGCTTCAGTATATGTGGAGGTGGCCTGTTTGATACATCAGAATATTGTTTACATCTACAACACTGGTTGATGGGTGTGTGTGTGTTGTTTTATAATATCGACACACTACACACATACACAGACCCCCTGTATGACGCATCATTAGGCAGATTTAGAGACCGCATTATGAATCCCTCTGGACCATCTCAGATCAATACACACACACCAGCTCCATTATCCCTCTCATTACTATAATCTGCTCCCAAAAGGCCGTGACCTCGCCCTGTTAATGACCCCCACACACATATACACAATGTGCACCTCCTGCCATCACTCCACCCCACGGCTCTGACCAGGTTCTCCGGAGCTCCTGTGAGGAGCTACCCGACACCTCCACATCTCTCTAGTGGTCCCCCATCAAATACCAGAATCTCCACCCTGTCGTTGTCCCACAAATCTCAGGCCTATTTCCATTCTAAGCAACACATCTGTGCTGCAGCACTAAGCAAACAAGCCTGAATAAACCTACATTTCTTTTTGGTTTTATGTGGAAATTGCAATCAATTAAAAAAGGCCTCAAAAGACACCTTATCTCTTACTGATCTTATAATTATAAGAAAGGACCTTGTGATGATAACAGAGGGTCTCATTACTATCATCAGGAGCAAAGTTGTATTGCTTAGTTTTCAATATTTATTCATGTGTGCTGTAATTGATTCTCCTTCAGTTTAACGAGCATGGATTATTCTGCTCTTTAACTGCTAATAACAAGAGAAATGGAAACCAAACAAACCTTTATTTTGAAATCTGGAAGTATTCTTTGGTGGGATTGGCAGTACTTTTAAAGTGGCTTATGAAACTGCCGATCAGGTCAGTATTTAGTTCAGTAAGTTCAATACCAGGAAACCCTAAACTAGGATTGTTGCAGTATCCTCTGTCCCACACTTGTGAAATCTCTTTTGACCAGTGTTTATTAAACTGAGCATTTAAAACACAGGAGCAGCTGTTTTGACCACGCAAAGGCGTGGTCAAAACAAGGATCTGTGCATTTGAAAATGAGTGGGTTTTCCAGAGTGTTGAAAAAGAAAGACTTAACACTTAGACCAGTTACACTTCTTTTAGAGTACACTTCTTTTATAAGCAACTTGCTTATAAAAGCTAATAATGTGTTAAAAATGACAGAAATCACTCACACTGTTGATGCATGGTCAATGGTCAATGGTCAATGGTAACTTTATTGTCCCTGATGGGAAATTGATTCGCAGTATGTCAAAACAAAACAAACAACAAACATACAACCAACACATCACGTACACTCATTAAAAAAATTCTATAATATAATATAAGCCTGATAAAACACCTAGATTTTCCATCGAAAAAAGATGCATAAACAGATGCTTTCTGTCATAAAGGAACCATCTTCACAACAAATGTAAGAAGACGACAGACTCACAGATATAAAGAGGTCAAGTATCCATCAGATCATCTCCGAGCCTTGACCAGTGACAGGTTGCTATGGCGCTGCTGAAATGTTACCATGGTAAACAATCCCTGTAGTGGAGTAGTTTACCATGGAGTAGTGTTGAGTTTCTGACTGAGCACTTAAGACTGGACTGCTGCATGTTGTTTACAAACAGACTCCATTTTATTATAGCTTTCAAACATCATTTTTCCTGTCTGTGTATGTTCTCAGTCATCCAGGTCATCGCAAACCCAAGGAAATCCAAATCTTTCGATCCTTAGATCATTTTTAATTAGTTCACAGCTTCATTACCTACACAAGTTTTCTGCGAAGCATTTAACATGCAGTCATTAGATCAGTCTCAGTCTGTATCAGTTTCTCTAGTGTGAAAATGTGCTACTTTACACTTTTTTTAAAAAATCACTGCAAGTTGAAACATTTTACAATTAAGGAGGTTTTAATTATAAATGATAGTCACAGTGGACAGTGCGGGCTGACAGAGGTTATAGGAAAAGGGAGGAAGGGTATCAATATCAAACTATTAGTGACATGGTGCTCAGAGCATTTGCACCCATGGAGTATGCAGCTCAAACGCTCACATATCTGGTTGTCCACCACGATGACATGCTTCACTAGTTCAAGATTTTGGATTTGAGGAGGAACAATCTAGAAAACACCTTTCTAAAAGAGTGTAAGGAAAGCCACCTCAGATGGTAACACTCATCCTCCTGGGAGTCCATGGAGCTCTTATATATAATTAAAAGGCGATGGAAAATACAGTGCATGGGTAGCAGGTTCCTGAATTTAATAAAACACAACTATACTCCATTTCTAAAGGTAAAACCTTGCATTTTGATGTTGTCCTTTTGACCATATGACAACTTACAGTACCACTGGACTAACAACACCCATTTTACTCTGATACTGTGACCCCGAGGTTTCTGTAAGCAAGCAGCAACCGCAAGACAAAAGATCTGGGAGGGGTCGCTGTGGCACCTGGTGACCTATGAACGCTCACTTCAGTTGTCCTGCAATTTCCACTGACCTGTCAGTCTTATGTGGTGTTAAACAACTGCAGTCAGTCGATCCTGCAGACTGACTGTGAGTATGGAATTGGAGTCTATACAGCAGCAGTTCTCGCCTTTTGTCACTGACTACCATTCACTTTCTGAACAGCATTCTGCAGCTGCTTCACACAGCAAACAACAAAAAATGAGGTTCCAGAAACAGGAAGTGTCTGCGCTGTGCACACCATTGTGCAGATGACTGTTCAGACCCGAAGGTTAAGAAGTGGTGCCGGCGTCGGCTGCGGCGGGACTGCCCGCTCGGTGACGCCATGATTCGCACAACAATACGCTTTTCACACTGACCTCTGGCTGGAAAATAGGCTTAATGTCCGCACAGCGGCAGAGCTACTGACTGTGTTTACCTTTCACACACACACACACACACACACACACACACACACACACACACACAGGCACACAGACTCCACTGCTGCGGTGTGTAAAGTCACAAAAGCCGTCACAGCTTGATGTGCAGTGTGACCACTTGAGCTGACACACGACCTGCGGGCCATTCATGTCTGTGAGTGTGAGTGCGAGCCCATAAGACAAAGACTTGAAGAAGTTGTGACTTTGCTGCAGGGCCTCATGGGTAATCTGGTTTGATAGACAGACAGATGGACAGACAGACAGGTGACCAGCGATAACATGTCAGACTGATGCCATGGTGATAAAAGGACAGTAATGTGTGTGTGACCTCTGACCTCTTCATTTATGGATAGCTTGTAATGTCTCTGTTGCAGTTGGCGTGGTTGGACAAATAGAGAAGAACTGAAATGTAAAATGTGTCCATGTGAGTTAAATCCACACAACAAGCACTTCAACATTTCTATTGTGTGTTAACTGTCAGCCACGCACCGCCCACTACAGTGCACCTGGGAAATCAGCGTCTGGGAACGTCCGACTGCAGCAACATCCAGAGCTTTAGCAGCAGGTGGTTGGGCAATGAAGAGGTTATTCTTCTGAAAACTTTATGCTCTATAGAAAAAATATACTGATGTCTAAAGAAACTAAACAACTGTGACATCTTCTGCACTTTATTTGATACTTGAGACTGAGTCAGAGACATAAGATTGTTTTTTGGGGGGGGTTTCCTAGCATGGTGAAGAAGAACTGAACTCAAGGCTCGGACGTCAAACACATTGCACACCATTGGTTGAACTTGAACACCAACAACAGCCCAGCCCCTAAACAAGACCACGCTAAAGCTATTGCAGCTGCAGATTCAGAAATATTGCTGAAAATCTGAAACTAGAAAAAAGTCATGTCTCCATGCTTTCAGCCTTGCAGTGTGTGTTGTCTAAAGCTCCAAGCCTCAGAGATATTTCTTATGCACTAAATATGAAGTGGTTGTATACACACGTGTTCATGCAGACAGTAACTAATCTCTCCTGCAGACAACATGATTTAACTGCTGACAGCACTTTACTGAGTACTGCTAAATGTGTGTGTGTGTGTGTGTGTGTGTGTGTGTGTGTGTGTGTGTGTGTGTGTGTGTGTAATCCTTTGTTCCTGTGGATTAGCAGATTAGTTCTCTGGTCTGATGTAACTGTGACTCACCTCATTAAACTGAGTGATGAACAGATAGAAAACAATGAAATTTTAATCTGAGCAGCTAGCACTGCATCATCATGCAAATCATCTGCAGACGTACAAAACACAAAGGTGTGCGTTTTAAATCCTGGTATATCTTGGGCAGCTGCAGTGCTGACTGACCACGTTGGCTTAGAAAAATATCAGCACAGATTTCAGCTCAGTTTTGTTCCAAATAACATAAGGTTTTGAAATGTTATACATTAAAGCCCCTGAACTATAATAATGGCAGGGTGTCAGCACATCTAAGCAGAACAACCAGTAAAATAAACTGCAACCTTTCCACAGACTGTAGAAAAAACTGCTTTATCAATCTAAACAGTTTATGGTCCAGACTAACTTGCAAGCCAAAGTTTTAATGCAATCACTTGCAGTAAACCACATGTTTAATTACTATGTTTAGTATTTTAGTTAAGTGTGTTAGCATGCTAACATTTGTTAATTAGCAAAACAGATTGTATATAAAAGCTTTTGTAGCTTTTGGACTTGACAATTGTAGGCAACACACAAGTGTTTTAACCCTGGATCCCCCCCAAGCAAGGGACAAATCCTGTGGTTGCAGAAACACTTTAAGTTATACAGAAGTTTCTGGGGGGGGGAAAGCTCTGTTTCCATGATCTGAAACCTCTGTGAACACTGATGATTTTACGAGCTAGTTTCAAGTCTTATTCAATAAAACATTGATTTTGTAAATTATGATCCCCATTATTATCAGAAAGGAGCATGAAGCACGGTTATCTCACTTGGTAATGACTTGTGATTAACATGACAAGAATCCTCCACTGTTTGGTTTCAAAGTCAGACACCCAACAAAGGCAACGTCTGGTTTTAAAAAGCTAAGATCTTAGCTTGAAGCTAAGCTTGAAGTGTTACAATGGGACTTCACTGAATGAGCACTCAACACAAAGAACAGCTGAGGCTGATGGGGATGACCGTTTTTTAGATATTATAACAAATTAAAATTCTGGCCTAATGAAAAATGTATTATAATTCAATCTTCCAACAATGCAAACATTTCCAACACTTTACTACTTGATTTTTCTTTTTCAGCTTTTCCAAACAGAACATTCTTGTTAATGAAAGTGAACATCAAAAACAAGACTTTATGACTCCAAAATCAACTATTTGCTATGGTAGCATGTCATCAGCAAAAATACCAAATAATCAGAGCCCAGAATACAGTCCAGCATCAGAATTTTGTTATGCTACAAAAAGTGTTGTCTTTTATTTACAGTTGTGGGTGTGGCAATTTTTAGGATACCTTACTGACAACATTTGCACAAAAACATGTAGTAATACAGATGTTGTATGTCTAGTAAGAATCCATGTATTTATTCGTTCATTTAACAGTTGTATTAGCTATGACGTAAATAAAAATATGAGTTTAAATTTGTAATGTGTGAATTTAATGACAAACTCCATTTAAATAAGTCTCCATTCATCAAACCATCTAATGGACAGATGCTAAGCGTGCTACTTATAACAGTATTACTCAGCAGTGTGTGTGTACAGTTTAATCATCTTAGAGTATGACACTCACTGAAGCACTGACTCACGTTTCTCCTGTTTCAGCTCTTATGTAACACAAACTGCCAGTCACATTTTCAGTGAGTCCGTCACAGTTGGATGTTCAATGTGGGCCCAAGGAACCTCCACACTGGGTCTCATCCATTAGCTTGGTCAAATTTACATTCCACTGTTTTGTCCATAGCAATTTCACAGCATCTGGGTGTTACTTTCAACATTTTAACAGGATAACAACAGAAACCATGAACCCCAAATGGTTAATGGCTGACCAGCTCCACCATCTAAGACAAAGATGCTGAATACTGACAAAAATACTTTAAACTCCTGGTTTGCTTTTGTGTGCTTGCTGCTTGAACTGCATGACAGTCTGAATGTCTGTGTTACCTGTGAGCAGCTCCTTCAGGGTGTTGTACCAGGTGTGTGTGTGTTCTGAGGAGGCATTGTGGAGGTGCAGAGTGTCCTCCTCCAGCCTTCTCCCTTTCCTCCTACACCAGAAGAGAGCCACACCAAGCACGGGTCCCCCTGACTCCTGGCCCGCAGCTCGCCTCCGCTTCACCTTCACTGCAAATATGTCTTGAAGCAGCACCTCACCTGACTGTGGGACACCAGTCTCACCTGCAGAGAAAAAAGTAGTTAACAAACAGCACTTGAACACAGCACACTGTTTAATGAACAAGGTACATGATGGACATCTGAGAGGTTTGGGTACGTTTTGAAAGGGACCAGGCTGTATGTCTGTGAAGGTTCTCAGTCATCCAGGCTAACAGTTTCCCTCTGCTTCCAGTCTCTGTGCTAAGCTAAGCTAAAAACATCCTTGACCAGTGTGAACAGATGAAATGCTGAGATTTACCCAAAATGTCAAAATGCCATTTTTTCTTTTTATAAACATTAAGACTAAAGTCTTATTAAATAAAACATTCAAATCCACTGCGAAAAAGTAAGTGTATAAAAGGGTACTACCATTAACAACAAACTCTGTGATTAGTTTGTCTGATTGATGTTTTACTGTATGTTTAAATTCTTTTGAATAGTCAATCAAATATGAACGCTGCACATTGCTGCTGTCAGCAGAATGTAAAGTACAGCATCAACAAGTACAATCGTGAAAGAATTCTGAAACCTGATTGGCCAGCATCATATTAATCTTCTAATCCTCCGAGGATAATATTAGCATAGCTCAGACAGTCCATTCAGAGTTACATCACATTTTACTCAGACACAAAGAAAATACTTTGTGTCTGAGTGAGCTTGTGCGTGGCTCATTTGCAGATGACAGTAGTGCAAGTACTTTGGAGTTTTTTTGTGCTTTTTTTGTTGTTGTTTTTTCACAAGGAGCTTTTGACTTAAATGTAAATACCTTTTACAGTATGTAAACTTCTAAACAAACTTATGGAAACTTTTGCTTTCACACCAAATTAAACTGGTTGGTTTCAGTTTAAAAAATGTGAGAATTTGCCAATTTCCCTGGATTCTGATTTATCAGATAAGAGATGAGGATATAAGGAACACCTTTTTCATGATCGATTCAGCCCTCCTTTTATACTTAGTGTTAAAAGAAGATGTGATCACCTTCATCCTATGATAAAATATTTCTATCCTGATGTAAGTGGTCACTTCCAGGACTACTAGCCTACGTCTATGCATACTCAAACAACAAACATGGAAACTGTGACACATTGTGTGTTCTAGTACCTCTCTATCAGAAAAGTCTGTTGGATCAGACAACACGAGCCAGCATTCGCTCCTTACATGCATCAGTGAGCCTTGGCCGGCAATGACCCTGTCGCTGTTTCACCACTGTTCCTTCCTTTTGTGTGAACAAAATCCTCACTTGCTACCCAATATATTCCATCCACAATGAAGAGATATTCAGTGTCATTCACTTCACCTGTCAGTGATCATAATATTAGGACTGATCATGTATACACCTGCGTTAAACACCACCACCATCATCAAAACAGCAAATGGGGAATTATCTTTTAAAGGATTGTGTTCCCTCACTTCAGCAGACGTCCAGAGATGAGATACAGTGTCACAGTGCAGTAAAGCTGCTCTGGCAACACCTCACTAAAACATCTTTCTTCTTCCACAAAAGTAGAACTCAAGCACATCCAGAAGGTTTTTTTTTGGAACTTATAGTAGGAATTTTAATAACTTCTCAACAACTGCACACTTGTTGATGAGAATTTATTGTCTATACTGATATTTAATTCAAAATAACAAACTTTTTAAATGAAATAAGAACAATCGACATGTCCAAAACAAAATCCAATATTTACAGTACCAATTTTGTCAGTTACTAAGGCTAGTTTTCTTAAAATTAAGCATCATTTAAATTTTCAAAAGTCGTCACATCAGAGAAAATTTATAGACATTTTATCAGCCTGAATTATAAAAGTTTACTTGAAGACCTTTGTAATAATTCACAGAGAGAGTCTGTGCTTACAAACAGACAGACAAACACAACCAATTACATACTCCCTCCCTTTGGGGGGAGAATAATGAAAATGGCCATATTAGATGTGTAGCTTTAGAGACAAACGCATGGCACAGCTGGTAGATGTACATAAACAAAAACAAACTCCACTTTAATCACCAGAAACATTCAGATCTACAGAGATATTTTCAAAAAAAGAATATTTTAATCCTCCCAGATTTAAAACCTATAATGGTGCACTTAAACAGTATTCATTTAATACTGTTATAATCTAACAATCGCAAAACAGGGGCCTCTTGGCATCTCATTTAATTTGAACTCAAACAGGTTAAGGAACATGAAGGAAAATGTGCAAACCCAGAGTAGGAAAATCAATTCTGTGCTCAAAGAGACAAAAAGAGATATTAACTTGATGCAAAGCACCTGTACAGTACAGTGTAAACAGCTCATAAAGCTTATAAATGATAGCTGATTAACCCCCTTCTCTATGAAATACCTCCTGCTGTTATCAAACACCAAATATGCCCACGCCACCCTCCCCTGTTCCCCAGAGAGACCAGCATCCATATGTCAGGGTCATTGTGTGTAACAACAGTCTATCTGGTTGTTGTTGCTCAGTCTTCATTCATTGTGTCCAATTAATATTATTTGCGTTTAAAGTATTTGTCTTCTGAGTCAAACGAGAGGTTAAAGGTGAGGAATCAAAACCATTTTTATCATTTATGCATTTTAAATTTGAGAAAAAACACAAGTGGATTTTGAAAGCAGAAAAGTAAGTCAAGGTAAATTACTTTATTATCGTAAATTATTTCAAAGGGGCTTTAACATATTAGCAAGCACCCTCTATCCTCGGTTTCCTTCACATCTAAGAAAGACAGACATTTAATAAATTTTAAAAAAAAATAGCCACATAACATATAACTTTAAAAACATACAGAAGTAACCACTCATTTCTTTAGATTTTACTTCCACAGAGTCAGTAATTTTTAAAGTGGTCTTGAGCAACAGGCTTTCTGAAGGTCTTTCAAAGTTTTTCTTTGGACATTGGCTGCTTTTTCACTCATTTTCAGTCGAGTTCTTGTCTACAACCATCTGTAAAACACAGTGGAGGCTCTGTCATGATTTGTGTCAGTCAATAGTGTTGGAGATTGTGTCTCAATTGATTAATTATCAACACATCAGATTTTGTTCCACCATGCAATATGACCTGGAAGGCATGTGATTGGAAACGGTTAAATTTTTCAGCATGACAATGATCCCAAACATACTGCCGACGCAGTAAAAGCATACCTGGATAGAAAAACATACAGCAGAACACTGTCAGGGGTAGGAAGATGATTTTCCATCTAACCCGATAAAGATGACTCTGATCTGAGCTGACAGGACCTACAGAGTCACTGTGAACACGCACGCACACGTTGGTTCATTCCCAGATGGAGATGAGATTCCCATCAGGTCCTCACATCCTGCTGTGCTAACACACACACACACGCACGCACACGCACGCACGCACACACACACACACACACACACACACACACACACACACACACACACACACACACACAGTCGCAGATATATTTATATAAAAATTATGTGCCATTAGTCATGTAATTATTCCTTTTACTTTTAATTTTAATAACCATTTATCCACTCACTTCCCAGAGGATTCTATCATTTGATTCTTAAAATAATTTTAAATGGGGAAAAATGAATTGTTAGCACCTGTGTGTGGCCCAAACACACACATACAAACACTCTCAGTGGCAGTTCAGTCTCATGGTGACCAGGCCATGTGGTAACTGTGGGGAGTTATGGATCGGAGTCATGCTTCCATCACTTCAGAGAACATTACACTGACTTACATTCATTTCCTGGAGTCCTACAATATACATTACTCCACCATCGAATTTGATAATCCTAAACAGCTACAATCTTCTTTCTTCTGGTCAACTGACATTTCAGTATCATGGGAAGAGTTAAAGTGTTTTTCCAGTCAAATTACAACAAATTTTAAACAAGTTTTCCACCAATTTTAAGAAGTGGAAATTAATGTGCATTTTTACCACTGTTTTTGCCACATTTTTACTACTGTTGGGTGTACTGGGATAAGCAGGGAGTTACTTTGATTGCTCAGTCAGGAGTAATTTGACCTTTGCAAAAAAAAAAAGTGAGTAGAATGAGGCGACGTGATTAAAAGATTGCATTTGTTTCTGGAAGTGTCTACAAAATCAGATTGCAATACTCTACACGTCTCGTGTTAACTTCTAACGTTTTTGTCTCCCCTTTGGTAAATTGTGCTTCATGATTTCAAAAAGTTTGTTTTCACTGTCACGTTTTGATTCAACTTTTCTAATTCTAACAACAGCTTATCAAGCTTAAACGTGCTGCTGTTGTTCAGCCGCTGGTTTCCTCTTTCTGGTGCAAAGTGGGCCAAAAACAAACAAGAGAGACGGGACTTGCGACAGAAAAGCCGATCAGCTGATCATTGATCAGTTTCATGATTGAAGTAGCAGCAGGAGAGGGAGGGGGAGAGAAGAGGCAGCCTCTCCATATATCGGTTGTTAAGCTTAACGCAGGAATGCTTTACAAACATTCAGAGATGAACTTACATGCTTGCTTTACTTCTCTCTGTGATAACTTTCTCTGAGATGAAATGCCGGGTTGGTAGCGAGGCTCCAAATGCTCAATCAGACCACCGACAGGTCTCGCACGCCACAGCCGCTCTATCACGTGATGCATACTGCTCTGACGTACTGAGGTTATGAGCTGAGTTACCCCATGTCGCAAGTTTTGTGAGGTGCTTTCGTGATACTTAATGGATCGGATTACATTTTTTATTTCTCTCCGATATCCGATCCAGTAATTTAGGTCAGTATCAGAGCGATACCGATACGTGATATCAGATCGGTCCATCCCTAATATTATCTGGATAATATTCAAATTAGTTTTTAGTTTTTCATTATTTTTGTTATTTGCTGGACAGACTTTAAATTCTACCAATACACAAATTACATCTGACATCAGGTCAAACACAGGTCATCCCATTATTGGCCCACATTCACAAACAGTGGGAACACATAAATCTGTGCTTAAACTGTGTGTATCATCATATCACTGTACAGATTTATTTAAAACCAGATACTGTTCTTTTCCTGCAAACAAATGGAGACCTAGATAATATAATAATTGGTAAAATTAATAATTATGATGTTATAAAAGGCTATTATTTACAGTTTTCCTATACAAAGACAGAAAAAGTTCAAAGAAGAGTTAAATCAACAATAATAAAGTATAAGTAATATTGACTGAACATACTACGCTTATCACTGTAAAGACAAAACAAAACAATAGCGATCCTCCCTCTGTTTAAAATAAAAACCACATCCATCATTTGGACACTATTGTTTCAGTTTCTTCATGTGAATATTTTTTTGTTTTTCTTGCTTTAGAAGCACAGGATTGACTCCAGCGAATACTTCACTGCTTACGACATGAAACACAACTTGAGGTAAACATGTTTCTAATATTACAAAAAATGGGTGTTTGACAGTATAATGATTCCCAACAGTGCATTGATTTCTTGTGCGCTAACTGCATTTTGGGCTTTAAATTCTTCAGCACAGCTGCAAGTTCCTGCTTTGACACAACACAACTGTCTGATCGCTCAGATCTCACCTCCCTGACACACGGAGAGACAGACAGGATGGATTTATGTGTAGAAACAAACAATAACAGCTGATCCATTTATATAGAAATATCTAATCAACACACACACAGCATGCTGACAGGCTGACTATGTGTGTGTGTGTGTGTGTGTGTGTGTGTGTGTGTGTTAATCTCCTCACACTGAGAGACTCTAATAACCCCCCACGGGCTGAACCAACTGCTCTCTACTACTGCCAACACACACACACACACACAGTGCTGGCTTAATGACATTAGCTTGGATGAAATACAGCAAAACAGATTGGCTTCAACAACACACACACATTTAAATTACACCTTCATCCTGCTTCACTAACCAGTTCTGTTTGAACGGTTTTCAACCAGAAATCTCACAGCAAAATGATACCACCATATTACACAAGAATAAAGCAGAGTCGTTTAAGCTTTAAAGCCATCACAGGGCTGGCTTTTGGTTTTGCATACTGGAGATGTAGCTGAGATATGGAGCGCTGATGCCTGGATGTATAGATGGTAGATATGAGGACAGGTGAAGATGGGGGGGGGGGAGTGTAAAGAGGCAAGAGATCTTCTACTAAGTCAAGTGTTGAGGTGCATTTAATTTATTTAGCTATGCAAGCTGAAGGTTAAAGACAGCATGATTACTAGAGTGGGTAGCGTGCATACCCCAGAGTCAAAAATGCCCTCAGTAAATGAGTCCTTCATTCGACTCTGAGCCTGTGAGCTTGCTGCATTTCATTCCACTGCTCCCTTTCCTAGATTTCCTCTTTTCTGCTACTGCTACTGTCTAAAAAAGGTAAAATTCACTCAAAACCTCAAGAATTTATGAACAAGAAGGACAACAAATCCAATCACTCTAGCCAGAGTCAAATGTGAATTAACAAGTGATGTGTAAAGCCCAGTGAAAGTCATTTGAAGACACAGAACTCCTAAAGACAAACTGCATTCACAATAAATAAATAAATAAAACCCCATTTCATCATTAAAGGTGAGATAAAGATGGTTAATCAGCTCTACAATTAAGCAAACAGGACGATGACGCTACCTCGTATAGGTGTGAATATCAATTCTTGCCCTATTAGTCTGATACACTTCATCTCATAATCAATCATAATCTTCTAATTATGGCTGTCAATTCCTAATAGCTAAAGTGCTATAGTTAATTTACTTAAATATGAATAAATACAAGCTAAAAATGTCTCCTGTTACAGGGCATGATGTATAATTATGATCTTTTATCTTCATTATACCATATATTAGATAACGTCTCCAGTTTCTCATTGGGAAATGCAGTGTCCTTCCATTTATTGTTTTTTTTATTATTATCTCTTTTATTGGGACAGCTGTTGAACATAACACGTAATTTGCCTTTTTACATTTTCTTTGCTGTCACATTTTAACTTATAATAGAAAAATGAAGAAGACGGAAAAAGAAGAGAAAAGAAAAGAAGAAAAAAACAAAAACAAACAAAAACACCCCCCCCCCCAAAAAAACAAAACAACAACAAACAAACAAAAAAACAAAAACAAACAAACAAACAAAAAAAACTAGGGTTAGGAGGAGGCAGCAGGGCAGGTAGGTTTACGTAGAACTCAGGGTTGTAACATCATACACAAAATCACACCTCATATGCTTAACATAGTCTGTCCATTTAGACCATATTCCGTAGAATGTATCCCTCTGAAGTTTAAGAGAAAATGACACTTTTTCCATCGTATAGATCTCTTGTACAGAATGTATCCAGTCTTCTATCGTTGGTGGTTCAGGCTTAAGCCATCTTCTCGTAAGAGGCTTTTTACTTGCGGCCAGAAGGATATACAGGAGTCTTCTGTCGTTGGAATTCAGTTTATCCACTGGTGCATTGCACAAAAACATGGTCTCAAAAGTTGAAGGAAAAACAAATGAAAAAACATTTTGTAAATGATCATGGATTAGAGACCAATACTGGCGAATATCTTTACAGTCCCAAAAGATGTGGAAACGGTTGGCTCCATCTCCCCCACATCTCCAACATTTATCACCAATTCCTTGATATCTTTGTTGAGCAGGGGTAATGAAAAATCTCATAATGCTTTTCCAGCAAAATTCACGCCAAACATTAGACCCAGTGGTAGCCCACTGTATCTTGCATGCGTGAGCCCAACACTTCTCTGTAATTGTCAAATTACCCTCCTTTTCCCACTTCGCTTTAATATACAGAGTTCTGTCGTTTTTACACCACCGGATGCTGTTATATAATTTAGAAATAATTTTACTTTGCACTTCAGATTTGGTTAGTAATAAGAATGTTTCTACAAATTGTAATTCGTTTAGGTTCACTTTTAAGTTTTGATTAAAATAATTTCTGATCTGTAGATATGTAAAAAAATCATCAGATCCCAAGTCATGTTTACTCCTTAAAGATTCAAAGCTTTGAAATGCAGAATCAGAACAAAGAGCCTACTACAACTATTGGGCCGCAAAAAGATCACAGGAAACAGAATTAAACAGAATAAAATGTAAACATTTTAAAAAAAACTTTTTTGGTCTTTTTTTCATTTGTTTTCTCACCCACATGTAAGCTAAAACATAAACGGCTCAAACAGGGGTTAGATACACAAAAAACACATCTGATGATTTTACACAGGCTTGTCCAGACAGCAGATTTCAGTCTGGCAAACTGTATTGGATTTATCAGTGTCCTGATAAGATGTAGTCATACTCCACAGTCAACTACAAGAGCCAATTTCACACTGAAAAAAAAAACGAAATTCTGAAAAGATAAAGCTTTAGTCTGTTAGCATGACATGTTACTTTTTCCTCCAAATTAAAAAAAAAACGCACACTGCAGCATTAGGGAGCGTACCCGGGGTGGGGGTGTGGGGTTAATTGTGTCACAATGGAACTGTGTGTGCGTGTGTGTGCGTGTGTGTGATGTCAAGTTTTAGGTGGTCTCAACACAAGATAACTTCTCCATTACAACACCAGCTGCTTCTAGATACAGAAAGAAAAACACCCACAGTCTGTCTGTCTGACACCACCACCACGTCTACTCAACACCATGACAACCCATCACCATGGACACTGACCTGTGGGGTTCTCCGGGATGATAGGCGTCCAGGTCAGTTTGGTTCGGGTGAGCAGGACGTCGTGACTCTTCTTGCCCAGTTTGAAGATCCCGTGCAGCACAACGCACTCACTGACACTGACACACAATAAACACACACAGTTTACTTTGTCCAATAGGAAGTCATAGATATCAATCATGTCAATAATTATATATAACAAATGTTTATAATTGGCAAAGTGAAGAACAAGTTGATTCATCATTTTACGGCTTAGTCTGTTAGGCTTTAAAATGTCAGAAAATAAATGGAAATTAGTGAAAATGGTGAATACAAGAGTTTACGATAGCCCAGGTAAAGGTTTCTATGGCCAATAACTCAAAATGAGGTTGTCCAAAAAAAAAAAAAAAAAAGTCGATTCCCAGACTATAATTGATACCAAAAATTACTATTGGATTAGACACTTTTGCAACACTATTGATACAAACATTGTCATCTTTGGCTCCTCCAGCTGACACACAACTTCATCCAACTGTCCATCCATCCATCACACAGCCTGTCCCCTAGCTGAAGTTCACAACACTGAACAACACTTTGGGGACTTTAAAGGTCAGTAAGGCTCCCGTTTCAACAAAATTTAGGTACCGAACAGTTATCGTAAACGTTAACCTGGCACACACACACACATCACTGTTAGCTAGTTTCATCAGCAGTTACCTGATAGCCACAAACCCAACCTTAGGGGGTCTCAAGCAAGTGCACTCCAAACACGATGTCACGCCAAAAGATGATTACTAACGTCTGACAATTTGTATATGTTTTCTATGTCTAATAACCTTCTTTATATATCGGTAAATAGGCTGTGTAAACAGGATTTATGAAGAGGTTATATATAACACTATAGTGATTATTGCAGATGTATCTCTGTATGTCTGATTGTACGTTCCCTTTCTCCTCTTAGACAAGTAACAAAACTTGAAACTTTGCATACACATTGCCTCAGGCACCATGAGTGACAACATCTGTCTTGCGTTTACAAATGTTTTATATAAATCCCACAATTTTAGATATTTGTACATTTCACTGTTCAACTGAGCACTGAATGTAATGTCAGAGTAGAATGGTGTGTCACAATATAATATATCATACTATAATGATCGTGGCATATGTAAGTATGCTTGTATGCTTCCTGTCTCCTGCATGTAGCACGGGGGTTTACTAGTTAAATTTTTTTTTTTAAATACCTGTTTTGCACTTTGCCAAAAAACTGGCTGCAGCTTTTGCTTGAAACAGAAATGTTCTTTCTGGACTCAAAATGATTTTATATCATTCAAGACAGAAATATTTGATAAATTATAACAAGTCTTCAACAAGTCTTTTACAGCAGTTACAGAAAATAATTTTTTGGCAAAAACTGGCAACTGCTTGCTAGCAGATGATCACTTTTTGGCATGACATTGGTCCCAAGCCTGAATAGTCGGGAGAGCTGTGTCAGGACCAAATCAAACATGCGGACCTATCTGCTGTGGCAACCTCTGTAAAATGAGAGAGCAGCCGAAGGTACTTTTATCCGATAGCCACATTATCCATTATTAGCTAGCTGCTACCACTATTATCATTAAGGTAGCAGCTAGCCGCTGTGGCTAATCGCAAAATGGTAACATTAATGTAGGAGCAGAAATGATCAGTCTTGACCATTTATAACTTTATAAAAGATGGTCTTATTCTAACAGGATAATATTTGTGTCTAAAAACTGTTATGTTAGTCATAAAGTTTGAAGCTGAGAAAAGTATACATTGAGTTAGAAACAGTGGCAACCTATCTTACTAACAATTTCTTCAACAACCAAAACATGGAGCCAAATCACTAAAAACCCAGCAAATATATATACATAACAGTACAGTGGTGTTTATATTTTTTTGCACTACAAGTACTGTTGTCACCGATATTATTGTTTGTATTTTTCTAACCTTTATTTTTAAAAATGCATCTAAATGTTTTGTCTTTTTGTCTTGAAATTCAAGTATTGGGACAACTTTAGTATGAACACAGAGATATTAAGTATATAGACACAGACCTAAAATTCTCATATTTGACACAGAAAAATGTTTTTTTGGGGGCGGGGTTCCAAAAAGAATTACTACTGCTACAGATCTCTGAGCATGTTTCTGCTCAGATGTCTTGCTGTCCTTACAGGAACTAAACATCTGCAATCCCAAATTCTGTTCATTTGAACTGCATGACAGCCAAGCAATCCTCCCTATGATACACCTTTTTCAATAATCTTGGATAGAGTTTACTTGTATGTATTACATTTGTCACGTAGAACCAGTCGCAAAGTATGAAGTATAAACCATACTTCATACTGGACTTTTACCTGACGACACAACTTCCAGGGAATAAACTGCACGATGTATGAACAGAGTGTGAAAAGCTACTAGTGTCACTGCACTTTCTTTTTTTTTTTTTAGATGTGTCACCTCTAATATAAAACATGTTTATGTTTAGTAAACATAACAGCACACTTCATATCATTTTACTCTATAAGTGTTTGTCACATATCTGTATTTTTATTGTTTATAATAAAGTTTTATGTGATCTGCCCCAGGAATACAGATGTGAATTAGCAGTTTTACTATAATCTGGCATGTTTAGATTTTTGTCCCTGTTAAATAAAAGAAAGAAAGACAGAAAAAAGTCTATTTCAATGCAATATTAATTCTGTAACTTTATTGTTAATGCGTTCTAGATCCTTCCCCGGGAAATTGTGAATTGTACATCATTTTTGTAAATTCTGATGAATGCTCATCAACCTTTTCATCAACCTTATTTGTACCTTTTCATCATTATTTATTCTTTATTTCTACAAATGACAACACAAACATCAGGCAAGGTTCAGAATATAATGGAAGATAATGCAGTGTGACTCTCAGGCATTCTGCTCTGCTTTAAAATAGCTTTTCTAATTTAATAACCCGCTGAGTGTATATACAGACAGGAGCTACTCTTTAGTCTTTCTTTGTGTTTGCTAATTCTATGTTATCTGTTTGAGGAAGTAACCTGATTAAATATGCAAACAAGGGGACTGATTATCAGACTTTCTCTGAAAAGTGCTCTAATATCAAACTTCCTCTCTAGCTCCTCTTTGAACCCTTAAGCTAAATTGATTCAATAATGAATAAAAACTAAGAAAAAACAAGTCTGTGGTGAAAACCAAAGATATGCACCAAGTACCAAGACGTTTTGAAAACAAGAATTAGTTTGGTATGAAGTTGTGAGCCAAACAATTATTATTTATGTCGACATACTTCATCTCCCTTTATGAAACATAGTGGGAGTGTACCAATTGCTGTCCATCAATCATAGCTTGCTAGCAGGATTAAAATGTGTCACTTGCATGCAATTTCGCTTTTCTTCATAGAAATTTATTTTCATTTATTTTATTGAGCATAAACAGTTTAGAGTCTGTTCATAACCACAGTGCACAGCCATGTGCTTTGCAAGGTCAATTAGTCCATTTTAAATTGTTTTTTATGTTTAATATGTATCATTTGGGTTGCGGGAAATAGTACCTCAATAACATGTCTAAACCGGAAGAGTAACAGTTGCACGTTGGCACAATCGTTTATTTATTTATTGACTTTGTAAGGATTTAACTGCTGTGCTTTTACTTTGAAAAGCTTCCTGAAGAGACGGGTTTTGACTACGAGTAGTCGGTTCTTTCTCTCCTCTGCTATGTCACTTTATTGTATGAACCGAGACACGTGTGGGTCCAAAACGGGTTCTGTGTATAACGCGACCCTGGAGGAAACCCACAAGAACCACTCACCTCTGCACCTCCTGCTCAAACTCCACCTGCTCCTCTCCTTCCCGCTGCTCCTTCTTCTTTTTCCCACTCCGCTTCGTTTTCTTCTTCTTCTTCGTACTCTCTCGCTGTTCTCTCTGCGGCAGCTCCTCGGGCTCCGACATATCTACTGTTTATTTACGCACGAGCAAATAAACAAAAAACAAACAAACAATAACAACAAAAACTCTACCGTTATGAGTTTGATACCCTCTGATAAACACGCAGTAAGCTGATGACGGTGTATTTCCGGGTCTTGTCGCTATGGCAACAGGCAGCGGCTTTAGTTTAGCGGACTGGCACAGTTCGAGCACGCGGCAGATTCACTGGTGTGTAATCAACAAGCGCGCGCGCGCACCTGTGTGAGCTTCAAAACTCAGGTTTGTTTAGTGTGAATGTGATTGGCAGTCCAAATTTTTTAATTATATTTATAGGAGTCACTGGAGACCAAAATATAATTAACATTGCAGGCTAAACAGCAGAACAATTATTTAAAAAAGGTAGACCTTACCTTTGACACCTTAAATTGCGTTAAGATATTTCAAGAGTTTGGTATTTTATGTTTCCATGTTGTTTTATTTTTCGATTTTTATTTTTCACTGTTTTTAAAACTGGGAATCAGTAAGCTAGCACTGTCGCAGGCTAGCTAGACTGATTGCAATTGTAATGTACTACATGACAGTTAAGGAGGATTTAAACTTTTATTTTATGTAAAGTTAGCATTTTAATCTATTGTGTTTTCACATCTATAGGTGTTTAATCTGTTCCAAAACAGGTGATACATCTGGCCAATAAGCCAACTAAACATTCTCATGTGTTTGTAGTTACAGACTTGGAGTTCACTTGGAGAAAACACAGACATTCTAGCACCTCTAAAACTCACTAATTAATATGTATATTAGCATATCTTGCTAATTTAATCTATACACAAACATAGATTTGCAGCTAATTTCTGACCACAATATGGTATGATAATATAACTTTCATGTATAATGGAACCAGTGGAAGTGATTCGTCTCTTAATAGATGCTTTCACTCTGTCATCTTCTCCAGTAACTAAAGACACAAATAAAAGCTGCGTTTAGATCATCCCTCATACTAAGAGACAAATAGTATATTTAGCAAAAGCCAGTTAACAGCAAACAGAACATAAAGCATCAATACTTTTGAAATGACTGGCTGCATTTTGATCCATCCATCCATCCAATTAATTATAGTCAAGGCATGAGTCCCCCTATATGCTATAATAGACGGCCAATCAAAGAGGAAAGTGACTCTGGTATAAACACCATATTATGAGCCACAACACAAACGTGTGTGTGTGTTGCTGACAGATGGCTGAGTTAAAGCTGCATTAATCAGTGTTATGATCAGCCAACAGACTGAAACTCAAAACCACTATCACAAAGACTTGTGCTAATACTGTTAATTAATAATACTGATAATACAGCTGCTGCTGCTAAAGCGAAAGCTACCTTCTGAGTGTAATAACGCATTTGTAGTTTCACTGTGAGCAACTTACACAAGCAGCCGTCATTGAGGTTTTTTCCAGAGCTCCACATTTGCCTTCACAATGTCCCTTTACTGGAAGCATGATTATTTTGAAGTGAGGTTTTCAGAGCTTCCAGATATTTAGGATCCGTACCAATAATTACAACTTCCACTGTTTGACTGTTGAAAAGAGCCTTTGCCACATGTTTTTACCCTTTCTCTGATTTTCTACCTGCTTTTACATCGTCCTGTCTAATGAAAGTAAAAAAAAAAAACCAAACATATTTTTTACTTATATAATCTTTTCTTTGTGGTTTAAATTCTGTAGTTCTGACCAGGATTTATTCATGCTTTAGTTGAAGTTTCTCTCATTATTATTCCATTTATTCCACCAACAGGAAGGCTAAATGGTGGGATATGGCCACCATATTGTCCCTGTTGACTTACACACACACACACACACACACACCAATACTCAGCAGGACAGCAGTGTGTGGAGGGGGGCTCTCATGCATAAACAAGATCATTTTCATAAATTAAAATCTTGCTTGCAGAACGAACATCTGTGCCCTTCACACACACACACGCACACACACACACACACACACACACACACACACACACACACACACACACACACACACACACACACACACACACACACACACACACAAACACAGAGAGAGAGAGAGAGACTGTAATCTGAGTTTTGTCCTTTATTTGGCATGATAATGTCATTAGCATGATTTCCTCTTGAAGGAGATATGAATTTCTCCCTTGTGTGTTTAGTGTTGTGCAAGGAGCCTAAACACAGCGGTCAATGCAAAATTTGTGACGTTATTATGACATCAGATCTTGTGGGAATTTTTCAAGAATACTCGCATAGCTGCGAGCAGCCAATTTCTTCCTCTTCAGGCTAAGCACTCATTACATTGCATTGAAAAAACACCTAACCTCAGTTTAAACCCCTTAAACAGCAACCTTATAAGAACTCAGATTTCAGGATGTTGATTTGGTTTCCAAAATTTAACCTTCAGTGTTTTTGTCTAGACCAAGGATGTCAAACTCTTTAAAAATGTGGGCCACTTCACATCAAAGTTGGTTAAACCAGTGAAACTACAGTAAACGTATAACCTTACAGAGAAGGTTCTGGTTAGTCATCGCTCAGACAGTCCTGTAATTCCAAATTTTTAAATATAAAGTTTTCAGTAATTTACAGAAGCCTTGTACTTTGATGTAGTATAGATACAATGGGGGATGGAAGTATTTGTCAATAGGAAAATGTGTATAACTTGTGAAAATACTGTTAAAAGTCCCAAATCTATGCACTTCTACACATTTTATAAACCTGTCCAGTGGCCTGGGTTGTAGTCTTTTGCCTGATCTTATGTTTGGCACCCCTGGTCTAGACTTTCTGAAACTGAAGGGTGTTTCCAACAGAAAAGACTAAGAAAACAAAAGATTATTCACATTAATTAGGCTGAATAAATTCTTAAAAATACATCAATATATATATAATGATGTATTTCATTTGAGGTATCTACCCACTAGCCACTTTTATTAGGTATGTATTGCTAGTACTGTGTTGGACCCCCCTTTTATCTTCAGGACTGGCACAAATATGTAAAAACTCCTCAGAGATATTAGCCCATGTTGGCAGGACAGCATCATACATTTGCAGCAGATTTGTCAGATCCATCTTTATGACATTAATCTCCCGATCCAGCACATCCTAAAGGTGCTCTGTTAGATTGAGATCTGGTGACTGTGGTGGCCATGCTGATGCTTGGTTTGAACTTTAGCAGGTCATCTTGAAAATGTCTAAATTGCTAGATGCATGGAGTTGCTGCTAATATGGCTGATATTTCCATTAACGAGCAGTTTAACAGTATATACCTTATAAAGTAACCACTAAGTATTATATACTGCTCTAAAACAACAGCAGGACCAAAACTGGCATGTTATTTGTATCTAATGACATTGTGTTTATTTGTTTTGTTGTCTTTCTGCACATAATGAGAGTCTCTGAGACGGATCACATTGAATCCCTTTTAATAAAAGGTATTTATAAACATCTATCTTATAAAATATGAACAAGAGTCACATGAAATGTTAACAGAACACTACAGGAATGTTATAAAAAGCAAAAAGTAAAAATCACATAAACACTTCAGCTCATCACCGGCCCATCACCGGCCCAACACTGCCTCACACACTGACCCAAAAATAGAGAAATCTTTATTCTTTCAACATTTGGAATTATTATACTGAGGGTCACTCAGATTTTTAACTAAATTGCATAGTTTACTCCAGATTATTGCTCATTGATTATTGATTATTTTTAAGTGATAATATGGATAATAACGAGACATTCAGAGAGCGTCTCCCGCAGGATGAAGTGCTACAAAGAAGGTTACATCAAGGTGACATCTTTGCGACGTCGCCGTTGTCAGGATGAGTCGCAGAGCCTGACGCAGACAGAAAGAAAAAAAGCAAGGACAGACAGAAAGACAGCTTTAAAACGATAGAAGTACACAAGACTGTCTTTCCATACAAAGGTCTCTCTGTCTTCATCAGTCTCTCAGTCCTTCGTCCTCTTCTTCCTCAGGAGTCATGGAAGATGGCGTTCAGCTGGGCGTTCATCAGCCGCTCGTGGTGTGAGTGTCCGTCAAAGCCCATCAGCCCGTCCACTTGTAGGTCACCACAGCGTGGGTTGGAACCCCCGCTGCCATAGATGGCAGGGTGTCCTCCAGCTCCCCCGCCTCCATAGTGCACACTGAAGGAGAAGCTCTTGTCGTAATCGGTGGCTGCGACGGCCTCGTGCTTGAAGGACGAAGAGAAGTTCCCGTTGATGCTGAGCGGTGGGCTGAGCGGCGGGTCAAACGCCGGGCCGTCCGACACGAGGACGCCATCAAAGAAGGGCTCCAGTGGGCCGTAGGGTTGACCTTTGACCTGGTGGAAGATGTGAGAGGGGTCCATGGTGCCGTAGGGAGGGCTGGGCAGGCCGGCCGTAAGCCCGGGGCTCTGGTAGGGAAAATGTCCGGGGTAGGAACTGGCACCGACAGGGGGAAGGTGAGCCGGTAGGTCTGGAGTCTGCTCTGGCAGGAACGTCCGAGGGTTAAGCTGCAGGCAGCCCGCCACCAGATTAGTGGTCGGCTGAGACAGACCTGACAATAGAAGGACAATGATTAGTTAATACTGATCAATACATGCTGGTCATTGTTTCTTTATAGCATTAAATAGTTAATAATTAGTGCTTGTCAATACTTGTTAATGACTATAAACACAGTTTATTGGTATCAGTCTATTGTCACGAGGTTCATTTATACATGTTAATAAATAAAACCTGCTATTAACCTGCTATTAAATGTAATAGAAGCACTAGTTAACTAATCATCCATGTACTGTAATATTGTTTTTTATTAAGTTGTTTTTAAATATTATAACTGTATGCTGTAATAGCTGTTAATAAATGCCAGTACATAATAATTAATGCTATTTTTTGAGAATCTTAAAATTGTGACTAATTAACTAATTTTATTATTTTATGTAAAAAAAAAAAAACACAAGCAAACAAAACGCAGAGATGTTATGCCAAAATTTAGTTCCATAATGACACCTACAAGGTTATTTTTAAAAAATCTAATTAGTACTGCTGTTTGCAGTCAAGTAATTTCTCTTTTTTTAAACACATACAGGGCTAGTTTAATAGACATAATCTTATACATGAAATCAGATGACCTCATCCCAGAAAAATCTGCATGCATCCACCAGTAAACTATGAATAAGTAGATGAACCAATGAGCTAAATGTGGCTTGTAAAAAAACCTCAAACCTCACGAAACACATTCACCCGAGACATTATACATTTATCGAACTAATTTCTTTATGAAAACTTTTCAGGAATTTTGTTATTTTGCATTACACGTATTGACGACTTCACCTCGTTGAACCACACTCATTCATTAGAAAAACTACCTACTCATGAGACATCATTAATTTTACCTGTGCTGCTCCTACTGTGACGCTTATAAATATCTGTTGTAAAAAAGCTGTATTACAGTCTCAACCATCAGCTAAACTGTCACACTAAAGAGTGTAAGGAGTACACATGCTCATTGTGCCCAATGGGAAAACGCTTCCTGGGTAAAAATCCTTGTTGTCCCTTTATGTTTCATAATCAGAGACCAGACTGGGTCAGCCTTCGGTCCAGTCCATTGTAGTCTGTTAATGTTAGGTGGGATTTACCTTTGCAGAGTGCCTGGACGAAGCTCATGAGGTCAGGTGCCTTTCCAGAGCGCAGTATCTCGCTCAGGGCCCAGATGTAGTTCTTGGCGAGGCGCAGTGTCTCAATTTTTGATAGTTTCTGCGTTTTGGAGTAACAGGGGACGACTTTTCGCAGACTCTCCAGGGCATCGTTCAGGCCGTGCATGCGGTTTCTTTCCCGGGCGTTAGCCTTCATCCGACGGACCTTAAACCTCCAAAATACATGAAGCAGATTCATTGTTAGCTGGGTTATCTCTCATTTCCTCTGAAACATCTTAGTAGTGTTCGTTTTTATTCAGTAACCTTTTGCATAAGTTTGCAAACAATTGTATGTAGATGTAAAACGTTGCATGTTGTCTCACATTGATTTTACTCTGTGTTCTGGTATTTTGCAAGCACTTACTGATCAAATGTACGTAACAATTTTCTGCTAATCAAAATCTGAACAAAAACATGTTTCCAGAGAAAATTGTGGCAGATGGCTTGATTCAATATAAGCTCCAACACAGAGCCGCCTGTAGTGACAGGTTCAGTGAGGGACTTCATTAAACTGTGGGAGGAACCTGTGAAAATGACCCCCAGCACATTTCTTTGTTCCCCCTATTTATTTATGTATCCAGTTATGTTTCTATTTAATTTGTAAGCTATAAGTTGCTATTTCTTCAATGATTCAGCACACACACACAGAGCCTTTTGACATCAGCTGTGTGTGTGCTGAGGATGAGACTAAGTACATGCTAAAGCAATTATTGTGCATACAGAATGAATGTTGATGATTGACATGCCCTGTAAGTTTTAACAAATGCCCACATCTATCTTACTCCTAAACAGCACTGCACAAAATGACAGAAACGTCTCTTGACTGAAAACGCAGAATCGGCATTCGTTTGGAAAGTTGCCTTACAAAGGACATTTTAAATGAGCACAGTTTAGTCACTAAATTTGTGAGTCTTATTTCATTTTCTTTCCTTATAGTTTGAAAAATTTGAAGTATTTTCTATTAGATGTCACTGTACACAGACACACTTTTAGGACGCCAATGTTCTTAGTTTCCCGGTGCCGTGTTTGTGTCTGCAAAGTAAATGTTAATACTATGTGATTAAAAAAAAAAATTCTTTGGTTAAAGATGAATCCTGTTCATGTCTATAATTTCCTGCATTTAGAGCTAAGACTAAGTTAGAGCTTTAAAAGAAAATTACATGTATGTGAGCCAAAACACTGACCTTCATTATAAAGCATAAATCTATCTATCGATCTCTACAAGTGTGATCATAAAAAAATGCAGAAAACTACAAAATTAAAACTAGAATTTCAACCATCCTTTGAATATTTTTATTCCTGTTAAGCGGTTTTGTGTCTTTTTAATAGTTTAATCCAATGCAAGTGATTTCTACTGAATGGGTCCTGCTTTACAGAGGTTGAACCTTGTGAGACTTCCGCTAGTGCAACTTTGGATTTTTAATGTTTAACTTGAAAGTGTTGCTTTCACATCACACTGAGAGCAAGCAGAGGAAAAGAGAATCTACCTCTGCAGACGAGCCTTTGTCATCTTCTTCTTCTTGGGCCCTCGCCTTTTGGGTTTGCTCTCCCCGTCTTCTTCTTCTTCCTCCTCTTCCTCCTCTTCATCATCCTCCTCATCCTCCTCTAGATGATGGAGGCGGTCCTCCTCCTCCTCCCCTCCTCCACCTGTAACTCCTTCTGCACTCCTCTCTCTTTCTGCAGGGCTGCAGAGCTCCTGCTGCTCATCCGACTCCACTGACATCTGCTCCTCCAGCACAGACCTCGTCATAATGCTGATTTCTGATGGAAAACAATTTTAGCTGATATTAAAGAATAATAAAACACTCCTGCAAGTTTGCTGTCACACTTAAGCTTAACAGAACAGAGAACAATTAACAGTTTGGGATTTTAAGATTTAGTCCCTGACTTTAGAACATTTGGGTAGAATTTTATTTAGACGGTCTTTATTTAAATAAAACAGAACAAAGACGATGAAATTAAAGGAGCAATTGGACATTTTAATTTACCCGCTGAAAGACACAAAGAAAGATCCTCTATTGAACCGAATCCAATATTAAATATAAATGCCAAATATAAACATAAAATGTGCAGACAAAGGTACCATCTCTACAGAAGAAAAAAGAATGTAATAAAAGAAAACTGCGGTGTTAAGAATGGCTGCACAATTAGCTACAAGGCGTGTTTTCATATTTAGATATTAGAATGTGTCGGTAACACCCGCGCAAAGGATCGCAAACTGCCTCCAGAGAGACGCAATCACGTCTCTGTTCAGAATTTTTTTTAATGATTTAACAGAAAGCGTTTAAAATATATCGAAACTCTAAATAAATATATATATAAAAAAAAACATTTAAAGTATTTAACAAAGTGTGCGAAATGCGAAAGGCATTGTGTTACAGCTTATTGATAAAAAGTGTAGTTTTTTATAAGGCGAAGTTACAATAATAATAGTGATAAAATAATAATAATACTAAGACTTTCTTTCTGCTGACTGGTTCCGTTAATCAGAATCAGAATACTTTATTGATCCCTGGGGGAAATTATTTAGTTTAACAGACCGACAGACGGCTGCAGGTGAGCAGACATTCGGTACTAACACGAATATAAAATACAATCGAAACTCAAAGGATTAATAATTAAATTACGTTTTTTATTTTAGGAAAAAGTGTGTAACAGATTGGTCAACAAACAGGATAAAAACTCAAATATATAATATATAAACCAAAAAAAAAAGAAAAAAGGAAACTGTTTTTAATTATTACAAAACAAAAATTACAGGCTTTTGCTTTTGTTTTTTTAAACTGTCCTTTCTAATTGTCTATACATTAGATGAGAGGAAATAGGCTATTTTATTCATTGGTAAGTGAAGTGATCATTAACGTTCTAATAATTAATTAAAAAATAATTTAAAAAAATTAATCACAAATAAGAAACCATATTCATCATTCCCAAGGTCAGACAACGCCGAGACCCAGCAACCAGAGGAATTCGCATATTGATTATTATTCAGTTATGAACCTACCTGCTGTAATGAGCCGCTGTATGTCAGATCGCACACATCCCGCGCGCTCTGTCTGCGTGTCCGTGCGTGATTGTGCGTGATCTGCTATGAGGTTTCTGAGGTGTGTGTGGGATGCTGCTGGTTTTATACTCAGTACACACACGCAGCGGGGTTTGGTGGGGGTAATTAGCATATTGAGGCCCCGCCCTCCTGGCACGCGCCATATGGTGCTTGCGTCATTAAAACGGCCTCGGGGATCACGTGACAAATCTTCCATTTGTGCCATCCAGTCTCTCTCTTTCTCCCTCTCTCTGTCTTTTGTGAGGTGAGTTGACCATCTGTCGCCACAACATCTACGCATGCGTAGATTTAAACTTACTGCTGGAAGGCAAGTGTTGCATGTGATGATTGAGGTCACTATAGGCCTCAAAGACTTATCATTGCTGTCTGTTTTTAAACGTAAATGATTTGTAAATGATTAGGCGACAGCTTCTCACCTGTGGCTCTGAATCACAGCTTACTTGTCTGACAGGTAACAACATCTTGAGCTGTTGAAATGTGACTGACCCCGTCTCTTTCTCATGAATAATTAACAAAAATACTTCCAATCTCCTGCTGAGGAGATACTCATAGATGGGTCCTAGTGCTGTTTGATTCTTTATGTATATAATAAACATGTAGAGGAAAGACTCAATAGCTGTAAGAACGAACAAAACTTGTGTGCCTGTAAATATTTTGTCTGTACCTGGATTACTTGTATTCAGATTACTGTTGAGTTTAAATTTTCTGTCCTTTTCCATCCATTCATCCATTTTGTGCCACTTATCCAGATCTGGGATTTCCTCCCCCCAGTTATCTCCTTCAGCTCTTTGCACTGAGGGGCATCGCGGCACTTCCAGGCCAGCTCAGACCTTCCCTACAGCATGCCTTGGATTTGCCCCTGGGTCTCCACGCAGCCGGAGATCCCTGAAACACCTGGGAAGCATCCAGGAAGCATCCTGGTAAGATGCTCAGTGTGGAAAAGTAGCAGCTCTCCTCTAAACCCCTCTGAAGTAACAAAGGGCCTCTTTGCCACTTGTATCTGTAAACTCATTCCTTTGGTCACACAACGAGTCATTCAACAAGTTCACTTTATATTCTTTCTTCTCCACAACAGACCCACATTACTGTTCAGTAACATAGTCAACGTCTTACTCTATAAAGCCAGTTAGTTTGTAGAGCTAAGTGAACGCGATACAACTCAGTATAAATGGAAATCTTTTAAAATTGTTTTTTAAAAGGCGTGTGTACAGACCTGCAACTGTGGCACATGAACTTGATCCAATCAGTTCAATCAGGACAACATGTTATACTAGTTCTTCAGGGCCTTAATGATGAGGCTTGATCAGACGTACATGACCGTGACTCTCTACAGAAATATAATATAACATAATAATATTGCCATGTTCATCTACGATGTCAGAGGTTTATTATGACTCATGGCTAGTGATAGTGCTTTCGAATGCAACAGTCTTAATGAGAGCTTAGAAGGACATGAGGAGGCTGAGATGGTAAATGGCCTGTATTTGTATAGCACCTTACTAGTCCCTAAGGACCCCAAGGCGCTTTACACATCCAGTCATCCACCCATTCACACACACTGGTGATGGCAAGCTACATTGCAGCCACAGCCACCCTGGGGCGCACTGACAGAGGCAAGGCTGTCGGACACTGGCGCCACCGGGCCCCCTGGCCACCACCAGTAGACAACGGCCCAAGGACACAACGACCGAGACTGTCCAAGCCGGGGCTCGAACCGGCAACCTTCCGATTACATGGTGAACTCCCAACTCTTGAGGGACAATCGCCCCCCAAGATGTCGGGTATTGAGGTTGGAGGAATTGTCTTGTCACTTGAACAATCTGGAGCAACATTAGAAATGTCTTTAAAAATTTCTGCCTTTATCCCTGTTTTAAACAGTTACTGCGTCTCCCCTCTTTGTCTTAAGAACAATGTTCTTAAGACCAACTTTTATGGGCCACCTTTTTCTTCAAAGGTGGCCCATAAAAGTATCTTCTAGCATTAGGTCAGTCTTGGTCAAACATAATCATAGGGAATGTTTCCACTACATGCTTGACAAAGTCAATAGAGAACAGAAGAAGAGCTGGAGGAAACCAGTAGGCCAATAAGAAAAAAGCAGAGGACTTTGGACCAGGCTGCTGTGCGGTAAAGACGCTGCTATGGTGATGATAGAATGGTTGCTAGGTGGTTACCCAGTAACTGTGGAGGACCTGTGTCTGTCCACCGGTTTGAACCATCTGACAGGTAATGGTTAACACACAATCAATGCTTCAGTCTGTCTGCTGCTTAGTTCAGCTTTAAATAAATATGAAACTTTATCCGATCAGATTTATAGCAGTGATAATAATGAAAAAAAGAATCAAAGTTTTCTCTTTTTCTGCTTGATGGATTTTTATTGCTTTAAATGTATTTTAGTGAGGTCCGCGCTTAGAGTTTTATTGCATTTTAAATGCAGAAGGTGTACTATGTTTACCTGACATGTTCACAGGACGCAGAAGCGACCGAAATGAATGAATTTTCTCTTTGGAGCAAAGCTCACAAACAGCACAGAAACTCACTGTTGAATAATCATCAATATTCCATACTGCCAGGTGTGTGTGGGCGTCTGTGCGTGTATGTAGAAGGTCAGATTGCCTTATTCATGCAAAAAACGCACACAATAGTATCTAGTATCCAGGCCACACTTGAATTAATAAACAGAGAAGTAAACAGACAACAAAGATTCATTAGAACACATAACAACAAAGAAGAAGTTCACCCCTTAAAAAAAAGAAATGAAGAAATTATAGAGAATAAAATTATCGCACAACTCTAGAAACAAGACAAACAGCTCTGCAAGAGCAGAACTGCATTCAGCTTTAATGTAGTTAAAATGCATTTGAAAATAATATGATGGTCATAAATAAGCAAACTGAAGGCCGCTCCATATTTACACGTGACACCAAGAGGAAGAAGACTGGTTTTTAGAAACATGTTGCGACATAAAGCAGAAGCACCACAGGAAGTAGCTGCAGAACAAACATCCAATCACAGTCAGTCCCCTACACTATTTTTTTAAAAAGTTTTTTTCTTTCTCATTCTTTTGGCAGGTGTGACTCAAACTGTCATAACTCAACGTGTTCCCACATGACGTTCAAAGTAACAGCAGATTCCTGCTGGAGGCGTAGCTGAAAAATTCTTGACATTTTTAAAAACTTTAAATAGGGAAACTTTACTTCTGATGCATCTCAATACACAAAAAGTAACAGTATGAATACAGCAATGCAAAAATGCAATCACAAGCGATCACTGCACAAACGGGCAATGTTTACAGTGTTTCCAGGGGCAGGAGGAATATCTTGTGCCAGTTAAAGCATAGGCCGTGTTTTTAGAATCACTTCGACATGTATGTTTATACAAACAATAACTCAGCATGGCATTACAGTTGGGAACAGTATAGTTATAAATACTCAGACTCCATTTATTCATCTTTGAAGCTTGAGCAAGATCCTCAAAGTGTCATCACATGCCACCTGAAGCATTTGCTTTTAACACAAATACAGCAAGCTCTAAAAACAGGTGTTTTAAAGTGCTCGTGCATTGCACATCATCATCATCATTATTACAAAGCTCATTCCTGATTATGTGACCCAAATATCTGACTTTAGTCTCCATGAGAGAAAAAAAAAGTGCTCTAAGGATCATTAATAACCATCCATCCAGCATCATGCTTGTTTCATGTTTGTTAGAAAGGTCATCAATATACAAATTGATGAGAACAGGTTACAATGCCCCACCTGGTCGGACCCTAATGGTTACTAAAATGGGCGTAGGTGTGCTCCATCTGATCTGTATAGTTTAATGCAAATAATCTAGGATCCTTATCACGTGTGAGGGGACGTGTTAGAACTTGAAAACAGGCAGCAACAAAGCCTCTCAGTGCAGATCAGCTGCACTGCAATAGTGTTTGGTTTCCATCTGGTGCTCATATGTTGGTACTGCAGATTAAAAAGTTCAAATATTTCTTTGAATTCTTCAGAATATCTATGAATTATAAAAACAAGAAGTGAACATTTAGCCTCTACACTGACTTTTATACAAAAAAAATCTAAACACTTGAGAAGTATCTGAATTGATTTCTCATCAATCTGATCTTGAGCCAAGTCTAATTATTGACAAATGCTTTCTGATTAAAGTGTACTTCTCATAGCTCTTTTTCACCACACTAAGTGATCAGTCACAGCACCAGCTGGGTAATATAAGCAAATGCTTATATTCAGGTCATGTCACAGAAATAGTTAAAGCAAAATTCTTCCAGTAAAGTCTGGAAAATCTGCTTTTTCTCCTTCTTTCAGTCATTCTGTTGCTGGTTGCGTACATGCTTTGGGTCCTTGTCTTGTTTCATGACCCAAATCTCGTGTCATAAAACTGCCACCTTGAAATTATCCTGATATTTTGCACGTTTACTCAGTGGATGCAAGGTGTTCATGCCAGAAGGAGCAGCCCAAAGTCACAGTTAGGAAAAGTTGTATTTTTCTTCTGGATACATAAACCAAAATCTTAGGAAGTTAGAAAGAATTATGCAGGTGTTTTTGCTATTAGCCTTTTAAAAAATTGAGATGAAGTGGTCAGCTGATTAATTAAAATAAAAGCACTTTGTTTTGATTTAAATGTTCACAGTTATTAAGCTAAAATAATACAAATTTTACTGGTATCACCAACGGGTTTTCTCTCTGTTGGAGTGTTTGTCAGTTGGCAACCCCGAAGGGTCACGACAGCACGTAGCTCTCCATGTTTGATTTGGCAGGGTTATACACCAGGTGCACTTATTAATGCACCCTCAAAGGTGAGTGCTATCTTGAGATGGAATCGAACCAGCAACCTTTCAATTGCTGCTACACATCTACAGTGAACTAAAACTACATTTCAAACTAAACCTGGGGGGAAAAAATCAATAGCGATTAGACTGCATAACACTTTGGAGGGCAAAGCAAGAAATATGAGAAAGCAATGGGGATATTTTTAATTAAAAAATAATTTTTTATATATATATGTGTGTGTGTGTGTGTGTGTGTGTGTGTGTGTGTGTGTGTGTGTTTGTACTTCAAAAACAAGGCATTTGATTCTTGTAACCTCACTGGATTCTAGCTGATATTACATTATGTGTGCAGTCAGTAAATATTAAAGACAACAGTAGCCAGACGACAACAAGCTAGGATATGTGAAGAAAAAGGGGGTCCGGCAGGGGTCGCTGTTCCTCCGCCGTACCCTTCTGAGGACACACCTCCTTCCTCCTGCCCTCCCCGTCGCCGTCCTCCTCCTCCTCGCACGCTACTTGTCACTGCTTCAGCAGGTTTCAGGAAGCGGAAGCGGGAATGTTGGAGTGTTTATTAGAAAAGTTTGGTCAACTTTGACACTTTGGGATTTGAGGCGCAAACTGCGGAGGAACATGAAGGTGAGTGACCGGGGCGCTCACGGCGCCGCTGCCCACTGCTCTGCGGCTGTTTGAGAGTTTTGGTGAGGCTGCTGTCAGCCCCGTTCTTCGTGTCATAACAGAGCAGGAACGAGTGAACGGGATCAGAAAGGGGGCTTGATTTTACAGCAGGAGAAGAAAGTTTGCTGACGATTTAGAAGAGAGGCTGCGCAGGCTTGAAAAGTGAGTTTAAAGTCGGTTGGATGGTGTTCAAACCGCACATATCTGAAGAAAAGTGACCCTTCAGTGGGTTACAGATAGGTCTTCATCTGTGCGTGCGTGTGTTGCAAACTGTGGCGTGTTAAAAAATGCTTATTGACTAACAAGCTGTCGGGCTGTGCAGTGAATTGCGGGCTCTGAAATGCTGCTGCTGCTGTTTGTGATCACTTAAAGGTGTACCTAATCCACATAGCTGAATGCAGGCTTACATTTCTGAAGGAAACTTTAGCATCAGATGATTTTATTAGTCAGCCTGCAGGGAGCTGATCAATAAGTTTTAGTTTCGGGTGTGTTTTTGAGCCTTGGGAAATGCAATCAGTCTAAAATCAAAATAACAGAATTCACTATGACATGACACAGCAGAAAAGTTTACCAACTGATCATCAGCCTCCTTGTTGAAGTCTTATCTATGAAAAGTTCCTTTTTGTTTAGTTAAACCAAAATGATCTTTGGTTTACCTACTTACTTTTTTGCAATATATAAAAAAACCAAGCTTATCTTTTTCTACTAATAATAATTTTAATGTTAATAACTTCAGGGTTTGTTTGTAAAAATGTATCTTGTGTTTTTAAATGTCCACATTACTGTAAATGCTGTTGGTCAGGCTAATATAGTAACTTATTAACAAATAGTAGTAATAATGTTGAAAAGACCAAACCTCACCATCATGCTCTTCAGGTTGAAATATGTGATTTAGTTTAGAAAATGGAAATGCTTTCACAGTTATGTAAAAGTACCAAAGCTACAAGTGGTGGAAGCTTCCTGAGAGATGTCTAAAGCAGGCAAAGTACCTGTGGCGGTATGACGTGCTATTATTAGCAGTGATGCATTCATGTTTAAACACATTATGCTCCAACTCAGGTGGTTAAGTTGGAGCTGGTTTCTGTTCTGGTTCTGCATTGTTGAATGTCAGGCTGCTGGTTAATATCCAAATGCATTCACCGATTGCTTGGTAACATGTAAGAAATGGCAGTTTCTCACCTGCACTGCATTAAACCTTGAAATTATTCAGTAAATCTATTTCAGGGCAAGCAGTAAATCCCCGATTTATAAAATGTTTGATATTTTTGCATGAAAATGACCACAGTCATCATTTTTTAAAAGTATATATTAAAACTATTGTGAAGTTTGTATTCAGTATTTGAATTTGCATTAAAACTAGTGTTAAATATAGTGAAGTAATTACAGAATATGTCTATGAAATCCAAGTGCTCAACTGTCCCTTGTACAGATATGTCAATTTGAACATGGCGACTTTATTTGTCGCCTCACATGCTTCACGAGCGTTCCACAGAGTAATGCTTCTGTTATCATTGCGCCGTGTACGCTGACCACGCTGATCCTGGAAAAAGTGGAGGCTTGTGTTGCGTTTTGCAGTTCGACCTCTGAGTCTGGCTTCTGTCAGAGTCGACAGGTTAACTTAACACTGAGGCCCGATATTCCTGCAGTCAGTGGGTCATCCTCTTCTCTCAGAGATGACTAGTTTACTTTCAGATAAAACAGAAAAGCCAGAAAAAGTTGATATTTTAAACGGATTATTGGACAACCAAGATTTACCCTTGCTGAAATGTAATACAACTCAAAGAGGAGTCATTTCTTAAAGCTAAATGTGTCTTTTTTCCTTTCTCCAATAATAAATTTACGTATATTATTCAGTCGCCTGCATTGTTTTGATTTCCAGAACGTCCTTTTCCAGGGCCAGCTCAGATCTTGTAATACCCTAAAATAATATTAACTGAAATGACTTTTATTATAGAGATAATAAATCCCAGAATAACTTAATTATATTTTTAAAGTATTTTTAAGTGTGTTAAGTATTTCATTAGTTCCTCATTCACAGTTTTCCTGTGCTTGAGTCATTTTTTAAAACATAAAATTCCTGTTCAAAACTAGATCTTGAAGACTAGATATTAATATCTGCGTTGCAGTCACTTCTCAAAAGTGAAGCAGATGCGAAAGAAGTGTCGTATTTAAACTCGACATAGAGCTGAAATAAAGCCATTTGAATGATTTCGTTATTAATTGATAATGCTGTTTTTTAAGCAGAATGACCAGATGATTCTCACTTATGGTCGTCCTCTGCTTTTCTTTGTTTTATGTGTTGACCAAAAAAATCTTTAGTTTGGACAAAGGGAGAAATGAAGTGTAAATGTTAATAAGTAGCAATAACGTCTCTTTGTACGGCACTTCTCGAAACCAGTGTTACAAAGGGCTTCACAGAAACACGGAATAAAAAAAAAAAAAACAAGGTGGGAGGAAATTATAAAAAGGATTTGCATCTAAATTCAGATGGGACAGTCAAGACATCAAAATGTAAATAAGATACAGTGTGATTCCAGTATAATGAATATCTTAAAGACAACAATAACAATCTGTAAGGTAAAAGAAAAGATGGAGTTAAGCCAAAGATGTTTATATATAAAATCTATGCTAAAACGTACAAAAACGTTTCACAATCAGTCATCAGCAGCGATTTAAAAGAAGACCGTCAAAAGGCGGCAATCATGCAAACTCTCGATCGTCTTTTGTCTATAAGCGTGAGGTGTGCGCTGGTTGACCTCCTTTGCTTATGTGTGGCCTTTTTTTTTTTTCTGCTCCTGGATCTGTATGATGTCACAGAGAGCCGATATTTCAAATATGGTCATATGAGGAAAATGCTGTGACTCTTAGAGCTACAATGGCTTGTTTAAGACTGTGGACCAACTAAATAACCTCTCATATGAGGAAAAGTAAGCGTTTTGAAACATTTCAGTTTTTATTAATTAACCATGTCAGATATTGGAATTTTTAAAACGTTGGCATTTCTAGGTAGAAAATTGTGTTTAGTGATTAATATTCCAAATTGGATGCAGAGTCCTTTTCTCTGCATCTTAAGTGTCAACATGCGGTGTATGAAAATGTAGACTTCGCACTCCTGCATCAGCATTTACTAGTTTTTTTTTTTGTCATGATCACTGCATTGTTGACTTGACGGAGCTTCATAAATGCTGCTGCAGGCTTAGGCCAACAGTAACTCCTGCTCTGCTGGTTCAGTCTGATGTATGACTTGCTTTAATGGAAGCTCTGTGACCACAGCATCAGCTTGTCTTGAGTTTTAAATGGAATTGTTTTATATTTGCAGAAAAATCTTAATTCAAAAGAGCCTGTCGCTGGAAGTGTTGCGAATGTCAAAGCTGAATTCTGTAATGACTGCTGTTATCTCTAAAGGGCAACGCTAAAATTTCTTCATGACCTTCTTTAAATTATGAGGAACTGAGGGCACTCTGAGTTAAAGATGACTTGGAGGATGGAGAGTGGTTGACCTGCTAGCCACTGCTCCTGTGTCACTCTTGCTGTGTCACTGATGTGTTTTAAAGCAGCTGATTCATTCTGTCTGTGCTGTCTGTGTGCTTGCAGCTGTTTTCAGATTGTCCACTTTGTTTTGCATTTACAAGAGCATTCTAAAAATAGTTGTCCCTCGCTCACCCCTCATCTTTCTTTCTCTCTCCGTCTGTCTCTCTCTCGGACAGGAAGTTGTTCTGTTCTTCATTCTAAACACTCGTTTCCTGTTTCACACGTTCTCTTTTAGATTTGGCTTCATGCTCCTCCAGGCTTCTGCCTCTTCCTCTCCATCACTCTCCTCCTCCCTTCAATAACTCCATGAGCACTATTTGACTTTTACCTCAGAGCTTTAGTTTTTAGTGGGTAACTTTTTACACAGTGGACTTTATCAGTAAAAGTGACTCAGCACAAGAACTGTTAGAAATTTAGTCCTAGGTGTTAAAATTGTGAATACTCGGCTCTTGTAAGTAAAGTCAGGTCAGTATTTGGAATAAAAAATGAATAGCTGCGCAGCAGGATACATATACCATGCAGTTACATTCTGAAAGTCAGTAAATTCCTTTTGAAGCTGTATTATTTACTGTGAAATGTAGAGGTAGCTGTTCATTAACTTGCCTATGTTGATGATTAGCCACATTGCTAGCAAACTGCACACCTGCCTGTTAGCATTCTGGGTGTTATAGCTGTTTTGCTAAGTAGGCTAGCTAACAAATAAAGCACTTAGTGAAGACCTTAAGATTTACAACACAACTAAATTGGCACCCAGAGTTTTAATGTGTTTAGTTCTTTATTGTCTGGAAGCTTTTAAAACAGCTTTAAGAAATGTAATATTCTGCTGTGCAAGTCACGTTTTTCACCCATTCCTTCATGTAGAAATGGCTAAAAGCTGAAATGTTATAGGGTCATTTTAATATTAATAGTTACATAGCTGCAAAAAGTGAAAACAAAGTGTCACACAGAAAAGTTAAATTTGCATAGTTTTATTTTCATACTTGCTTTGGATTCTGCTCTAACGTGGAATGGAAAATGAAAGGCCCGGGTCCACCTATACACACATCCATATATTTTTAGTAGACAAAACATCAACTCCAGAGCGACTCCTGCATTCAGTCTACTTCTTAATCAAATTATTGTGTGACTTTTAAGTGGCACCATAGAGTACAGAAACAATCGGTGTGTGTTCATTTTGCTTGATAATGATCTAATCAACTAAAAGAGAATTTTACAACATCCGTTTTGACTCGCTGTTTGGGTTTGACTCCTATTTGTTTAAGAAGTGTTTGAGTGTGCGCAGTCACATGTACTTTTGGATTTGTAATTGTTTCTAAGGCTATTTCACCACATTGGCAAGTTGAATTTATTTAACTGAGCTTAAAAACTTTTATAGTCACCAGTCCGATCATCTTCATCAGTTCTTACTAACTGCTTACAGCTCTCTTCTCTTGGGATGTGTCTTGCCTCCCTCTTTTTAATGCTTTCCTGCAGGATAGTTGCCTGCTCGCTCATAATGTTGATGCTTTTGTCTTCCTTACATATTCTCTGGTGAATTTTGAATTCTGCAACTTTTCACAGAGTTAAAGTCATGTGACAGCTGGTGTGGCGGCAGGATTCCCGCAGCTGTCTTTATTGCAAACCTGAAATCTGTGTTACAGTTGACCTGTACGGTATGCACAAAACACAAAACATTATTTGCCATCAGATACCAATCTGCCGTGTATTGAGGTAGAACAGTAACTATGTCATGTGCACATTGTTGTTTTTTCTTTTTTTGTATGCCATGTAATGCTAGGTGTTTATCAAAGTCAGTATTATACATTAAGAAATTCATATATTAATCTAAGATGCTTTTGATTGTTGGGTCCCAGTAACTGCAGCATTTTAACAGATTTTATTTTTTAAATTGTTTTCTTCTCAGATCTACAAACTCAATGAAAATCATTTGTGTTGTTGCACAGCTGCATATCTTCACTTGTGCTCATTTCTGTAATTGGACTAAAACTCTTAAACTTGCAAATCCATTGACTCACTTTAAAAAGGTTTTGATTGTCTTTCAGGGTGTTTATGAGCTCTGAAAAGGAAAATCCTACAAATACACATGTAATGAGGTCAAATGCTTAAATAACAGGACAGATTTACTAATACTTAATAGGAAAACCCTCTTTTGGCTTTTTTTTTTTTTTTTTGATTCAACGAGGTGCAATGTCTGTTTTACTACTGAAAAGTAGTTGGTTGAGGGATTTGTGCCAGTTGAACTCTTCATTTATTTGCAACCGAGTGGGAAACTGTAACAGGTGGATGGCTCAAAGCTGTGATCTTTCGTCTTATATCTCTTCTAGGGTTGCCAACTCCCTGAAAAATAAATAAGGGACACATCGTGGCCAGGGCCGGGCAACCCAGTTGTCTTCACCCTTCCCAGTGTGGTAGCTCTTTTTTTTGTGTGTGAAATTATTTTTTAACCATTTGACTTGAATTTGATTTAAGCAGATGCATATTCTTTGTGATATGACCATATGGGAAACAAATGATCATTTAGCCATTTATTTTTAGCGCAAAATGACAACATTAACACAGTAAAACAGGTCTCTTTCTTAAACAGAAGCCTGTCATGCTTAACTTTTGAGAATATAAGTAAATCTTTCTTTAAAAGAACTCTGTCCTGCTTAACTTAAAATTATATAAATTAATAGAAAGCAATAGAACAAAAATATTCTTGTAACAGTGCACATACAGTGGGGCAAAAGAGTATTTAGTCAGCCACCGATTGTGCAAGTTCCCCCACTTAAAATGATGACTGAGGTCAGTAATTTGCACCAGAGATACACTTCAACTGTGAGAGACAGAATGTGAAAAAAAAAATCCATGAATCCACATGGTAGGATTTGTAAAGAATTTATTCGTAAATCAGGGTGGAAAATAAGTATTTGGTCACCTCAAACAAGGAAAATCTCTGGCTCTCACAGACCTGTAACGTCTTCTGTAAGAAGCTTTTCTGTCCCCCACTCGTTACCTGTATGAATGGCACCTGTTTGAACTCATCATCTGTATAAAAGACACCTGTCCACTAGGGGTGCAACGATACACAAAATTCACGGTTCGGTTCGGTTCGATACTTTGGTGTCACGGTTCGATATTTTTTCGATACAAAAAAATGTTCATGCCTTTTTAATTTGTCATTTATTAAAATTATAAATATATATTTTAACTCAAAAGTACAGTTTTTAAATTTAACCCTAACCCTTGTGCGTGTTTTTTATTTTGACAGCGAATGCGCACCTGCGGACCACTTATGTGCAGCCCTGGTTATTTAGCTCGTCATATTGCAGCCACAGAAATTCTTTTGTCCATGAAACCATAAAGCTGCACTTTCTTTTTGCCTTATAGTCTGATTTGTCATAACTTCTCCGCTTTGTGGTAAGCTTTTCTTTGGCTGTCACTTCTTCACCCTGACCTGTCTTATTTGGCTCAGAAGAAATGAAATATATATCCTCCTGCTTTTACGCACTCACATAAGCTCAGTGATTCTCTGCGCGATCAACCTCTCACATGTTTAAGCTGCGGGAGATTTCACTTGTCATGTTTGCATAGTGAGCTAACGATTAATAAGACGATGTCAGAGGAATTGGTGCACAAATTTTCATCACTCACAGATCAGTGCTGTCGCTCTCTATACACAGTTCGCACGATTGCAAAGTGAAAGCAAAGAAACAAGCGCAAATTCAAACGCGATTTCAATATGTCACATATTGACAGTGGCTCACCGATGCCAATGACATAATTACCCAGCTACATTTCTGAAAGAATGCAAAAGCATTGACATATATTTTTCCTTCCTACAATAGCCCGACGGGCAGGGAAGAGATCGATTTTGGTAGCCCGACTGAAAAAAATCGCTAGCCCCAGGACGTCGGGCTAGCGATATTGCGAGCCCTGTATCTGATTGAGGAATCACTCATCTTTGGAAAAGAGAGTTTATTACAGAGAAATGTCTCTTTCCAAAATAAAAGCTATACTATCCGCTTCTTCTGGGCTATATTCTCAGCAGCATAAGGAGAATCATGTGCTAACAGCTGTCTAAATGACTCGGCTAAAGTTAGTAGCATGCTTGTTGTTTTTGTCTTTACACTAGGATGATGTCGGCGTAAATGTGCAGTCATATTCGTTGTGTTCCCACTAGTGCTTTCAGGTTAATCTCGTTGAAATGACCTTAACGCCACAACACGGCAAATCTCCGTTAACGAGCTACCGCCGATCGCCCCGTGCATGGGGCTAGACGGCCAACACGTTAACGAGCTAACTGCGCTAACACACTAGCTCCCACCCATGTAATTGAGCATTGCACGGCACATCCAACATACTGTTTTACTTTAGTTCATGACTCGCTTACCTTCAGGGTCATACGTCACATGAAAACCAAAATAATTCCAAACGCCAGATCTGGAGAGCTTAACTTCTGTCTTGCTAGCTTGCCCTGCGCTCTTCCTTCTGACTATGCTGTCTGTGTTGAGCGCTCAGTGGATCTGCGCTCGACAGTGCAGCCTAGGCGGAGTAGTCGAACGCAGATTCACTGAGCGCTCAACACAGACAGCATCGTCAGAAGGAAAGTTGATCAAATAAATTACAAATGTTGTATTGTTCGATACATATGCGTACCGAACCGAAAGCACTGTATCGAACGGTTCAATATCGATACGAATATCGTTGCACCCCTACTGTCCACAGCCTCAAACAGTCAGACTCCAAACTCCGCCATGGCCAAGACCAAAGAGCTTTCGAAGGACACCAGGAAAAGTATTGTAGACCTGCACCAGACTGGGAAGAGTGAATCTACAATAGGCAAGCAGCTTGGTGTGAAAAAATCAACTGTGGGAGCAATCATCAGAAAATGGAAGACATACAAGACCACTGATAATCTCCCTCGATCTGGGGCTCCACGCAAGATCTCATCCCGTGGGGTCAAAATGATCATGAGAACGGTGAGCAAAGATCCCAGAACCACACGGGGGGACCTGGTGAATGACCTGCAGAGAGCTGGGACCAAAGTAACAAAGGTCACCATCAGTAACACACTACAACGGCAGGGAATCAAATCCCGCAGTGCCAGACGTGTTCCGCTGCTGAAGCCAGTGCATGTCCAGGCCCGTCTGAAGTTTGCCAGAGAGCACATGGATGATACAGCAGAGGATTGGGAGAATGTCATGTGGTCAGATGAAACCAAAGTAGAACTTTTTGGTATAAACTCAACTCGTCGTGTTTGGAGGAAGAAGAATACTGGGTTGCATCCCAAGAACACCATACCTACTGTGAAGCATGGGGGTGGAAACATCATGCTATGGGGCTGTTTTTCTGCCAAGGGGACAGGACGACTGATCCGTGTTAAGGACAGAATGAATGGGGCCATGTATCGTGAGATTTTGAGCCAAAACCTCCTTCCATCAGTGAGAACTTTGAAGATGAAACGAGGCTGGGTCTTCCAACATGACAATGATCCAAAACACACCGCCCGGGCAACAAAGGAGTGGCTCCGTAAGAAGCATTTGAAAGTCCTGGAGTGGCCTAGCCAGTCTCCAGACCTCAACCCCATAGAAAATCTGTGGCGGGAGTTGAAAGTCCGTGTTGCTCGGCGACAGCCCCAAAACATCACTGCTCTCGAGAAGATCTGCATGGAGGAATGGGCCAAAATACCAGCTACTGTGTGTGCAAACCTGGTAAAGACCTATAGTAAACGTTTGACCTCTGTTATTGCCAACAAAGGTTATGTTACAAAGTATTGAGTTGTATTTTTGTTATTGACCAAATACTTATTTTCCACCCTGATTTACGAATAAATTCTTTACAAATCCTACCATGTGGATTCATGGATTTTTTTTTTTTTCCACATTCTGTCTCTCACAGTTGAAGTGTACCTCTGGTGCAAATTACTGACCTCTGTGCAATTTCCCCCACCTAAAATGATGACAATCGGTGGCTGACTAAATACTTTTTTGCCCCACTGTATACCATATTCAAATGTCTGTCAAAATGCAGCTGTTAATTTGATTGTGTTAGTGTGTCAGACTTTAATAAATACAAGCAGCCTCACACTGCTTGCAGGAAAAAACAGACGGATGCACCCATTTACACATCCTAGCGCAGTAACTTACCTTGATTAACAGACAAACGACTTGGGCTCCCATGGCAAATAACGTCTGGTGTTCTTCTACACTTTGTATGCGTTGGCTATTAAGTGCAGAGGAGCTGCTCTGGGTAAATTCTGTGCTCTGATGGAATCTCAGTCCTCACCATTTCCTGCAATCCCTGTCCCTGCAATTTCCCTTATAGAAAATCATATTGATTCTTTTTCAGTGTCCTCTCATTTCTCTTCATACTGTGTCATTTTTGTTAGGAAGTAACTCAATCCCTCAGTCCCTCATCATTTTTGAAAGAGAGTCAGTAGATCACCCAAAGAACTTTTTACACCTCTGGGTACATTTTTGCACATGAATCATCACATTAGTTTGCCCTGTGTCAGCAGAACTGACACTACACTTCTTTGGTGAACCCTGACAGTAGATTTTTGCATGGGCCCTAAATATCATGATAACAGCTTTAACTTCTCATTTTTTCTTTCTTAACCAAAGTTAATACCCTGAAAACTCAGTTTCAACCAATTAAGCTAACTGTGAATATTATATTTTCTCTCTTGGAATAAAAAAAAAAAAGTGCACTATTGCACTGCGTCAGCACTGCATCTCTGCTGCTTAGACGTGTGCGTGTGTGGGTGTGTGTCTCAGCTCAGCTGGTCTCAGTGTGGATAACTTGTTCATCAATAATAAAGGCCACTTCTCTTCTTCTCATCTAACTACAAAGCAACTTTACTCCTCCAGAACTGGTCTTTACTGCACAAATAGTAATTATCAGGAAGCACATTAAAGTAAAGATGCAAAGTCACTTGTGTTTGCAAAAGAGTTTTAACATTTCAGTCACAAAGACCAAATGTAACCAGTAAAGGTAAGAATTGTTGTTAAACTACACCGTTGTTTGCTGCGTGCTAGGAGTTTACAACAAATTTTGTGATGTAATGATGCCATTTAGTTTTATAGATGTAGATGTTTGCTGAGACTTGTCCCTTGTTTCCTATTGACACCAAATCAGGATTAGTATCTGTGTGTACACGTGCTTTATACTGTCCAAAAGTGATAGTTGTACTAGTGATTCAGATCCTTTATCTACTAACATCATTCATCTTTTCTTTATATAGTTGCTTTGTTTTCAACGATTCATACTCATGTTTTAACTCATTCACTGCCAGGGTTTTTGAGCATTTTTACTCATTTTTGAAGAGCCACAGAAAACTGTGTGTTATGATCACATAAACGCTGAACCTACCAAAATGAAGAACAGACTCTCTTCTTCCATCCAAAAAAAAAAGCTTGTTTCTACCATTTTCCGTTCTTTAGTAATCAGCTGTAGAAGAGGGGTGGGTTCCACCAAAAATGCCTGTTTTGACCAAAAAAAGGGAGAAAACGAGCTTTTTGTGAAAAATACATTTCAAGCAGTCTGATGTTCACTGACAAGCTGCCCGAGGTTGTATTCTAGCCCCTCCCATTGAAAACGTAATTGACATCTATAGACTTCAATGGCAGTGAACGAGTTAAGTGCATATTAAATATAAAAGTGTTCTTCTGTGTTTGCAGGTGAATGTTGTCTTTTGCTGATGTTGCTGAAAAGTCGTCAGTCTTCTTTGACTGACCACATCAAACCAACCAGAGAAATGGAGAGTGGAGCTCTGGCAATGGAAGTCAGTGCTGGTCTAGGTGCGTCACCTTTCTTTAGATTCAGAATGAATATACTGTAATAATGGGGAAAGCAGCTGAAATACTGGACTATCAATTAAACGCTTGAAATAACAAGCAATAATAATGAATCATTTCAAATTGGTTAGAAGGGGTGAATAATTTTTTTTTTTATCTTACCTCCAAAATAAATAAACATTTGAACTAATTAGTTAAGGGGATCACTTAGTAGTTGAACAAAATGCTAAAATAAATGGATAAAAAGTGTGCTGAAAATCTAGACATATTTACAAATATGTCATCTGATAACACACACTGATTTTGAAAGCAGATTTTCAGATTACTGGACACATTTGCAAGTCTTACTTTGCATTCAGAGACTCCGTTACACTCTTACAAATGTGGTACTGTTGACAATTTGAAAATATAGTTATAGAACCGTTCACGCACATTTGTGAGTAATTCTGGTTTAACAACCTTTTAATAGCCATCATGTTGACAGACGGTATGCTTGATTGATCCGTAGATCCCACATCAAGGCGTCAGGCCTGGGCCAAAACCAGAGAATCCGTCTGGCAAGATTCAAACTCAGAACACCTCTTTGGTCCCCAGGAGCCCCAGCAGAGCCAGAGTAATGGGAACACACAGGGACCCACAGCACAGGGTTAGTTGAACTTAACTGTTTAGCCTCTTTTGCTAAATACTTTGCCTAAAATACCCGTGTATCCAAGGTTTTACATTTGCTGACTTAATGATATGCTTTTATTTGTTTATGAACCTTTGAAATAGAAAAGGTTATAGATAAGCCTCTGTTCTAAAACATGGTGTGACTGAGAGTTACAGATTAAACCCAAATTCTTATTCGAGATGACACAAAATGTGACTGAGCCGGAAAAAAGCAGGAATAACGTCTGCAGAGGTCAGGATAGAAAGCCAAAGACTTTTCCCAAAGACTTCTATCCATAGATTTCTGTTGGATTCAAGGTCTTTTTGCAGCTTTTAACTGGATACATTTAAACACGTTACTGTCCTACAGTCTAAAGGAGACGTGGAGATCACTTTAATTTGTCAGAAGATCAAAGTGAAATGAATTCTCATTCAGTAAGTATTGTCGGGTGTGTGTTGTGTTTCACAGGTTTTGGTTTGTAGCCCTAATAAGTGTAACCATCAAATCACTTTACAGGCATATAAAAAAGCCTGATTGCCTTCTTATTGCAAAAAAAACAAACACAGCAAAACATATTATTTAGAGTGTAAAGCACCAAAGTTTTGGGCCACAGGGATTACTTTTTATGCACTTTTGCCCACATTAAAAATAATGTGACATTTAATCATAATACATGTAAAATGTAAAGTTAGGGAAACCATAAAATGAATCATTATTTGTGGTCAGAGCATTGTGAAGAAAAGTTGGATGTGGACCACTTACATCTAAAACAGTGGAAACACAAACTGCAGACCAAATTACTGTAATGTTGACATATCCTGATGTCTGGCACCACTATAATAGTTTTATAGCATGTTGTAATCACTGCACAGTACAGCACGCGCTGTTTTATTGCTTTAACATACTCGTTTCTTTCTACTAGGACAAGTTCCTAACAACAAGATCGCCAGCTGGCTGAATGACTGCAGGTACAGTATTCATTCACCACCTGATTAAATATCCTGTTTTCAGTAAATGTCTCACGTGCTAAAGCAGTGCACACATGCTAGATGATTCAGTCCAATAATTTAATGATGCCAGTTTAAAATGAATGTTTTTAAGCAAGAAGTTTAAAAAAAATAGGTTTGCTTTGTATCATATCCCACAGGTCCTTTATTATGTTATTCACATTTTTGTTCATAATGACCAAAATGTGCTCTTCTCCGTTTTTGTTGTAGTGAGTTCTTTTTAGAAAAACACTTTGAGTCCCTTGGACATACACTATAGAATAGAATAGAATAGAAAAGCCCCTTATTGTCATTGCACATTTACAAAGAAATTTAATTCCTTCAACTGTGCAGGAATAAAATATAAATGGCAAGAGAGCAGGAATAAATAACAAATAAGAGAAATGGATGCAATCAAAAGGAATATATACAAAACAAGAGAAAAGGCAAACATTGGAGAACAGAGTGCTTTGCAGTTTTTGGTCTTTTTGGCTCATGCTGTGGTCAGCTAACCGAACTGTGTGCTGTAACTTCCTGAAGCTGAAAGGCTTAGAAAAACAGCATTTTCTTTCTTATTTTTAGGGAAAATAAACAAGAGTTTGTGGATATTTTTTTCCAAGCTTTGTTTGACTAAAATTGCACTTGTATTTTTTTTTTTTATTGTTAATGATTTATTAAAATTATGGCATTATGAGCTTTTTCTTCTGCTTCTGAAGTGGGGCATTGCAGGAAAAATTATTGGAAATGTTTCCATTATATATAAACTGGATTGTGTTTTATTGCCGTTATCATTGTTAATTTTTCCTACAAACAACTTCACCTGTACAGACACTTCGACTGGTTAAAAGTAACTGTGCATCTGTGCTAATCTAGTTTTGAGGGGCATGCTATGAAGAAAGTTCAACATTAGCTGGGCTTTCTTTGCGTTAGCTGGCTTGACAAAACCTAAAACCTCAGTTGGCGATTACGAGTAAGATGGTGGTTATCAACTTTCTTTGTTAACCCAGGCTATCTGCTTAAGTGTGTTTGCACACTTACTTGAAAGGGGGATTGATTCTGCGTATCTGAGTGCTGAAACTTTAAACTGCAGGCACATTAAAGGTTATTCAGAATTAAAGGATGTAACAGAATTAAACAGTAACAGAAACGTGGAAATCACTTTTGGTTTGTTGCCCAATGAAAGTGAGATTAATTTACTGACTGAATAGATATTTTTCTGTATGTTCTTATCACAATCTGTATAAGATACCTGGCAGCTGATTAGCACCAAACATAACAATCTGAATGCAAGAAAATTCCAGTGACGATGCAGTTTGTGCTGCTCTAAATATACAGCTGGGCTACATTTGACCACATATAAAATGTTTTCCTTCAGCACAGCATTTGTATTGCACTTAAAGGATATTGTAACTAAAACAATCCCCAAACAGATTGTGTGCTCACCAAGTTCCCATGGTGATTTAGCCAGGTAAAAAGACCCACATATGGGACGCTGAAGGCTCGGACAAGACATGCTGTTAACTTTTGCAAGTTCTGGATAGTTCACAAAGCTTTTTCATGCCTGTACTTACAGTAAAAATACATGAATTATGAATTTGAATGCAAGTCAAAATATGACTGATAATTACTGAATTTAATTAGGCCATGCATTACAGTAAAATTAAGTTAATGAGTGCTGAGGGTTGTTTGATTATGGGATTATTTAAATGGGAATGGGAATCACCCTAGTTTTTGTCACTATATTAAAGAACACAAATATGTCTTAATATTATTTTAGAATCAAAGATTGGGAAATGGGCATTTGAGCACTTTAATAAAGTGCATCTAAGATGCTTGAGATAAAAGCTTTGCTGAAATAATTAACTACAATCAAAAGGATAAGACAATCAGTGTGAGGGTACAGAAAGATTAACATAGTCATTAATGTAAATATGAACAGCTGGAGCTATGGTCTTTTAGAGCCTGACTCATGAGTTAAACGCTTGCTAACTGGTTTTGTCGCTTGGTGGGTTATTGATATGGTTTTCTGATGTCTAGAGGTGTGTGTTTAAAGGTGTTTTTATCAGCTGCTGACGTAGCGCCGAAGCGCAGCCAACGCCTAGACATAGAACACACAGAACCACAGGGAACAAACACAGACAAAGACAGCAGACCCACGCCCAGAGATAGGGTGCACAGAGCGGCTGAAGTGGAGTAAGGAGAGAAAGATGCAGGAAGAAGCTGACAGAAGACGGAAAGAAAAGCAGAAAAAGAAAGAGCAAACAGAGGAGGGGTTCCTCCTGCTGAGTCAACATTGTTATCACACAAGCACAGTTTTAACCGCTGTCACTCAGAAACGTCTACAGCATGACACGGCACCGTGGTAACATGGCAAGCAGGTTACTATAGCTACAGTCGCAGGGTAGGGACTTGGGGCCAACATGGCTGATTTTGGCAAGTGGGAGGAATAGTAAACACTGCGACTGCGCACTATTACACAACTGTCCGTGTGTGTGTTTTATTTGGTGCCAGGAACTTGTGCCATTGATAAAAGCTGCAGGTTGTGTAACAGCACAGTCTCTCCAGCATCCTGCTGCAGACAGCAGCTCAGACCCGCTACCTCAGTACTACTGTCAACTAGCCTAATCTGTCAGCCAGTTAGCCTGGAGCAACTAGTCTTGTCAGTACAACCGCGAAAGCTTCTAAAACCAGAATTTACCCTAGAATAATTGGTATAGGATGTGATTGACCAGAATAAGTATCTTGACCTGACTTAGACTGGAAATATTGGCCTTTATTTGACTGCCAGTTAGTCTGGGTTACCCAGACTACTGACTACTACTGACTTGAGAGATCTTAAAGTTGGCACTCAGCCTCAGACAAGCAGCCAGTTCGCTCGGTCAAGTTAGGAAATATCTTGCTATACAAAGGCATACAGCATTATTATCAGTTATCTAGGATATTTGTGAGATGGGTATTTAACCTTGGATTTGTCTTGAATTTACTACGATGTAGTCTAAGGGTAGGTGGCTTCAGCCACACAGTACAAATCTGCACACAGACTACCAATAGAGAGAGAGCATGTGGATCGATACATCATGCTACTTTCTTATTTCCTTTTTAGTGCATGTTAATCGCAGCACACCTAACTGGTGGCTGATGTTGGATTTTGTGTGCGTGTTCAGTTTATTTCACTCATCATCTCTCTGTTTTCCAGAACTCCCCTTGGAGCCTCTCTAGATGACCAGAGTGCTTCTCCAAGCAGAGGTAATCCATATTTTTGTTGTTTATGTGCAGCACAGTGAGAACGTCAAACTTGTGATGGCGACAGCTCCTCTACTCTCTAGACTTTATTGCATCAGAATATATTTGCCGCGTCATTACAACTATCAAATCTGAATTTGTTTTCGTTTAGCACTGTTGTCACTGACGGCATTTCACGCCGTGTGTGTGTGTGTGTGTGTGTGTGTGTGTGTGTGAGAACAGGGCCTCTGAAGAACGGCTGCAGCTTTGAAGATGACCTTTCACTGGGGGCTGAAGGTCAGTTCGCAAGATTTACAATTTCTTCTCATTGTTAACGGTTTCCCTCCATTTTCTGCTAATTGTGTAATTGAATCCTGATTTAAATGGCATATTAAAAATAGAAACACTGACATTTTGGTAATGTGTTCTCCGCCCGAGTTTGAAAGCTGATAATAGCAGAGCTGCCCCCAACGCAAAACCTTAATGGTCCATAAGTTAAGAAAACTAATCAAGACTGATGTCAAACTTCTGTTGCCAGGAATATATTTATTTTGTATAATTCTAATGCAAACAGAATCCTAATGGTCATAGTTACTGTTCAATAATATGAAGTCCTACATTGGCTAGCCTGCCAAGGGTCCAGGAAAAAATCCTTCTGGTTTCCTGGAGTGTTTAAATAAAGTTGTTGTGTTTTTGTTTTTGTTGTTTTTTTTTTCCTGTTATCTCCCTGTAGTTCTTGACTCTGACCTGATGGAAACTGGATTCTGTTCTAACCACATCTGTGGTTCATTTTTGACTTCTGTGGAAAAAAAAAACATTACAAAAGCTTTTATAAAATGTTATGTGAAGTTATCATTGGTCACTTCAGGAAAAATCGATATATGCTTCCAGATTCCCTGGCTTGGATTACTGCTGATTAGGAAATTGCGTAATCCTGAGTTGAATTACTCATATTACCACTAAGGGTTGCTCTGGTCTGATCTGGTTTACTATTATTTGGACAGGCAAAAGCACCTCAAATCTATGATACCAAAGCCTAAAAACAAAGCTTCTGAATTGTAGTACTTTGCTGAATGACATAGTTGTCTTTAGAGGCTTTATGAACTGGATTTAGTTCTCAGTTTTCTGTGACTCCATACACAGAGGCAGCGGACACCAGGTTATTTAGATTTGGATGAGTTGTAGTCAGGAACAGATTTGTTGCATCTCGCTCCTAAATCACTACTGAGCTGAGAAGTGAATAGTTGATATTTTGAACACCCTCTAGTTATCCCAACACTTTCAGTTAGTTCAATGGAATCAATTTTTGGGTCATGCAGTCATCATGTAATGTGTTGCATTGTGTAGTGTACAAGCCACAAATACATAGACACGGTCTATGTCCATTGAGAGTTTTATCTAGTGTGTGTGGGAGGTTTGGTTTTTTTCCCATTACGGATCTGTCAGTGGAAAGTCTGTGTAAGGAAACTAAATGGAGGTAAAGTGTAGTGTCATCAACATAGTATGAGTTATTTTGTGCTTGGTTATGAGAGAAATTTGGATACAAACTTCAGTAGTCCAAAACCAACTTTTAGAAGGATAAACAATGACCTATAACGATCAGCAAACTATTACAAAGCGCATTGTAGAGAACTGAAAAAAAAAACTTTCTGAAAAAACTAAGTGCACCATTATGCTTCTATAGGAAATAAGAGGTAAGTAGGAGCCAGGTGCTGCTACTCAGATACATTCGATTAGTTGATCATCAGCAAATGTGAGCACCTCTGTAAAAGCAGAAGTTATTCAGAGGTTGTGTTAGCAGAGTGTTGCAACCTATTGGCATGTTAAATCTTAATTGACATCATGACTGTGAAATTTCTAAGAAGGAACAAGTTGGCTTGGCCTCTTCTCTTTAAAAAGAACACGGCAGCACAGTTTAGGTTTGGAAAGCTGCATCTTAACAAACTACAAGACTTCTGGAACAATGTCCTTTGGACAGATGAGACCAAAGTGGAAATGTATGGCTATAATGTTAAATGTAAACCAAACACAACATATCATACTAACTGTCAAGCATGGTGGTGGAAATGTGATGATTTGGACTTTCAACCAAAGAATCTGGGCATGTTGCAGTCATTGAGTCAACTGTACTCCTTTGTATACCAAAGGATTAAAGAGTCAAATGTGAGACGGCTAAAGCGTGAAAAGCTAAAGCACAGCAGGAAATCTAGTCTTGCAGTGGCCCAGTCAAAATCAAATGAAATGCCAACAAACATCAATTAATCGAAGCAATGCAGTGAAGAAGAGTCAGCCAAAAAAATTTCCACAGCAATTTATTTAATCATTGAGTGTAATTTGGTGTTTTTACAGGACTGTATAGTCCTGGGAAAACGTTGATTTTCACAGGACTGCATATCCCATAGAGCTTCCTAAGGAGTCCCATAGAAGAGAAAGGCAGTTGACTTTTTGACATTTCTTTTTTATTTAATAATAATGAATATAGATAAAACTATTTATTTTGACCCACGTGTCTTTTGATCATGTGTTTTAAATGAAGGATGAAGGTCTGACAAAACGGTGCTTAAATCAACAGAGTATCTTGTGATACCTCATCATCTTCATTCCAGTCTTGTTTCTTCTTGAAGGAAAAGTCAACAGTGGCAGAGGTGTGGGAACACGCTGCACGCACAACTGAGTGTGCGTGTTCATCATATTTGTGCTCTTGTAAGGACGGCAGAGTGTATATGTTACCAACTGAACAATAGCCTGTAATGACTTTCTGTTGAAATGTCATGTATGGTGTGTGTGTGTTGGAGATCAGTTGGGGGAATCTGGCGCTGAATAGGTGTTAATTGGTTAATTCTACAAGTTTTTACCTTGTATCAGCAGAAAGCGCACAACAAATACACAAAAAAGACAACAACGGAGTTTGCATAGTCTGTCCTACATGTTGATATACTGTATCCGGCCAGATGGAAGCTACTTGAACATCTTAGACAAGTGGTGGCTAGGATCAACCAGAACTGACTGGGTCTTCTTCAGAGTCCTAACTTTGTACAGATGAGGAAGGTCATAAAGGCGCGCATGTCCTACTTCCCTACACATTAGACTGTCTCTCCATATTAGACAGTACTTTGCAGCCTGCTTTTGCTGTTGAGGTTCAGTGGCCCGTGCTAGCTAATAAATGAGTATGTAAGTACAGATTCAATAAAACCTTCTCATAAACGTGCTGCTGACATGGAAACCTCAAAGCTTGTGATAAAAGTACACTTGTGCTGGTAAGCTTTTCTACACATGGCTTCCACCTGAAACTCAAAGGTCAGCTTGTTATCACTTATAGTGCTGCACAAACTCAGTAGCCTCATCTTTTTTCCATTGAAGGCAGGTAATCGTAAAATTCTCTGTAAAATCCACAACCATCAATTTAGTTTTCTGAGCACTGATGTCCAAATAGGACAATTTGTACCACTCAGTGAAATCTGGTTGTTTTATTTATTGAGGAAAATGACCTAATATAGCGTATCAAGGGTGGGGGTTGAACTTCAGGCTATTCGACAACCCTTCTGTCAGCTTAGGATTAGGACCTGGTCATTTTGAAATGTGATATTTATTCTTTTTGGACCCTTGATGACTTTTGTTTTTACATTGTTATTAAGCTGCTTGACCCATCCTGTCTTGAGATTCTAGTCATGGACCAAGCTCGAAAAGTTTCTTTAGCAATTACTGGAGTAAGTCAGAATTTGTTGTTCAAAGATCACAAACTGTTCTGGCCCAGATGCTACCACCTCCATGGCTTGATCCCTGCTTTGTGCAGCGCTCCCAAGTGTGATCGATAAAAGGTGCTGGTATGAGTGTTTTAATGGGTGAAAATATGCATGCTCAGTCACAGTAAAAAAAGCACTATATAAATAACAGTTCATGTATCCTTTACATTCTCCATAATGCTTCTCAGTTAAACCAAAACAGTCTATTCATTCTTCTCACTCATCAAAGCATTGTTTTTGCAGCCTTCTGGCTTTCTAATGTGATCTTTAGTCAAAGGCATCAAGCAGCAATGTTTTTGTAGAGCAGCAGCCTAGTTTTCTCAGGCCAGCCATGCCTGGCATTTTTTCATTACGCTCCTGATGCTGGACTCTGAAAACCCTCAGAAGTTGCCCTGTGTTGCACAGGAAGAGAGTTTTATCAGTCAACCACTCCTGTGGAGGCTAATGACACTTTCTTTTGTTTGCACACAGCCTTTCTGACTTTGGATTGGTCGAGTCTGAACTCTTTGAAGATAATTTTTGTGACACATTCCAACCTGATAAGCTCCTCCCACCGATTGGCTCATGTCTTTAAAAGTAAAATCTCAGTTGTTTGTGCAGCTATTCACTTTCACAAATGTGAAACTTTCAAAATGTTACGCTAGCATGAGTTTGAAGGATTTGGTTGATTAAATTACCAAATTCATAAAACATTTGGGAAATGGGAAATGCATATTTGACTAAAAATACCTGCATCAAATATTTCATGTCTAAGGATATTTAGTTTAGCGTCACTAAACATTTCCTGAGCATCAAGGACTCAGCCTGCCTGTGTTCACCATTTGATTTTGTATAAGCTGTCTGTGTTTATACAGAGGTGACATTAGGATTCTTTAGTCTGAGTGTCTCTGTCTGCTTCATGTTATATCCTGACAGTATGTGCCTTAATTATGTTGAGAGTGATATTTGACAGGAGTAGCTGATGTCCTCTGTGGAGGATTTTCCAGATGTCAGGTATGGACAGATCCTAATTGGCTCTTATGCTGTTTAACATTAGGAGGACAGGATAGGAAGGGATTAAAGTGCTAAGGGGTGAATGGGATAGAAGTGAATTAGTGAATTAAATAGTTCGGGGTGAATGGTGTGGAACTGAATCGGTGAATTAGCGTGTGGATGTCACTGTTGTCACGTTTGGCTGCTTTAATCCAGCGGTCTGTTAGAGAAGAAAAACATTGTTGATTCCAAGAAGTTCATCTGAAATGAGCTGGAATAGAAAGACGCTCTCACACAGACGGCGACATGTCTCAGCAAGTTCTTGTTAAATGGAAAAAAAAAAAGCAGTCAGACCTGCAGCAAGTGATGACGTTTTTTTTAAAGTTGCTTGACAAAATGAAAGTTTACCTACATCAGCGCTCAGTACAAGCAAACCGTGGTAAACGGCACATTAATTAAACTTCAACGTTTTTAGGACAGCTGGTTTGATTCCGACCAAGTTGGGCAAAAGCAGTTTTTTATTTTGAAGTGTTACGAAATAAAAACTTGGCAGATATTCTCTGCTGTAGCTAGGTATAGATTAAGGCTAGTGTTAGTTTCTTAAGACATGGTCACAGATTTTTATTTTTTGTCCTTCTCGGTGATTTTAAAAAGACCTTAAGGAAGACCTTAGCCTTTACATTTTCTGGGAGATTTATAGCAAATGGTTGACAGAATTGTAAAGGAGAGGCTAATGGCGAGCAAGTTCAACCAACTGAACTAGTATCCTGTACTGAAGTTCCACTCACTGTTCCTATCCTTTTTAATCTATAATTAATAGTTGCTTGATTATTTAGTTTCAAGCATTCAGCTGTGCATCTCATTAAAAAAATGTCATCTTGAACCTTCTTAATAACTGTTGTACGTTGTTGTAACGGCCTATTGGAAAAGGTCTTAGAAAAACTTGTTCTCCTATCTAAAAGTTTTTTTTATTTTTGTCTGTAGTGGTTGCTGTAGTCAGGATGTACAGTGCCTGCTTTCTTTCTATTCAGGTTTGTGTGTCACATTAAAGAGTAAAGTCTTCTTGCAGAGCCTAAAATTTAAAGTTGTCGTCTTTCTGTCTGAGGGACAGAGAGAGGGAATCTTCTGTTACAATAGGAAACCATTTTTTACGTGATGCCCCCAATTTATATGGCAACCCCCAAGTGTAATTTTACTTCCCCTGAAGTCTGTGGAAACAGTTTGTTCACTGAAGAACCTCTTTGACCGTCCAAATGTTGTCATATTCAAAGACATATTTCAGCTAAACTCGGGCAAAAGTGAAATCAGCTTAGTTACTAACCTTTTAAAAGGTTCCTCTTCTACTCACGACGAACACAAAAATCTTTTTCTTTAATGTCTTCTTCAAATTAGCGGTCTCTGTGAATGATAGCTTTTATCAGCTTAGGAATTTTAGCTTAATTAAAACCAGTTTTATCTCACAATGACTCATCCAGTATTTGTTTTATCACCTCTTGACTAGACTACTCGACAGCTCCCTGTACTTAGTTGTCTCATTACACCCCTTCTTGACTAGTATTTGTCCAAGATGCAGCTGCTACAAAGAAAAGACAAGACATCACTCCTGTATTGGCTTAGTAAAATTCCAGATCATATTACATCAGTCATGTATTTCTTTGGTAACCAGTGCAGCTGTTTGTTCTTTGCAGAGCAGCTCTAAAGAGGCTTCTAATGCCATAATCCGCCTCAAGGTGACTTGCATCATCCTCCCGTTAACTCCTCGTAGTCGCCTACTCTCGCCTTTAAAACCAAAATATTTCCCACTTGCTGCTGCCAGACTCCAGGAAAAAAAAAAAAAATCAGCCACCCACATTAAGTACCGCCCTGTTGTTGACAATACTTCATCCTTTTGAAAGATCCACATATATTCCCCTGGTTTGCTGTTTGGTTTAAGTGCACTCATGTCATGCTTTTTTTGTTTTGTTTCTTAAATGTTCTGATGGTGCGTTTTAATGTGCTGTTGTTTGGTTGTTGCCATTTTTAATGCAGTGTTTTCATTTTATTTATGACTTTCACATCCTGACTCCTTTTTTCTTTTTTTTCTCTTCATTTTTAAGGCTAGTTTTGTCCAACCTCTAGTCCCCTGGGATTGTGGTCAAGTCAAAACTTGTTTATATAGCTGATTTATTGGGACTTTATGGTTTCCTTTTTGTCCTGTTCTGTGTTTTTCGTTATGTTGATTTGGTCAGGGGGAAAGTTTCTGATAGATTATTGATTAAAGGCACAGAGCAGTGACACAGTAATGCTGCTCAGCATTCTGTGTTTGGATGTATACTTAATATTTTCATGTTCTTCTTTTGCAGCCAACTATCCTCAAACCAAAGCCTGGTGAGTTCATTTGTTTTACTCTCTACATTCAGTAAATAAAGTGGCAGCTGGTTGGTGCATTAAGCCTGAAGCTTTTCTAGACATTACCTGACGTAGATGGACTCTGTACTAAAGAGTTGGCACGAGAAAGGCCATTTAATGTCTCATCCAGCTCTGTCAGAGTCCATGAAATGCATAATTTCACCCATGTGAGGAAAAGAGTAAGTAATTGAATGCTTACTATGAATTCACAGTAAGCAGCAGTGGTCCTGTGCCCTGCCTCCTGCATGCTTGACTCATGCAGCTTGCATAAACCAGTTTATTTCAAGTGTTGAGAACACATGTGAAACATGTAAAGCAGCAGATGTGGTGAATCATTTGATTTGATTTGATTCTCCTGATGTTTTCCAGAGTTCATGTTTAAAAACAGCTTTAGATTCTCCCTTCTCTCACATGCACGTGCGTGATTTAATGCCTCTCTGTATGTTAATGCTTCATATGCAGTTTTGATCTTGCGGCGGATCAGAAAAGGAGCCAATATAAAGAGAAAGGAAAGAGTCTGAACTCCACAGGATCTGGGAAAAGCAGCACCGTGTCCAGGTCAGTTCATTTGCTCACTTCTCACTCAGATTTGTGCAGGGATCTGCAGAAAGTAACTCTCAGAGATGCTGATATTAAATCTCAAACCAGAGAACTCTTTAGTTTACCTTGCAAGGGAGTTGAAGATTTTAATCAGTAGAGTATCTGCATTGCAAGGTTTTAAGTTGTGCTGTTAGTTAAACGTAAGTCTGACCAATAAGCACCTAGCCAGTGCGACTGCAGTTATGCATTTATTTTAGCCAGATGCTTCATCCAATCACATGCCAATGAATTTATTTATTTATTACCACCTAAGTGCAGTAATAAATAAATTAAATGTAAATAAATCTTGTAATATTCTAAGTACATAGGCAGCTGCACTGCTGTAACTATATGGTAGCATGTCCTCTTTTGCACGCTCGGCATCCTGTGAATTGATGACCTGATTAGTTGAAGTTTGCCCATGGTAGATGGTGATAAACGGATGGTTCATCCAATCGTCTGCCAAGTAATGAAGTGACAGCATTTCTCAAACTAGTTTCTCAGAAGAAGTGTCCCGATGGTGAACTTTAAGAAACAGTCTGGTACTTCAGGTTTTTCATTTGTAGCCAAACAAAATTACTGTCCATAAAGGTCAAAGTCAGGGTGTATTTCTAAGAGGAAGTGTTATCTATTCAAGAGGAGTGCAAGAGTTTTTGTCCAAAAACCATCTTATTTTAAATTCCTTGGATGTCGAGCAGTAGTTAGGAGATTCCCTAGATCGAAACTCCAGACATCCAGAGGCCCCCAGAACACAAGAGACCAAGGAAGACCAACAGAGGGGCAGCCGCACCACTGTCCCAGAAAGAGCTGAGGAGAGTCCCAGATGAGGGCTCACTCAGCAGCCGTGGAGCAGAAGCCAGGGGGAGTTGCAGTGACGCGCCCGTGAGCTCCGCCGGCAGCCAGCTGTGCCTGAGTGACCGAGCCCCAGGCCGAGAGGCCGGGGGCACCCCACCCCCAAAGTGGCCCGAGCGAGCCCCAGGCTCCAGGCCCCGATAAGTGGCCGCCAAGGAGTGAGCCGGTGTGTACCTGGACGCCCATCCCCAGACACAAAGAACCACCAACGCACCGATGTCTGAGGGGGTCCGCCACTGGCAGGGGAAGTGGTGGTGGGGGGAGATAGACCTCCAAACCTTGGAGGGCCTGAGATGTCCCCAGAGAGGTGGCGTCTGATACCCAACCTGACATATAGACACAGACATACAGGCACACACAGATACAAACATCCATTCCCACCCTCATGCTCTCATATGCAATTACTCAACACGCAACCAACGTGGAGACAGACATAAAGAGACGCTGTACACACAATCACACTCCCCAAGCGTACTCTAAGCCCTGGGTCTAGGTACCCTTGCCCCTGGAGGGGGAACTGCACCCAGACCCAGGTGGTGTTACCCTTTTCCCTGGGGTGGGGAGAAGCAGACTGCCCCGGCTCGGCAGCAGCAGGGAGGCCCCACATTCCAGACCCCAATCGGACGGCCAACTCCTCCTCCCAGACCCATCAGGGTAATTCTGATTGGGCACTAGCCATGAGCAGACACTTAAATTTAATTCTTTTTAAAAGTTGTGAGCCAAAGTAAAGAATCAGGAACCTCTAGTGTTGAAATAAATGTAGGTTAATTGTTTTTGGTTGGAGTAATAATGGCTTGCAGTGTCACTGCTCTATCAGAAATATCTACTGTCCACATCCTTTACCTATAAACACATGTGGTGGGTAAATTATCAGGATGATTGTGGTTGTGGTGAGTGGACAGGATAAGGCGATGAGGTCGGAGCAGCAGGCGTGTCTGGCGGCTGACGTTATTAGCTGGTGTTAAATGTGGTAAATGATGTATAGTGGCTTCTCACGATTTCACAAGTACATAAAAATAGAAACTGTATTATGAAGATGAGTAGCATCATCACCTTACAGTGCAGACGATTATCTCGCTGAGTTATCAGCGGGTAGAAAAAGAAACCACAGCAGCCTCATCTAAATGCAGGTATCACTGTGTTAGAATCACCCAAATACAATATAAAATACACTATTTTGCATAACTACTTTACACTGTCTGCTCTACGCAAATAGCAACTTGTTGTGTTGGCAAAACCTGAGGTGAAAATGTGGGATGGATTAGTCTTCTGCTGCTAGTCAGGATTCAGGTCTCAGTAAAATGGTTGAAGAGCAGGACTCTGCTTGCTTGCTGTGTGTTTTCATAGCGGTTCAGATTTGCAGTCGTCACTCTGCAGTTAGAGAGAAAGTTCAGACTAATTCTGAACTTTCTCTCTAACGTGTGTCTCTCCGCAGTGTGTCAGAACTGCTGGACCTATACGAGGAGGATCCTGAGGAAATCCTGTTAAACCTTGGCTTTGGTCGAGAAGAACCCGACCTGTCCTCAAAGATTCCCTCCAGGTTCTTCAACAGCAGCTCCTCGGCGCGAGGCATCGACATCAAGGTACAGACAGAGCAAAAGAAATGGATTTGTTTTTGTTTTGATTTTTTTTTAAGTTCATCGTTGTAGTTTGTTTAGCACTTTTATAATGCACACTTGTGAATGATCAGAAGGTCGCTGGCCGTACATTGCAAACACTTTCACAGAACCAGGAGCACAGAGGATACGTCCAAGTCACTTCAGTGATCCTTGACTTTGCATTTAATGGCACAAGCAGATCCAACTTTCAACTTACTCAGTGAAATGTTTCACAGTCTACTTGATGGTCTGGTGCAAATTCTTCTGACACTCACTCATGCAGGACGATTTTTAATAACTTTAACGTGAATTAAATTTATTTTGCTCCAAATTTAAATGTTTTTTTAATACTCTCGTGACCAGATACTTCCAAAAACAATGAAATCTTCTTTATTTGCATGATTACTTTATATTTTTGCGGTTTATTAGAAAACGTTAAGCATTCACATTTTTCAGGGTTTTTTTTTTTTTTTTTTTAAAGTCATACACTAGCCATATTCAGGGACGTAAAGTTTTTTGACACATAGTATTGTGCAAATGTTTTGAGCCACCCTTCGTTTCTTTACATTTTGCCAGGAAAATGGGAAATCGGTGCAGTGTTTTATTGAAATTGGAAATCATCATGCATCGCTCTCTCTGCTGGAGTTTTTTTATTTCTTAAAGACGTGACTTTCAGCTACAGTTCATCTGCTGTACATAGTTTTTAGCTCTGCCACTTCTTCTTGCCCCGTTATCTCTTTTTTTTAAGATGACCATTTTGAGATATTCCAAGTTTTTGTCTAATATCTCCTTGAATCACCTTCTTGGTGCAAAAATACAATTTAATCCCTGTCAAACTGTTATCGTTGGCTTTTTTTTTAAAAAAAGATTCCTATTCATATTTTTTTATATCTTTGGTATGTTTTATCTTTTTATTTTATCATTAATACCTCTGTAGGCATGAGCATAATACTATTTCTGGCTTTTAGCAGTAGGCCAGTTTTTATTGGAGCTCTCCAAATAGCAGTAAGCTTTTTCTTATTGGGGTTTCTAAAAACCAGAACAAGATGTTCAGCCATGATACTAGTGTGCAAAACTTGATCTACAGTGTTACCATGTGCGTGCTAATGAGGAACGCTGAACCAAGGAACCAAGGATCTTCACACTGTGCAGAATTGTGGCTTGTATAGATGTTGAGTGTAAAATAATTTTTTTAAAACCCGTTGGCATTCCCTCGCTGAAAGTCTTACATTCCCAAGGAATCATTATTGGATTTCCTGTGGTCCACAAAGTTGTGTGTTGGCAAATGTGAGACCTCACAATGCTCGGTCCTTCTTTTCAAGCATAATCTAAGGCAGTATGTGGTCAATGAGAGCGGCAAAGTAGTGGCTACAGACTTGCTTACTGCTAAAACTTCAGCTGCGTTTGAGGTTTAAGTTATGCACGTAACTAAGCTCTACTCTATTTCACTTGTGTTGCTTCAATACAGTGACGGAGATGCTTACTAAGGAGTAGCTTAAATTAAATTTACCGCACACTTGCAACAAATCAAAGCAATTTGTCTTCCCCAAATTACAAGATAATGTATCACAGCCATAGACTTTACAACCAAAGCACAGCCATAGCTAAGCAGAGTTATGGCCTGTCTTGATCAGCCCTGGTGGTGCTCGGGGAGAGGGCTGGTGAACCAGCTCCTCTAGTTACTTTTCCAGGTGTATTGGTACAGACCTGCGCCCACAGCTCGAGGTGCAGTGACTCATACTGTTGTTACAGTGAAGCTCTGCCTTTCTCTATTGATCAGACAGAATGCAAACATAAAGGGAAAAAAATTCCCACAGTGACTCTTAGTTACCTCTATATTAAGTAAACATTATCAGCAGGGGAAAACCTGCTGCCGTATTACCATCAGTCACAGATAATGTTTGTAATGGCATTATTTCCTGTGTTACATATACAGGTCTACCTGGCAGCTCAGCTGCAGCGGATGGAGGTGGAGAACCCCAACTACGCCCTGACAAGTATGTACCTCCATGCTTTTAACGCTGCTGCATCTCTTCTGGTGTTTGGATTTACTTTCTACAGCCTCAGTGCTGCAGGTGGAGGGTTAACCATGATAGTGATGAGAAGCTCAGAGGTTCACGTCCTGAAACTGTAGGCAGAGGAAGTGAAGCTCGGTGACTGTGTGTGTCCTGTTCCCAGTATTATTGTGGTGTTTTGTGGGGTCCTTCAGCTTTTTTAGCTGTTCTGCCAACTGCCTGGACAACACTGCCAGCAAAGACAAAGGTCTGTTTGTCCCAAACTCACACACACTCGCACGCACGCACACGTGCACACAGACCTGCTCCGCTAACATCCTGGCCTCTTTTTGTTTTCAAATGCGTTTTTGCATGAAGGTACTGGCTCACTACCGAACAGACACACGCACACACACAGGATCTGGCAAAGCATTTCTTTTTTTTTTTTACTGCACTTACACTGTTAAACTGTCAAGAAGAAGACAGTCAGCTGTGTGTGTGTGTGTGTGTGTGTGTGTCTGAAGATGAATCACTTCAGAGGTGAAATTAGTTCAGCTCTAGAATACTTTAACTGAGTCTTTGGTCACTTTTCTACTTTTTAGTTGCTCCAGTTTATTGATGATAAAGTCTCACTTCTTCTTGTTTGCTGTTCTTTGTTGCTGTTGTGCTCGTTGAAGGCAACAGATTTATATTTTCATACGGCCGATCGAGGTCTGCCTTGTTTTCTTTTTTGGTCTTGTCTTTTTAGTTTTAGTTTTGTTTTAGTTTTTTTTTACCTGCAAGTAAGTTGTTGTCACGATCACTTCACACAACCAGCCATACACTTGTCAACGGCTAACATAAGATGCGGATTTGTGGTGTCAACTATGATAAATGAACAACTGTCTCAACTGCATAAAAGCCAAATATAAACCCAGGTCCAAAACTGTTTGGATGCTGTGTAAATGTAAATATAAACAGAATGCACTGATTTGCATTTCCAAAGCCCCTATTTTAGTACATAGAAAATATATAAGATGTTTAAACTGACACATTTCAGTATTTAATTAAAAATATTGGCTTAGTTTGAATTTGATGGCAGCGATACGTCTCAAAAGTTGGGAGAAGGCAACGAAAGGCTGGAAAAGTAACTGGGACTGTAAGAGCATCTTAGAGAGGTAGTTTCTCAGAAGCAAAGATGTGCAGAGGTTCACCAGTCTGCAAAAAAAAACTGCATCTACAAACTGTGCTGCAATTTCAGAATAATTGTCCCAAAAGTCAAATTGCAGAGACTCATCTACAGAGCATGATATCACCTACACATTTGGAGAAATTGGAGAAATCCCTGTGTGTAAGGGACAAAGCTGAAAACCAGTGTTAGGATCACTGACCTTAACTCTTTGGTGAAAAGGTCTGTATTGCAGGCAGGGCAGTTTAGCATTAACATTTGGAACATCACTAAATTAAAAAATATGACAAAGAAGACCCAGGACTGTTAAGCAGCTAGATAGCAGACAAAAATGGGACAACACTCTTTCTCTGAAAGTCCAGCAGCTGTTCTCTTCAGTTTGTAGTTTGTAGACTGCTGTTAAAAGAAGAAGAGATGTTACACAGTGGTAAACATGGCCTGCTTTTATTTATTTATTTATTTATTTTTAATTTGTTGCTGCCACAAAATACAAACTGAGCCAAAATTTTTCCTCTTAAAATGGTGCATCTCATTTTAAATATTTGAATGTTTTTATGTTCTTCTGTGAGTAAAATCTGGTTTGCAAATCATTGCATTCTGGGTTTGTTTTTTTTTTAAACATTTTATACAGCGCCCTAACTTCTTTGGAATTTAGATTACTGGTTTAAATTGATCCCGACTCATCAGTATGCCAATGCAGGCTTTGGCATTTTGCAGAATAATGCCACACTTTGAATTGAGTCCATGTCGGCGCCTGGTGTCTCATCATGTGATCTCAGTCTGACTCTGTGATGTTGATCAGGGCTCTGTGAGAGCCATGCCATCTGTTGCAGGACTCAATGTTCTTCTTGTCATTCAAGGTTTGTGTGTGTGTGTGTGTGTGTGTGTGTGTGTGTGTGTGTGTGTGTGTGTGTGTGTGTGTTGCAGAATTAACTAAATTTAACAAAAGTTAATCTCAACAGCTGTTGGATTTTTCTACATAGAGCGTTGTGGTGTGAAAGGTTAATATTGTGAGTGTGAGCTGCAGACAGTAGCCAATGAAGTAATCTCTGTCACCAACAAATAGAAATCCTGACATTTAGTTTACCAAAGGTCCCAGGCCTGGATGTTTATTTTCTAAAACACTAATGCAGGTCATTATGGACACCAAGAGTGGGTGTGGCTGCTCGTGTACATATATTATTTCTGTCTGCATATCTCAGGGTCACGACCTCATTTTCTTGTTAGCTCCCAGTAATAACTATATGAGTCACAAGATGTTTGATGGCACGCAAACTGAAGCTCCTTGACTCAACCGAGTCAAAGCCAAAGTTGTGGTGGGCAGATAAAAGTCATCACCTTTGGCTCTTTGCTGTGGTCCTCGGGTCAACCCTCAGCAGGGTTATGGTGTGGTTTGGTGTGATAGCTTTCTGGGGGAGTACCATTTCCACGAAAGAGGGTATGCTTGCTCTGCGACACTGTTTAGTTGATCCGAATCAAAGGAGCATCTGCATAAATGCCATACACCGCTGTTTCCAAGCAGGATATTTAAAAAAGTTATAAAGGCGTGATTGATTGTTATTCAACTCGCTCTTGTTTTAATGTTGTTGCTGATTGTTGTGAGCTTTTATGTGTGCAAAGAAATAATTGCACCTTAACTTGTCCCGGGAATATCACAGGAAAGAAAACCTCTTTGTATTTATTAATGATAAAAATCCTTTGACCTTGTCTCTTGACTTGTGTTGTTTGGAAAGGCGCAGTCCTATTTCTCATATTTAATTTCGGCCCCGCTGGCTTCCATTGAATTTCATATGACAAACAACTTCAAGTGGCTTCTTCCTGTTTCGCTGAAATCTCCAGCTGTCTTGACTGAGCAGCTGTGCCTCTTCAGCCACAAGCACGGTCTACATTGCTCTAATGCTTTTTATATTGAGTCCATTGCTACAAACTCTAGCAATGCTCTCACACACTATCCAAAGGTCTGCAGTGGCTCTCTTATCAATGTTTGTTTATTACACACATCAGAGCCCAGCGAACCTTGGCTGGACACTTGCACTGCCTTCATTGTGGAAATGGAGAGCACAAATGTACTGACAGCAGTCTCTCAAGTTCAGTATGATTTCAGTTTAATCGTCACAATCAGACGTGTTGAACGCTTCAGATGAATGCGAAGAAGTGAACATGACATCACCCTGACTGAGAGTCAACAGAAGACCTGTTGACTCTCTACAAATCATGCAACTCTTCCAGGCTTACGCTCTCAGGTGTTAAGAGTTCACAAAGAAGTCACAGCTTTTGACTGTTATTACTGACTGATATTATTCTGCAGATCAAACCGATGTAATGAGAAACGTTGACAATTTTAGTAACATACAAAAACAACATACAAATGGAAAGAAAAGCTTGTATTTGCCTTGAACTGGTGCAAAAAAAATGATAGAAATTAGAAAGTGATGTGCATTCTCAATTTAAATGTTGCCACAAAACAAATGAAAAAAGTCATACATTACTTGGAAAGACCTGAATTAACATCCCACAATTAGCTGCATTAACTGTCAGTGGATCAGCAACATGATTATTAGAGATTAGAATGTGAAGAAATCATTATAGAGTATTTGAGAGCAGCTGAAGCTTATTATTTATCAGACCATGAAATCCTGCATAGGCAAACAGTTTAATGATATTTTTTCGACATAATCCAGCCATGCGGTTCTGTTCCCTCATGCGGCACTGCTAGCTGTACTTGTGTGTGTGTGTGTGTGTGTGTGAAAGTCTTTTTCAAATCATGGATGGTGGGTTTTTAAAATAAAGAAAAGATGGACTATTGAGCCTGTTATCAGCCCTTTGTTCAAAAGTCAGCATCCATGACGGTACACTTAGAGCTGTAGTTTATTGGATGAATATAGAAAGTCTATAGTTTTTAGCGGATTTTAGACCAGTGAAGGGTTTAACACAAATTTTGCTTGAACTGTTTGGAAATTGCGAGCGTTTTTATACATGGTCCCCCATTTCTAGAGACTCCGAAGTGATTGGACAAACAGAATTTCAAATTTCATAATTATTTTAAATATTTGGATGAAAATATTCTGCGATATTATGCTTTAGCTCATTCATTCATTTTGGAAATGAAGTTTTCCAGCATTGAATCTGAATTTGAGGAGAGAATAGCTGCTCTATGGGCGATAAATACTAGTGATCTGGTTCCACTCACAGCCATACACGTCCATGCTATAACATTTCCTCCACCGTGTTTGGCAGATGTATTTTATGAGGTTTGTCTCGGATCATCAGCTGTTTTTCTCCTGAGATCTTTCAGGTCTTTTTAGTGTTGCTGAGCTGATCAGTTCCTTTATTTCACGATTGTTGTTTTGGCCACTCCTAAATTTTTTGCTGTCTCTGATAGGTTGGTTTTTCAGCTTAACGATAACCTGCCTTCACTTGCACTGACAGCTCTTTGGACCCCATTTGAAATTAGATTGAAAACCTTTGAATCAAATTCAAATATTATGTCTGCTTCATTCTGACATTAAATAAGAAGGGGACAGGCCTCACATGGCCCTCAAACTGTATCAATTACTTTTAAGCCTGTGAAAATGGGGGAAATGTTATGATATGTGCTACATATCTGGCGGTGTTTTTCAAGTATTTCCTTGCTTAATTTTGTAAGATGATACAAACCACATTCTGAAGGTCACAACGGATGAACTGAAAACATTTGGAGCATTGCGAAGTGGAAAAATGCAACAAAGAACGCCCTGAACTGTTGAAACCTCATATCAAGCAAAAGGAGGTCATGCAACACAATGGTAAACGTCCCTCTGCCCTCAACGTTTTTTGAAACATCCTTGCATTAAATTTAAAGGAAGTGTATTGTATTGTCTCAACATTTGATATTTTGCCTTGCTGATGTACTCACTGTATACAACATGTCAACTTTTGTGGACCAGGGTTGTAAATGACAGGCACAGATGAAACTTCAGAGGAGCGTTTCCTTTTTTTTTTTAACCTCCACATACCTGGACACTTGCACATGGTAACAGTAAAAGACAGTCCAGGTCTCCAAAGCTAAAAGATTAAGTAGATGTTTATTTCAAAGCTAAATGTATGAAAGTTACAGATGGGTGTCTAAGATGAACTGCTCCTTTAACAGTTTCTGGCCCGTGTCAGGTTCCTGGAGGCTTTCTTCTTTTCCAGAACATTCTCATACTCGTCCACTGGTTCCCTAGATCCCAGACATACATGCGTGTGTTGTTGTTTGTTATGTAAGCTCCGTTCTCACCATCAGAAAGAAATCTCCAGGGATGGATACAGAAAAAGAGTGTGTGCCGTTTTCACTTAATCCTCACTTCCTGTATTAGGATCCTCAGAATGAGCATTAACGCAGAGTCAGCAGTGAGCAGGAAACTCACTCGCACAGTATTACTATCATCACACACAGCTGTATGTGTAATAGGATGTTCTATACTCATGAGTTGTGAGTGACAGCCTGATCTGCAGCTTATTTTAACCTCCTCGGACCCTGTATCCACATATGTGGACATCACAATTTGGGTTATTTAGACTAAAATACTCAATTTTGCTCTACATGGGCCTGATATCCACTTACGAGGACATTATACTGCCACTGTTCTATCAAAATTTTAAACAAATCCTCATATGTGGCTCTTATTTTTCTTAAAAACAAAAATAAGGTTAAAAAAAATATCAAAGAGAAATTAAAAATGCATGTCGTGAAAGAGTTCGGGTCTTAGGAGGTTAAAGGTGCATTAATTGGTTTTGGGTTTTTTGGGCCACTTTGGGGTAAAAACAAATTTTAGGAAAGGCCAACGTCCACATCTGCATCATTGCATAGGGTCTTTTTGCTTAGTTAGTTTATGCTAACCTTGACTGACTCAAGCTAAACGTCTTCCAGTAGCCTTGTATACTTTGTGGTTGACTACAGAGTACAGAAACTGTAGCAACTAGCCTGCTATGTATGGTTTTGCCTGAAATATTGGCTGGATGTTTGGAGTAAAATTATCATTGTTATCCACTCGTCCAGAACATGCACTGATTCAAACCAGATTAAATAAACTGTAGGTGTGAAAGCACACTGAAACAGAACCCAGGAGCTAAAGCAAGCTAAAACATCAGAGATGCTGAGTAAACTCTAAGCTACAACTTGGCTTTTGCTTTTAACTTTTTATGTGAGAGCACCATCAAATGTACACATCCAGTTATGATGTGTTTACTTTTACCTCTGATGCAGTATAAATAAATGTTGTTGTTGTTTTGGCTTTGCAAGTCAGAGGTGAGGGAAATATAAGTTAGCAGATCTGTGTTTCAGGTTGTTACATAAAAGCGAGAAACAACATGTTCACATAAAGACAGGAGACAGAAGTCGGTGTTTTTATAACAGACTGATGAGTATTTAGACAGTGAGAGACAGGCAGGGGGAGCAGGGAAGACAGGAAAGTATGCAAGTCATCATCCTGTTAGAAATAAGACTGACAGCTCGACTTACACAACCCCAAGAGGAGGGAGGAGGAGGAAGGAGTGGCGGAGCTGACGTCCGTGTTCAGCTTTTGATGTTTTTCATTTCTCAGAATAGTTCTTCAATTCAAAACATTCATTTTGTTTAAAACCAGATTTTTAACAATAGCAATTTCTCTGAAGAATGAAGTCCTGCTGTGGAATCACTCCACCATTCACTCCTTTATTTCTGCTCATCTAATAAACACTTGTATAGTGAGCTCTATTTTAGAGCAAAGGCCAAACTCATGACTGTCAACTTTCATCTGTAACAGGCTGAAATTACATTTATGGAGCTTTACTGAGAATCTGATGAAAACATGTCCGTTTCATTTTTAGAGCCTAGAGCACACATTTAGCTTGTAACAATACAAAAGCAGGGGAAACTGAAAAAAAATCCATAGTTTCTGGCAGTTGCTGTTCGTGTCTCTGGTCTCCTGCAGTGTCACAGCTCTGGTGTCTGGTTTTCTGAAACTGTGAATCTCCTGAGATGATTTTTTTTATTTTATTTTACTCAGCACTATGCAGGATACAGAAATCTATACTTTAAGATCTTTTTCACTTAAAAAAGCAAATTGGTCATTGCTTTGTAGTTGGTTGATGCTTTACGCCCTTAAAAAAAAAAGTGGTTTGTTCTGTTGAACAGGGTCAGCATAAATTCATGGCTACAGTCTGTCCTGTGCCAGCAGTCCAGGCTGGAAGCCTTGCACATGTCCTTTTCTTTCTTTGTTTTCCTGCTGTTCTCTCTCTCTGGAGCGGTGTGTTATGACTAGGGATGGGTATCGTTTAGGTTTTATCCGATACCAGCGTTTATTACTGGGTCCCTCTTCTTCAGAGGAGAAGACTGCTCGTCTCCTCCTCCCTTTCGTCCTCCTTTTGCTCCTCCCTCTACTTCTCAGACGCAATTATAAAAAGTTAGAAAAAAGCCAAATCACTAACACTTTGGAGTAACACAAATATTGGTCAAACAACTACTAAAATAACTATTAAACTATTAAAAACTATTAAAAAAAAAAAAAAAAAACCACCTGTCAGGAGTAGGGATGGGTATCGTTTAGGTTTTATCCGATATCGGTGCCAAACCGGTATTTTTGAAACAGTGCCGGTGCTTAAACCGGTGCTTAAAGAATGGAGAACACAAACTTTGTCCAAGAACCTCTCATGTTCAGCTGTTTTTTTTTGTAAAAAGATAACAATGTTAGCCTTTTCTGCAGCTATAGAGCATATACGGCATCACTCTTGGCTGGAAGCAGTGCTTAAACAATGGAAAAAACACAAACTTTGTCCAAAAACCTCTCATGTTTAACTGTTTTCCACTTTTTCTTTGGTCACTTTAGCCTTTTTGGCCAGGGTGAAGGGAGTATCTGCCATCAAACAAGAAGACAGCTGCATGTAACTACGACGGTGTTTGCTAGTTCACCTTACATGCATTAATGTAATAACGTGGTTAGCCTACTCAGCGTAAATTACACACGAACAACATTAAGCTACTCACGCAGAGAAGAACGGCTGCTGCTGCCATCATCATCCTCATCATTTCTGCTACACTGGCAGGGCTAGGGGCCAGGACTCTACTCTTCGTGTTTTTGGGGGATGTTGCTAACTCCGGGTCCGATAACAGGCACCACACCCGCAGTAGATGTGCTCGGTGTGAGGTCTTGCAGCAAGCTATCAAATACGGCGCATTTCTCGGCTTTTAAAAAAAACGTTATGCGTCGCCAGGTGTTTCATCGGATTCGAGGTGTTACCTCCTTTGACAGTATCACAGTATCAGCTTAAAGCACTTGTTGCAGGCTGCCGAGTTTGCATATTTTGCTGTGAAGTACAGCCATACTTTTGACCGCTTTGCCTTGGTCATTTTTAACCTGTAGCTCTGCTCTAAAAGAACGTACGTACCTGGCCCCGCCTACTATCCTCGGAAACGTAAAATGATTGGCTAGAATGTCAAAGGAGCTTGCAAAGAAAAGCGTCTGGACTTCTTTAAGTTGCTTGAAGACGTTTCACCTCTCATCCGAGAAGCTTCTTCAGTTCTAAGGTCAAATGGTGGAGAGTCCCAGATATAAACCTAGTGGGAGTGACCCCCCACAGAGGGACAGAGGGGAGGGGTCACTCCCACTAGGTTTATATCTGGGACTCTCCACCATTTGACCTTAGAACTGAAGAAGCTTCTCGGATGAGAGGTGAAACGTCTTCAAGCAACTTAAAGAAGTCCAGACGCTTTTCTTTGCAAGCTCCTTTGACTACGATGACCTGGATGACTGAGAACCTTCACAGACAGATTGGCTAGAATCTAAAGTGTATCACAGCTCAGGAAAAAAAAGCACCGAAATGTGCGCTGCTTTTCGGTCTGGTTACTACCGTTTATGTCAGAACGATACCGGTACCCATCCCTAGTTATGACCGTCTTGTCTGCCTTCTTTCTCAGGTCGTTTCCGTCAGATCGAGGTCTTGACAACAGTAGCGAACGAGTTCTTCCAGCTCTACAGTCAAGTTTCTGGGCAGCCGGTCCAGCGGATCAGCACTACGGATCAAGGTAATGACGACAACAACAACAGAAAGTCCATTGAAGGACTGTTTTAGTCTGGACCGGCTGAGCAGCGCAGAGAGTCGTGCACAAACACTAATCTGACTTTTACTGCTGTGGAGGATGTTTACAATAAAATGTACTTAATATATTACAGTGGGCTTATTTAACTGAAGTCATCAGACTAGAAAAACACTGATAAAAATCACTAGCTGAATAGTTGGGTAGCCCTATACTTGATACTGAAAGCAAAGTCCATATGGTTTTTAGTCATATCTGGTCAACTTGATGCTTTAACAAGGATCACTTTACATAATAGACGATGAACAGACATTTTTAAATAAGACATGATCAGCACCCTTGCCTCCTGACTAGGGATGGGTACCGGTATCCGGTTCTGACATAAACGGTAGTAACCAGACCGAAAAGCACCGCACATTTCGGTGCTTTATTTCGGTGCTTTTTTTTCCTGAGCTGTGATACACTTTGGATTCTAGCCAATCATTTTACGTTTCCGAGGATAGTAGGCGGGGCCAGGTACGTACGTTCTTTTAGAGCAGAGCTACAGGTTAAAAATGACCAAGGCAAAGCGGTCAAAAGTATGGCTGTACTTCACAGCAAAATATGCAAACTCGGCAGCCTGCAACAAGTGCTTTAAGCTGATACTGTGATACTGTCAAAGGAGGTAACACCTCAAATCTGATGAAACACCTGGCGACGCATAACGTTTTTTTTTAAAAGCTGAGAAATGCGCCGTATTTGATAGCTTGCTGCAAGACCTCACACCGAGCACATCTACTGCGGGTGGGTTGCCCGTTATCGGACCCGGAGTTAGCAACATCCCCCAAAAACACGAAGAGTAGAGTCCTGGCCCCTAGCCCTGCCAGTGTAGCAGAAATGATGAGGATGATGATGGCAGCAGCAGCCGTTCTTCTCTGCGTGAGTAGCTTCATGTTGTTCGTGTGTAATTTACGCTGAGTAGGCTAACCACGTTATTAAATTAATGCATGTAAGGTGAACTAGCAAACACCGTCGTAGTTACATGCAGCTGTCTTCTTGTTTGATGGCAGATACTCCCTTCACCCTGGCCAAAAAGGCTAAAATGACCAAAGAAAAAGTGGAAAACAGTTAAACATGAGAGGTTTAGGACAAAGTTTGTGTTTTTTCCATTGTTTAAGCACTGCTTCCAGCCAAGAGTGATGCCGTATATGCTCTATAGCTGCAGAAAAGGCTAACATTGTTATCTTTTTACAAAAAAAAACAGCTGAACATGAGAGGTTTTTGGACAAAGTTTGTGTTTTCCATTCTTTAAGCACCGTTTAAGCACCGGCACTGTTTCAAAAATACCGGTTTGGCACCGATATCGGATAAAACCTAAACGATACCCATCCCTACTCCTGACAGGTGTTTTTTTTTTTTTTTTTTTTTTTTTTTTGGTTTGTTTTTTTTAATAGTTTTTAATAGTTTAATAGTTATTTTAGTAGTTGTTTGACCAATATTTGTGTTACTCCAAAGTGTTAGTGATTTGGCTTTTTTCTAACTTTTTATAATTGTGTCTGAGAAGTAGAGGGAGGAGCAAAAGGAGGACGAAAGGGAGGAGGAGACGAGCAGTCTTCTCCTCTGAAGAAGAGGGACCCAGTAATAAACGCTGCCAAAATCCTCACGAGAAGCATTAGCAGACGCAACTTGTTCTCGTCCAACTCAGAGTCGACGGAAGCCCAAACGCCTAACCAGCAAATGCTAACCAACGGACATGAAGCTCCTGCTGACGCACCAGCGTCAGCAGAACAGGACGGATCCAGTACCAACTCTCACCACCAGGCAGAGGTGGTTAGCCCAAAACACATGCGCAAGAAAGACAACTGTCCCCTCGCGACAGTTACAGAGGAAACCAGTGGGGATGGAGAGACAGGTTCCCTAACAGACAACAGGTATCATTACTTAATGCATATAAACCAGTTTGAAGTTGTGGATGACACATATAGATCGATATTGAAGCCAGTGGTTCTCAAACTTTGTCAGACCTCAGTAATATCGGTCTGTCCAGTTAGGAATCATATTACATTGTGAATCCATTTCACCTGCTTTAGTACAAAGAACAGTGACAGCAGGTGTGATGGAGAGGCAACAAATGAGACAAAAGGGAAATACTTAGCAAGTGGTGCCCACAGACCATTTCTAGTTTTGCTTTTTGCTACCGTTAATCCTGTAGCAAATAAGATATTAGATGGTGTCCTGGGGATCTCTTTCCAGATCTGGATCAGAGCATTAGTGAGCTCCTAGACGGTCTGTCTCTGGTTTCAGATGCACCATAACATCTCAGATGTTCTCAATTGGATTCAGGTCTGAGGAATGTGACGGCTAGTCAGTGCCATCAGTTACTGTCATTCAGGAATTGCAGACATGAGGCTGGGCATTGTCCTGTACAAGGAGTAACCCAGGTGTCACTGAATCATCTCAGGTAATAGATGTGAGGATTGCATCCCCGCACATAACTGCAGTCAGAGTACTCCTAGCTAGCATGTAAAGATCTGTACCACTCTCCAAGAATAGGCTTCCAAAGACCATCATTAACCATCATAATCGCGCTGGATGATGATGCAGGCATCATTTCACATCTGGTATTTCTGGTATTCATGATTCAGTATTGACTCGTGGCCTTATCCCTTGCCCACAGAGACTCCTGCAGATTATCAGAATTAGCCTGTGCTTATTTTTTACTTCTGAGAATCAGATTTAAAAAAAAAAAAAAAAGAGCTAGTATTTTTTCTAAAATGCCACAATTTCTCAGTGCAAACATTAGCTATCTTCTACAGTGAATAAAATATGAGTTTGAGATTTGTGAGTCAACGTATTCTACTTTTATTTACATACAGAGTATGAACCCTTTTTGTAATTGGGTTTATAAATAGAAGTGACTAGAATGACTAACAAGAAAGTTTCCATTTAAAACTATTCCTCTGAATGACTTAAAATGTATTATTCACTGAATTACACAGAAGAAAAATATTTGTAAAGTACCTCAAATTTGGGATGTAATTTTTGTCATATTAGCATCCTGGTGCTACTCATAGCATCAGTGTTTTAATTCAAAACACGTAAGCTGCTGTTAATCTCTCTCATGTATTTATTAATAACCGATATCAGACTCTTCATGAAGTATGAAACTTCACTGCCAGCTTGAATCCATGCATCCAAAGCTGCAGTACTCATACATAAGCTCCCACTGTCCCAGTTTGCTCAGACGTCAAGCTAAGGTTATATAAATAACTGAATAACAAAATATTCTACCAGTTACTTCTCAGTTGACTAACTTCTACTTCCCATCAGACCTGAACAGCACACCACCGACCCAGACCTTCAGTCAACCAACCAGGGAACAGGGGAAGGCACTCAGGTGGTTAAAGAGGTGGAGAAAAGAAACTCCACCCCAGAGAAAGCTCCTCACACCCTGGCTCCGCCACGGCCGGCACATCTTCGCACAGAAAACGCAGACTCTTTTGAAATAGAGGAGGTACGGGTTTCTCTGGGGGCTTCATACTCCTTGGTCAAATTAGTGGGTGACCTCTTTCCATGGGCATGTTACAATGTTGTCACCAACTACTATTTAGCTGTTCCTGTGTTTGTGATGGTGTCCCAGGTAGAGCAGGGCGATATGGCCAAAAATATTTATCACGATATATATTTGAAAATTTGCGATAACGATATAACCGACGATATAATTGATGCGAGACAAAATACAACTCCACAACATTACTAGCGCAAAAAGACAACCTTCCATTTATTTTCACTTAAACAAGAAGCTGGTTTTTATGTACATTAAAGCTTTATAAAAATGTAACAGTGCAAATGCAAATTCCTTGCTGAAAGTTTAACCAAAAGGCATTTCCAGTAGAAATGGGCTGACATATCCTGAGCATAACCATGTATAATATCCACTGAAGTTAAAAAGAGGTGCTTTGCAACATTAAACTGCAGTGTGCAGTACGCATTTTTCGGACCATAAGGTGCACGGGATTATAAGGCACATTAAGCGAAACAAAGCAGTCAGATAAATCAAACTTTATTAAACTCATTCTTCTTGCTTCCTCCACTTCTGTACCATTGATTCATTAATGTTGAATTCTCTGGTAGCTGCTCTATTCCCATGTTGTTGCAGTATATTAATGACTAACCTCGTATTGTGGATGGATTATCTCAGTTGTTCTCCTGACTGAAGTTTGGTCCGTTTACAGCATCCTGCCATGCGATTGCATTTGTCTCTAACCATGAAGAACCTTCACGTTAACTTTTATAAGTGGAAAAGTGTTAGTGTTCGTCCTCCAGCTTCACTGTTTATGTTATGCTAACATAGCTGTGTCGCTAGCGATCACGTAGCACATCATTATATACCAGCTAGCCAAACTTCAGTAACCCTACAAACGTCACTGCTGTTTAGTTTCCTGTCTTCATTTATGTTGGAAGTGATAGCAGAGCTGTACGTTTGAATTTTTTCAGAAATCTCTCAGTCAGAACATGCAATATCATGCTTAGGTAACTAGCGAAACTAGCGAGCTAACTTCCGCTAGCTTCCTGCTAACTTCTAACTCCGTTAAATGTAATAACTTTTGTTTTCATGGATGCCTGGAAGTTAAACTTTATAGTTACACCTGGTAAAGCAGCAATGCTGATCGTTTTATTAAAGATGAAAGAATTTAGACAGTTTTTAACTCTAAGTGATGCTGCAGTGTTGTTTGACCTGAAGCATACGGAGTTTAGGACCCAGATTACTCCCAGATTTAAGAGCATCTTAGAACGGCCGCTTGCATGTTCTGCAAAAAAATGTGCTTTGTTGTGTATCTGACGGACAAACACCAAACCAGTTCCACATCACGGAAGTTGCACCATTTTTACAAACCAATTCTGGTTCATCTGTTTCACTCAACAATCGGCCATGTGCGTATGAAAACAAAGGCACTGCGCATGCGCGTTTTACTCCCATTCTATCGCGATATTTCATTTTCCTATCGTTGCCTAACATTATACCGGTATTACCGTGAACGGTATAATATGGCCCAGCCCTAGTCCCAGGTTACCAAAGCCATTTCACATTTACATGTATGCTGTCGGTTCTCACAGACTGGTTCCCTTGTAGGCTGTTAGCCAGTGGGCATGGCTTGGAACGATACTCTAGGATTCAAATTCATGCAAATAAAGACAAAAATCCTCTACTTACTGTAATACGCTGGCAGAAGTGAAATTTTATGCATATTTAGGCTATACTTTAGACCTCAGAACCAGCTGTTCACAACAGCTTACGTCATCGGGGGGGGGGGGTAAAAAAACAAAAAAACTCTTGAAGACAGAAAAGGGACACATGGGTGTCAGGTAGATGAGAACCCGTGTCCACTGGTCTTTGCAGCTTTAGAAAAACGAGCTTGTTGACACACGTTGCCTGAATCTGCTCAGTGAAGTGGAGTAGTTGGTAAAAAGCCTGAGCTTTTATTTAGGGGAAGGACTCTGTTCAGTTCTTTCTTTCTCCTAAAACTCAGCCTGTTTTTGTCCTGTAGATTAACGAAGACGAGGCTAACCCACACAGGACGTCTAGATCGGGAGGTGAGCGCTGACTTGAGTTTCTGAGTGACCTTATCGTTTCACTTGCATTTTTCCTTTAAGCAAGCAGATGGTCATGTTTGTATTCAGTGCTTTTCAGTAAAATGCAAATGTGTACTGTGTCTGTGAGGGCTGACTGACTGAATGCATTTCATTCCTTGTGGAACACTCACCAAGATACGTTTGAATAATACAAAAATTTCATTGTTTAGATCAGGGGTCTCGAACTCCAGGCCTCGAAGGCCTGCAGGTTTTAGATGTGTCCTTGATCCAACACGGCTGATTTAAATGGCTAAATTACCTCCTCAACATGTCTTGAAGTTCTCCAGAGGCCTGGTAATGAACTAATCATTTGATTCAGGTGTGTTGACCCAGGGTGAGATCTAAAACCTGCAGGACACCGGCCCTTGAGGCCTGGAGTTCGAGACCCCTGGTTTAGATCGTTTTACTTGAAAATGACGTTTTGAAGAAATCCACGGCTGAAATTTCACTTCTTAACATTTTATTGTCTAAATATCTGTGGACTTTTCTGTCATTAACACCGACTCCCTGTTAAGGTGGATTCTGTTAGAGCCCGTTATGAACATTGTTGTTTATCTTCATTGTCCATATAGTCACACCATTGTTTGTAAGAAGTGCGAGCCCATCTTTTAATCCTTAACTAGCCAGATCGAGTACATAAAACTATATATAGTTCACTGGAGTTCCAAATCAAACACTCCTATTGATGCTTGAATCTGATGATGCTTTAAATATGCAACATGATAAGATCTCATAGAAAAACATTGTTGAAATCTTAAAAGAACTCTTTCATTATAAATGGGGGGAAAAAATTGGTGGGGCTTTTTTATTTATAGGATTTCTAACAGAACGTCAGAAAGTTTTGTTTTAAATTCTTTAACTGCTTGGTAGTAAATCATGCAACAAACCAGTGGAGTGTCGTTTTTTTCCCCCAATTAAAATTCAGAGTTCAGCAGCTTCCTGCAGCCCTTCTTTATCTGCTTTGATCCACTTAAAAGCCTTGTCTTTCTTTCCATCTTAATGTGTTTTTATTCGGTATGAACTAAGAATCTCGTTTCCTTTAGACATAGAATTTCTACACAGCTTCTTGTTGCACGCTAACATGTTTTCTATGAATGATTCTGCTCTGCCACCTGCAGGACAGATCGGGTAATGCAGGAAGAAATAAAGCTGTTTATTTCCCCTTTCTCTCTTTCTAGTAGACCTCTCGAGGAGAGACAGCCTACAGTCTGACAGCAGCGGCTATGCTGAGGAGCCTTCTGCTGATCTCAACAGCCACCTTAAGGTCTGTTTGTTTGTTTCTCATTCTTTTTTTTTTTAAGTCTCTTCTGTGCATCCCTCCTATTTTTCTTTTTCATGACCGTCACCTTCAGACTTATTTGAAATGAATCATGAAAAACCAGACAAAACTTAGTCAAAGCAGGAGAAGAATCACAAGCAGCGTAATCAAATGTGGCCTAGAACGCTTATTTTATTCTCTTATTTAAAGAAAAAAAAAGTACTCCTATGTAATCTAACATAAATCAGATTTAGCAAGTAGGAACTGAGCATTCAGTGGTAAGAAAGCACCAATATAAATCAAGGTGTCCTGATTGAATAAAATAGCAGCTCTAATGACTTTGACTCTAATTGGAGACTAAAACGTGTGCAAGTAATACGTCTTTTGGTCGCACATGGGAATTTTGGATTACAAAGATTACTGCAGAGCACATTTCAAAAGTGCAACCATCAGAAAATTGCAACCACAAAAATTTAGTCACTGTAACCTGAGAATTTGATTTTGTAATGCTGTATTTTATGTTTCTACTCCTCTTCATTGTGGGGAAATACTATACCCTTTCACTATTAGTTATATATTTTTCAATATTTATGATTATTTGGGATTTAAGTATAATTTGAATTAATTGTAATCAGGTGCAGGTGAGTAGTGACAGCTGTGACAGCGAGACCACTGTGACGTCGCACCCTTCACAAGACGTGGCTACTCCCCTTGCAATGGACAAGCCAGCATTTGACCTGCCAGATGGTAGAGAGGAAGAGGCGAGGCCAGGTGAAGCTGCAGAGTCGGATCGAAGTAACGGCTCCAGGGAAGAGCACATGGATACAGAGACTTCAGAGCAGATTCCACAGTACACAGCTCACCATCTGCCCAGGAGCAGGCCAGTAGAAGTACAGCAAGATGAAACTTTGGGTAAGGAGAATGTTGAGAGATGTGACCGGACTGATCCTGATCCTGATCCAGAGCCTGAGTCTGCTCAGAGTATGCCTGCTGCAGAACAACAAGCACAGCCAGAGTCAAAGGAACCCCAACATGATTCAGAGCAAGGACCAGAGCACACTCAGAACCCGACAGAAACTGAAGGAGACACAGATACATCCACAGAGAAAACGAGTGGTGAGAACAAAGTCAAAGTAGAGCCTGTGTTCTTGGATGAAGCTGAATCACATTGTCCTGTGGCTCCAGCTTCTCTGGTCCATAGTGCTTTAGACCGAGCCAAACAGTCGAACCGTACAGCCTCCCAGAGACGTGGCATCTCCATGCAGAGGTCCTCTTCCTTGCCCTCTTCACTCCTTTCGCCCTGCAAGATTGTATCATCTGTCAGGATCCAGTTTGGGCAAGGCCTGGCGTCCTGCACCCAGCCCAAGTACTCCTTTAAATACACCCCTGAGCCTGAGGACAAGGAAGAAGAAGAAGACGGAAGAGAGGAGAAGGAAGATGAAGAAGTGGAGGAAGAACCAACCAACTGCCTGTCAACTCTGATCATAAATCCTGCCTGCTCATCTAGCTCCAAAAAAAAATCACCAGCTGTCTTTCCACCTAAGCCCATACCTCGGTATCTGATGCGGCCATCCTATTCCCTACAAAGCCCCAGCCCTCCTCCTGATTGGCCATCAGGAGTAAATGCCGAATCTTGGAGCACCCAGAGTGTTCCAGATTTGTCGTCCAATCCGCAGCAGCCTGGCCACTTCCAGCAAAACATGAATGCCTACCGAAACCAGCAAAGTTTGAATCCAGAGGAGAATCTGTTCTCTGATTCTCACCGTTCAGCTCAATACCCCTGTCCCAGTCCAAATCTTAATCAAAGATCTAACTCCAGCTCACATCCCTTCATGTCGAACCCTGCTTTGCAGTACACCCCTCCTCATCTACACGGTAGTCTTCCTAACCTCCACCATCACCACAGCCCTTCAGTGAACCACCGTTGTAGTCTAACCAGTCTCCTTCAGCCTTCAACTTCCCCAGGCCCCCAGCATGACAGCATCTCCAACTTGCATCCTCTTTCAACTCCCACATCTCCTCACCACATCCCTTCGGGTCACTTGCATCCTGGACCTTCTGGAATGTATCACCCGGTCTATAACCATCAATACAGTCACCAGCAACCCTACCAGCTCCCTCCTCAAGGCTCACAGTTTGGCTCGCCCTACTTTAGTCATCAAGGCTACAACCCGTACCTGTCATTTCCCCACTACACCCATCTCCATCCGACAGTGTCCCCAGAACACAGTCTGCATCCAGGGCTGGCTCCTCCTCCTGGCTTCCACATAGGCATGGGTTTGGCCCTTAGCCCAGGTCACAACCTCCATCCAGGGCTTCGTGATGCTAATGCTCCAGGTCCAGGACCCGGCCAGAGCCCATCTAGCACAGAGATGCAGCTAAGGAGAGTCCTGCATGAGATCCGGGGAACAGTTCAGAGTCTGGTCAGTCCTCCTCAGTCACACTGTCTTATCACCCTGTTAATTAAGGTTTAGTCTGGAGTTTGTAGTTCTTCTTCTTATTCGGAGTTTCCCTTCTTATGTTGTTATCGCTGTTCTCCTCATCTAGAACCGAGCCGATACTCCAGACATGTTCAGTGAGCCCAGAGCAACTCTGCCTAATCACCAGGTACCGTCATCTCCTCTGATGCCTGCGTAGCTTTCTCTATTTTGGCCACATAGAACGTTTGTATGTTAAATCAATAAAACAGTGTTTGTTCCCGGATATAGCCTTCAGTATTTAAATGTTGCTTTTCGATTCCACTGAAAGCAGCAAGTGTTTTTTGGGTTTTTTTTACTGGCTCATTATTTACATGTAAGAACCTTGTGTTCCATATTTACATATTTTCCATTGCATGACTGAAAACCTACACACTCTTAGTTTTCAGTGCTTGTTCTTCCAACCAGAAAGCGCTGGAGCAGACCGTTGTCACTATCAGTAAATGTGTGATTCACTGTGCGCCCGTCTCTGGTTTTAGACTTTGGCAGAGTTTCAGCAGAAGAGGCGGAGCCTGAACTTGTTCCGCAGTCAGATGATGGATCTGGAGCTGGCAATCATCCGACAGCAGGCTCCGGTCTACAATCACCTGAGCCCTGCTGACAGGTGACTCACAAAAGCAAACAGAAATGTGACGGTGCCGTGACACCGCAATGCAAAGCAAACCTGGAGAGTGTGTTTGTGTGTGTTTGTTTGCAGGCTGGAGTTGGAGCAGCTTCAATCTCTGAGGTCAGCGGTCAGAGAGGAACTGCAGGAGCTCGAACAGCAGCTGGAAGACAGACTGGAGCTGACGCACCGCACGCAGCACAGAGTAAATGCACACCAGAGGATTTGTGTAAAACAGCTATTGTCATGCTTTTTGTGTTAAATTCTGGGGGAAAAAACACCTGAAACATCAGATCTGTAAAATGGCACAAATATATGTAAAAGAAAAGTGTCATGGAAGAGTACTAAAGTACAGCGACACAACAAAGGACGTGGGGCTAAAAAGTCCCCACCGGCCCCCTCAGAATTAGCTAGGCTGGTATAAATATATAGTTAAAAAGGAGGCCTTTCATATGCTGTGACTTGTTTTCACCAGCCACCTAAGCCACATGAGGATACAGCACTTCAAAGTTTACCCCATTAAAAGTCATTAAATCAGTGCAGTTTTGCTACTGAAACTACGATATATTCCATGATACTGAAGCATAAACATAATATTTTATGTTTTTGCTAAATAATTTTGTACAAAAATTGTCAACTGATTCTGAGAGAAAAGGCAGAAGGCCTGTTATATTAGTTTGTTGTAATACTGCCATTGTTCTTTTCCTCAGGGTCTTCACAGAGACTTCAGTGTTGAAAGTCTGTCCACCGCCTCTGCGTTGAGAGCCATGGAGCCGGTCAGCGCGCGCACGCACACACACACACACACACACACACACACACACACACACACACGCAATGTTTTTGTTACATAAAGCTGAAAATACTAATGTCTTAACCTTTTCCTGCCCGTCTTTCCTATCTGTCCAGGTGTCAGACCTCCTCAGAGAGCAGCTCTTCCTGCAGTCAGAGATCGGCTCTGACCGCCACTCCTCCTACACAAACCCCTCCCCGAGGTCAGTCAGTCCAGTGAGAGAAGATCAAGGAGGAGGAGATGGCAAACAGAAGCAAGGAATGTATCGGGCATCGATTAATATAACCCCTGCGCCCCCTCCTCGACCCAACGTACACACTGAGGAAACTGAGGAGGAGGAGAGAGCCAGTGATGGAGCAGCATTAGCAGCAGGAGGAGGTGGCAGAGGAGAAGCACCAGAGGTGGAGGAAGGAGCAGCGGGGGAAGTCAGAGTGGATAGCCTGCAGCAGCTCATCAAAGAGGTAATGGTTTAAAGCAATTTATTCGAAGCCAAGATTGAGGTCAGGAAATTCATTTGCAGCTCAACTTTTTGGGATCACACTCTGGAATTCCTGCCCGACATATCGTAGCTTTCCTCTTTGTTAAGCGCGAGGACCAGCTGCCCAAACAATGTTGTTGACTCAGTGTTGCTGCTTCTGTTATTATGTTTATAGAGGAAAAAACATTTACAAATGAAGTTACAGATGCTCGTAGGTCTCACCAGAGACTGTAATTGCACTCTCGGCTTAACAATGATTAATAAATATTTATTAAAGTCAATAATAAGTCAGTAGCAAGGGGTGTGAAGTGATGCATGAATGCATTAGCAAGTGTGACGTGTGTGTGTTGTACATGGAAAACCAAACCAAATGACAACGACAACTAAACAAACAAAGCAGCGCGTGGCTTGGAGGCGGAGTAGTCACAAATCCATAGAAGGCGGTTTAAATAGTCCTTTAACATCGAGCAGGCATTCTGGACTACACACGTGTCCTGTATCTTCACATCCGGTAACAAGGAATCCAGGAGTCAGGCTACAATAGTAGATGTAAATTTAAACAAAAGTCTTTCGTTTTCTGTCTCCAACTATTCAGTTTACAGAGAAAAGCAGCAAATATCCATAAAACATTTTTTGTCCATGGAACCAAAGACCACGAACAAAAGATGTTTGTTTGTTTGTTTGTTTGTTTCCTTTGTTTCTGGCTACACAGTCAAGAGTTGAGCAACCATTGGCTCCCTATTAAATCCAGAATCTAATTCAAAATCCTGCTCCTCACATACAAGGTCTTGAGTATTCAGGCTCTATCTTATCTTAAAGATCATATCACTGTATCACCCCAAAAGAGCACTTCACTCTCTCACTGCAGGGTTACTTGTGGTTCCTGGTATATTTAAAAGTAGAATGGGAGGGAGAGCCTTCAGTTTTAAGGCCCCTCGTCTGTGGAACCAGCTCCCAGTTTGGATTCAGGAGACAGAAATACTCTCTATTTTAAATATTAGGCTTAAAACTTCTATTTTTAATAAAGCTGGATCGGGTGAAACTTCTCTTAGTTACACTGTGTCTCTTAGATACACTGAGCGTTTCTCCTTCACTCACCTTGTAGGTTCCTATCTAGATCAGATACTATGACACCATCAGGTTCCTACCTACTGCCCATCAATACGCTAAAATCATAAATCTTTGCAGTACATATAAAACACCGTATATAAAAACTGAGTCATTTTCATTTGATTTCCAACAGCGTTAGCATGGCAGATAATCTGCTGCTAGTTGCTGATTGCAGTGGGTGGAGTTGTCCTATAAACCCTTTCTTTACAGTGGCTCCACCAAGAGTTATTCCCTAAGTTTGACTCGTCTTATCTTTCATTTCATATTTCTTCTCATTTTTAGGAGATTCTTTTAAAATCGTCAGTTCTTTTCACACCTTATCTTATCCCCCTGTGCTCAACATTTCCAGAGATATAAAAGCTAGATAACAATAAAATGTTGTACTCAGTTTTCTGATTATATAAGGTGTCTTTGCATTAAAAGCTTAAATTAAAGGAGGATTCTCCACAACAATCTGAGGGATCAGGTCAAGTTTTTAAGCACTTTCACCTCTTCTGATTCTTGTTTTCCAGATTCGAGAGAGTGTGGCGCAAGAGGTGCGACGGGAGATCTTCAGCGAGCTCTTGGCTGCCGTTTCACCACGGCCGTCACCGCTACCCGCCAGGCAACCCCCCGTGTAGTCACAGCAACAGCAGAGCACCGCCCCTTTCAATCACAGCCTGAGAGACACCACTGTCTGTCTGTATCACTGTATAGCTGCGTAACACTGTGGAACACAATGTGTGTCTGGTACACTGTACGTCTCTAACACTGATGATGAAACATCACCTGTATGTGAATAGCCCCGCCCCCACCTGGTTGCATCTACTGTGGTGGTCTGATGCTTCTTGGCTATGGCACCCAGAGACATCAACGACATCCCTTCTTCCCTTCCCAAACTGTTGTGACCAAACAGCAGACGCACCTAACTACAACCACTGCCACTTTTGCTAGTTATGCTAGTTATACTAGTATACTAGTTTGCTCACACCTGCCAGTATGACCACTACTAATCCCAGTTCTGTCAAATCTCCTCTGATCCCAGCAGGAAATCAGATGACACTAGCAGAAGACATGTTTGGATAATTGTATTTAAAGAAATCATAGAGCTGAACTGTGCAGCTGCACATAATACTAATCACAATGATCTTGTCCGTGATCACCTTCAAAGAACAATGTAAGATTACTGAATGTAACCAACTGTGGCATCAGTGTTCAAAACCTCAGCAGTTAAAGCGTTAGTTCAGCCCAGTCGGCCACAACATTAGAACCACCGCTCATCTCGGTGCAGCGAGGACGTTGTGACAAGTGCACTGCAAACACTGCCAGGATAAACTAGGCTGCACTCCACAGCCAAACAACAACAGCAGAAAAGGATTTGGTGTCAGTGTCCTGGTGCCAGATACCACAGAACATCCCGGAGTTCATGCCCCCGTGGGTCAGAGCTGTTTTAATTACAATGATGGGCACCTAAAGCAGTGTTATGCAGATGGGTTTAATGAAGTGGCCGTTGGGTATATTTCCTCTCTTCCTGCTTTATTTTTATTTTTTTAAAGCTCTTGAATTTTCTAGAACGTCTGAAATTTTTGCTTCTGTTCCACGATGAGCATTAATTTAACTTAATTTTCTGCTGATCACAGCAGTGAAAAATGAAATTTAATAAATCTGAAAGTGAAACGGCACCTTGGTTACTCTGAATTCTCCCTGGACCTTTATTGGGAATATTTTTAGTTGTTTAAAAACAAAAAAAGCAGTGAAAACTGTTTCTGGGCATTATGTATCTGAGTATTTTTAAAGTTTTCAATTTCAAAGAGCCCATGTTATGCTCATAATATAGACTCATAATTTTATTTTGGGGGATCTATTAGAATATGTTTACATAGTGTGGTTTTTTTTTTTTACTTAAAACACATACAAATTTTTATATATTATAGATGACATCGTATTTACTCATTCTGCACATTCCTGCAGCTTCTCTTTCCACTGTCTAAACTGTTTCCAGCTACTTGTCCTCTGACAGCTGTCAGGGAGGCCAGTGTGTTAGACAGTAACAGAAGAACCGTATGAGCAACAAACATGTGAACTTTAATCTTAGTAACTTTCCAAACCTTACAAGTTCACACATAAGCTATACAACAGACCTAAAGGAAAGGTGGGGAAAAACAAGAACAACAGGGGCGCTTGAAGCATTTTAGTCCCGGGCTGTTCAGCAGTATATAAAATAATTCATGTCTGAAGAGCAGTTGCTTCTGACTTCAACTCTGTTTCACTTTGTCACATCGTGGAGCTGCTTTGTTTTTTTTTAAATCAGCTGGACGCTTTAAACATGAAGCAGCTGCTTCTAAGCCCCCTAAACAAACATTTGAAACATTTCTTTATGGTATGAACGCCACAGGTGAAACTCTTTGGTCCTACACAATGTTGGGGTGGAGCCAGAAAGTGGATATTTATCCTCAAGGAGACTTTTTTCTATTATTGAATTAGGCAGAATTGAGCCTTAAAAACAAGGAAAATGCCCTAACAACTATTAGGCTGTACACTGTTAGAGACTGTAAAGATCTGCATTCCTTAATCTTTAATAATAGTGCTGAATTCTTTCCACCTTAAAATGACTCATTCCATGCACATTTCACCTTAATTGCTTAAAAAGGGTTTAAGTAGACATTTAAGAGTTTCTGATGCATCATCATCGCCTCCATCATCGTCGTCATAGTCCTCCTGCTGCTCTTCTTTTTCTGGTTGTGTGTTGCCTCCTGCTCATCAGATCATCAAAGATATTGAACAACCTAACTCCAATCACAGTACTTTTAATAATAACCCATTTTATGTTCGAGTACACTAAGTTTTGTTTATATGGATAACCTTGCTGTCATGGCCTCCAGCTATTTAACAAAACACAAACAAAAAACACAAAACAAGCATTTGTATTTGACAGCTATGGAGCTGCGAGAAAAGGTGTTTTGTTTCTCTTTGGATGAGACACCAGCAGCTAGCCCCTTTTTCCAGTCTTTGTGCAAAGCTAAGCTAAAGCATCCTGTAAAATCGAGGAGTCTTTGCTTCAAGTGTTTTTGTTTGGGTTTATTTCTTTATGTCGATCATGCTCGAGCAGGTGGAGTCAGCGTGCAAAGTCATGAGATGCTTACGTTCTAGATGACAGAGCTTTCTGTAAGTTGTCATGGGGACCGTGATGATGATGTGGATGATGATGTATTGGCAAGTCAGAGGGAAGAGCTTAGCGAGATTTAGCTGCGTTGGCATGTTAGTTTCACTTGTGCAATAATGTAAACATATTTTTGATCATACGGAGCTCATCTGTGGATATCTTGTTGTGATCAATGCAAACCGCATGTCTTAATACAGATAAACCTGAAACTTGCTGCTTTTATTCTGGGAAATTTGAATCTTCTGCTTGATCACAGAAGCATTAATAACCAGTTGGCAAACCTGTTTTCTTTAGCATTAAAGCCTTTGTTTATGTGGTCGCTCAGCTTTCTGCATGTACCATTAGTTATTGATGAATACAAATGTAAATGTGGGAGCTGAATGTGTTTAAGGCATCCACGGCCTAAACATTAGGTTTTATTTTATTTTTAAGTCATGTCGTTGGCTTTATGATCTTGTCGTGATTACTTTGAACTTCCACGCATACTTGCATTAGGACTGAACTTGCGTCCTGAAAGCTGATCTTTGTGTGTATGGACGTACGTCCTTTGTCTTTGGAAACAATATATCTAAGGTCCAAGGTGCACTCCCTAGTCATGTGAAGCTTTCAGCAACATTTAGCATCAACATAATCATTGAGCACGTGGCTCAGATGTTGTCATGTGGCATAAATATTTAGTCCAGTCCAAACTGGTATGAATTAAACTGGTATTTGTCCTTTGATTCTCTTCAGACTTTACTGAATTTGTGTTTGCAGAAAACGTTCTCTCTGTGCTCGCTGATGAGAAATCCTTCACACACTTCTAATTCATTTTAATGTCGGACTGTGGGTGTCTACTCATTTCTGTTAATGTCTAATAATGATTATGTGTATTTTGTACTGATGTCTTAAATGGGATGCAAGGAGGGGACACTCTATAGAGATGAGAAAATAAAGATGTATTTATTTTCAGTACAGAGGAGTGGTGTACCGTGTGTTTGTGTGTGGACCTCAGAAGGATCCCATAAATACTCGATATTTAGACAGACAAGCTGAAAATTTGCCTGACAAAGACAATATTTTTGTAATTTTGCCACCAGCACAGTGGATTTGAAAACAAACAATTAAGATGTGATTGAAGTGTAGGAAATCAGCTTTACTTTGGGGATTGTTTTTTAAGATTTGCATAAATTGTTTGGGAATTATGCTTGGGAATTCCAGTTGGAACCAGGCAACTTGTGTTTACTAACACTGTGACTGCTGATAGAAGAAGCAGGATAAATTCTGAAGTGTACAGGGCTAAACCCTGTGCTCAGATTCAGCCAAACTCTATAGACAGCACTTCAGTGTAAATGGATGATGACCCAAAGCATGCTGAAAAAAAAAACACGTTTCTCAGTGGAAAGCAATGGGATATTCTTTAATGCCCAAGTCAGTCACCTGGGCCCTGTTTCAGGAAGCCGGTTTAGTGGAAAAACTGAGTAAGTATACCCTGAGTTAACGAAAACTCTGGGTTTTCGGTTTCACAAAGCGAGTTCAGCTGCAGCCTGAGTGAGTCACTATGACGACACACTCCGTGAAGCTAACCTGCCCCCTAGCAGGTTTACTACAACTAACCCTGACTGTCTCCGCCCCTTTGTCGGAAACCTGACAGTAGGAAGTGTCGGACATGGCGTGCCACTTCCTTGAAGAGCCAGTAGATCGTGAAGCCCAAATTCTCCGCAGAGCTCTCCGCCGGGAGAGAGTGATCAGAGCGCGTTTGGACATTTTATCATTTCCTGATGATTTTCTGTGCGAACGTTACCGTTTCTCAGCACAATCTATAAGTTATTTGGATAACATCCTCAGGCCATATATTACGCATGTGACACATCGTGGACATCCTCTCAGTTCTGTACATATTATTTGTATTGCACTTCGGTTTTTTGCAAACGGGAGCTTTCTGTACAATATTGGTGACGCTGAGCACGTTTCCAAGGCTACCGTCTGTCGGGCAGTCAGGAATGTTACAGTTGCACTGAAACGTCTCCTCGTTTGTGGTGTTCCCCGGTCATAGACCCACAAGATTTATCAAAGAGGGATGCCACAAAATTGCAGGTATCAGGATGACCAAAACTTAATTCATGATGTGGTGATACTTGAACTACTACTTAAATTTTACATTTATTTTCAGGGTTCCCAGGCGTGATTGGCTGTACAGATGGCACTCACATTCCAATCATTGCTCCTTCAGTAAATGAAGGAGACTATGTGAACAGGAAGTCTTTCCACAGCATTAATGTACAGGTACATAGTTCCCTGTAGCATGTCAAACTAACAAATTATTTCATCATAGTAATGGATGCTAATTTGTGTTCTCTGCACTGTGAAGATCATATGTGATGCTGCCAACATTATCACAAATGTGGAAGCCAAGTGGCCAGGCTCTGTCCATGACTCACAAATATTCCGTGAATGTACACTGAGCACAAAATTTGGACATGGTGAGTTGAGAATACTTTAAAATATATAAAGACCAATTGCTTCAGGGACATTTGAACTGAAGTGTACCCTTCTGTCTTAGGAGAGTTCACTGGCTACTTGCTTGGTGATAGGGGGTATCCATGTTTACCCTATTTGCTTACCCCTTACCCTGACCCTGAACCGGGCCCACAGCAGCGATATAATCTGGCTAATTGCAGGACAAGAGCCAGAATTGAAATGACTATCGGAATGCTTAAGGCCCGGTTCCAGTGCCTGCAAAGACTCAGGGTCACCCCAGAAAGGGCATGTGACATTATTGTGGCATGTGTGATTCTTCACAACATTGCCACAATTAGAGGAGAACACTGTCCTTCTGAACCAAACATCAGCAGTGATCCAAACCATGAACATCCTGACCCTCCCACGGACATACAAGATGGAAGCGCAGTCAGAGACACCATATGTCACAATCATTTCTTTTGACCCATCACCTCAACATGTTGAAAGAAGAATAAACAGATGTTTTGTTCAACTGGCTTTATTGGTCGCCTGTATTTCCTGTACACAAAGTATTAAAAGATGTAAACCTCATAAAGTGTCTCTGTTGCTTCCTCCTCTGTAACAGCTGTCAATGTTTCTTCATTATTTTCCTGTAGTAAAGAAATAAACAACATTGCTGTTCTACTGTACACTCATATAATCTGTGGAGTATTACTCACAACTGCATGTTGGTCTGGCTCAACAGGAGGCTGCACCAGATGCAGTACACCACCACCATCAACTGATAGAATATGAGGTTTACACAGGTCACTTATAACTTACAAGGGACCAAATGGCAATTAACAAACATACCAATCACCTTACACTTCATTGTCATTATGCTCTCAAAGACAACCAAGACTGAGGGAAGGCAAAATCAGTCGGAAAATAACTTCACTACAAAATAATCCATTATGGTAAAGAGTTTATCAAATGAATGAGTAGCACTGCAAAGGTGACTGTGAAGAAAGGATGTATGCACATCATGTATTATTTTGAATTTACCCCCTATGTAGGCACTTGTGTCTTGCGGGGTTATTGACTCAGAGGATGTCCCCGCAGAGATGCCTTCAGCCACAGGGCGCCCACTGTTTTGGCTGAGGGCCAACTGCTCAGCCTCTGTGAGTGGTGGTGGTGGAGGACCCCCACCTGTTTTTCGGGCCTCCGCTTTTTTTCTGTTGGCTATAACGGGTCACATTTGAGCATACAGAGTAAGCAAATATGTACTTGTAATGTGCTCAGATAATTTCAATAAGTGCTTACAGAAGGAAAATTAATGTAGCCTCTAACTGCAATTGATTTACATGGGACAAACAGACCAAGCACTATGGCTCATAATACAATTACACCTTACCTGTTTGGACTATATTTTTATATTTCATTTTTACTTGCTGCCAGGAACGTTTGGGGCCTGTTGGGTTGCACCTGCGCTCACATCACGTCACAAAATAAAATGTATAAAATAACAAATAAAATAACATGTGATAAAATAACGTGTTAAATGGGTGGAAATCCCTAGATCAATGTTTATATTAACACTCACGCATTGACTCTGTCGGCTATGTTTTGCCATGCATGCTCACTTTCTTTTGCAGCTGTGGCTGTGTTACTTTTTTCCGCGGAATTTGCATGTTATCGGCATATGCTGCCATCAGAATTTCGGCCTCAAGCGCTGTGAAATACATTGACCGCGCCTTCTTTCCCTCCGTCTCCATGGTGACTCGCTTAATCTGTGCTCCGCTTATCAGGGCTTTATGTATCCTCGTCCGCGCGCTTCACTTGGGGTTAAAGCAACTCCGCGTTGACTGAACTAATTGTTATCAGCCTTTCTGAAACCGAATATTCCGAGTTGGACAGTTCGGGGTTACTCAACCGTGAGTGTCGTTTTTCACTCTGAGTTTTCCAAACCGGCTTCCTGAAACAGGGCCCTGATCTCAACTCGGATTGTGCTATTTATTAAATACAAAACTAAATGCAGAAAGACCCAAAAATAAGAAACAACTGGAGGAGACTGCAGTAAAGGCTGAGCAGAGCTTCTCAAAGGAAGAAACGCAGCATCTGGTGATATCGAGAGGATTTACTAAAGGACAGATAGTTTTGTTTAAAAGATTGTGTTTAAAAGTATTGATTCAACTTCTTTAATCAAGTAGAAGAAAATCAATAAAATCAGGCTGTGAAATGTAATCTGAGTAGGAAAGTAAAAAGTAGGTCTTTGACAGACATTTCTACCAGCTGTTTCTGTGCAAACTAACTGAACGTCATATTATTTTAATATGATAATTATAAAGTAATACTACTTCAAGGCAACACAAACTTTTTTTAAATTTGAATACCCATTAATTACATACCATCGTATTCTTTCTGATATAAAATTACTTTCTTTCCTCCATCACAAAACAAGGCTGCGATGGCCGGGAATCGAACCCGGGTCAACTGCTTGGAAGGCAGCTATGCTTACCACTATACCACCATCGCTGTAAACACATCTGGAATCAGGCTTCTGTTGAGTCGTCAGTTTATATGGGTGTATACAAACAGCAGGAAGAGAAGAAGCATGACCAAAAATGTGTTTTGTTAGAAACCACAAGATTGTTTATCTTCTGTCAAATCCTACTAATCTTGCAGAGCTCCCTCACCAAAGTTTTGGGTTTTTTTGTTTTTGTTTTTTTTTTGCCTGAATGTGAGGAATTAATTGGGATTCAGCAGGTGGAGGAACTCAAAGGTTGGTTGTAGTGGCTCAGCTCAGAGGGGAAAAGAATCACTACTCAATCATTTCTAATGTGAGCTTCAAGAGATTTTCTTTGCATACAAGCTGCGACCAGGCGTTTAGGTTCAAATCACTTTGATGTCTTAAGGCCTGCAGTGCTGGGGAATTTAAACTTCCCTCAAATATGTTAAACATAAGGTAACGGGCCTGCTGTGAAAATGAAAGGAGTAAAAAGTACAGATATCCATGTTAACATTTAAGGAGTAAAAGTTAGAAGTTATCAGAAAAATAAAAAGTCAACGTGTAGGTACCTGAAAATTCTACTTAAGTACAGTAACTAAGTATTTGTATTTCGTTGCTTCCCACCTCTGATGTCCATGGGTTCTTGACTTCAAGTAGTCATTGACTGCAAAGGATTCCTATCCTTATGTTTAAAATGACGTTAGTCTGTTTAATTTGAGACTGAAACTGGGCGCTGTGTATATAAAAATCGATGTACTTCCTAGGGATGTTAACCTGCTATTGACAATGTGAGTCATTCCCATCACCTGGCCGACAACTGAAACCTCTGTGAGACCTTGCCCCACCCCGCCATCATGTGAGCTGTTGATGTCACATAAATGTGAATAGACTTAAACAGTGGATGCCGTAGACGTGTCCACAAATGCAACACAGGAGGACAAGACTCAGAGGCACACCTGCAACACCTAAGAAAGGACACGCTTCCCAGGATCCCAGTGTTCACATTTTGGACAATGACAATTGGTTTAAGAGAACAGTAAATGAGGCCGTGTATGTCCACTATGATCGACCATCTTTGTGGGTTATGACACCTCCAAAGGGACAGCCCTCCCTAGAAAACTAGACAAAACTAGACAGTTGATCTATAAATGACAAAGCCTCTTGGATGATAAGTGAAACATCCTCAAAATATCTAAAGAAGTCAAATTGCCTTCTTTTTAAGCTCTCAATATTACTGGCCAGTAAGAAGTATTACTCACAGATCATCAGGTTCTGCACACTTAGTAAAACACCTTTTTTCCACCTTAATCTTTCCATGGCCAACTCAATCACCTGATATCAGCTAAGCAGATTGTGCTATTTAGTTATTAAATACAAAACTAAATGCAGAAGGACCCAAAAATAAGAAACAACTGGAGGAGACTGCAGTAAAGGCTGAGCAGAGCTTCTCAAAGGAGGAAACACGGCATCTGGTGATATTGAGAGGATTTACTTAAGCACAAGTACAGATAGTTTTGTTTAAAAAGTACTGATTCAACTTCTCTGCTCAAGTAAAAGAAAATCAATAAAATCTTTTTACAATAAATTGTTATTTTACTTTGAATACCCATTTATTGTATACTATCGTCTTCTTTCTGACATTAAACAGGTTTGTTTTCCTCCCTAATTGCTCTGTCACAAAATGAAGCTGCGATGGCCGGGAATCGAACCCGGGTCAACTGCTTGGAAGGCAGCTATGCTTACCACTATACCACCATCGCTGTAAACACATCTGGAATCAAGCTTCTGTTGAGTCATCAGTTTATATGGGTGTATAAAAACAGCAAGAAGTAAAGAAACATGACCAAAAGTTGGTTTTGTTAGAAACCACAAGATTGTATATCTTCTAATCTTGAAGAGCTCCCTCACCAAAGCACAGGCCTTGGTTGGGAAATAAACAGATGTGGCAAAAGCAAAGACATTCTTTAGTTAAAAATACAGATACTTGTGTTAAAGTTAAGTACCGATCAATTGTTTTACTCAAATAAAAGAAAATCAGTAAAATCAGGCTGTGAAATGTACTCCGTGTAAGAAAGAAAAAACTAGCTCTTTGAAGGACATTTCTACCAGCTACTGTTGTGCAAAGCTAACTAAATCTCATGCTATGTTAATATATAACAGTAAAATAATGTGAACACAACTCAACACATTTTTTGTTTTTTGTTTACCTGAATGTGAGGGACTAAGTGGGATTCAGCAAGTGGAGGAACTCTAATGCTGTGGTTGTAGTGACGTGGCTCAGTTCAGAGGGAAAAAGAATCACTATTCACAATCATTTCTAATGTGAGCTTCAATAGATTTTCCTTGCGTACAAGCTGCGACCAGCTGACCTGCTGCTCTTTGTGAATTTACACAACTGAATCCCACAAAATGTAAGATGTTTCATGAGATATCCTAGTTGACTTCCATTCCCTATTATACCGTCTTTATATACAGTATAAAGTTAGTGGAATTCTGTGAATCAATCATAAACTTACATTTAGATGAATCTCTGCTACCTTTTATGTAACGTAAATATGACCATGAGCACCACAGCCTCTGTGCCCCAGTCACACACACTGTTCTTTACTTTAAATCCCATTACTGCTAGCTAACATGTTTATCCTGCACTCAACTGCTAACACAAAGTTAGTATACTTAAGTTTGTTTTCCTGGACTGTTTCACAACTTCATATCATATACAAAGCTAATATGCCATTCAAAAAAAAAAAGAGGGCATTACATGCAGGTTTTAAAATTTCCACTTTATCAAATACCGCTGAGCAGTACTTGCCTTTTGGTATTCTTCCTGTCTTCTCTTCCTTACATTGCTCTCCATCTCTGAGTGAACTTAACTCTTATTATTTTCTCTGCCAGTTTTACCGTTAGCAAGTGTGTGTTTGCGTGTTGAGCTTTTATAAATTTTGTGTTTGAACTGAAACACGTTACTCCTTTTATGCTCCTCTTTAGTAGTGCTAGCTAGATGCTTAAGTACCGCGGAGACTACGTCATCGTCGGGGGCCTTTTAAACCCGAGCACACTGCTATAAATAACTCAGAAACTATGTGTTTTTTCCTCTTTCATCTCTGTATGCAATAGAGTGATGGATACACCAACAGGGTTGTATTTTATGTGTTATTATTCCCTCCGTTTAGGCTCAAATCGTTTTGATGTCTGAAGGCCTGTGCTGGAGGATATAAACTTCCTTCAAATATTTTAAACATAAGGTTTAAAATATTTATTTAATAGGATTGGGGCCACTGGGAAAAAAAAGTGCGCACGTCTTTTTTTCTTCTTTTCCAGAATTCTGAGGAAAAAAGTCAACTGTTTACAGTTGTTGTCTTGTTTTCAAGCAACTGGCCCGTACTTACTCAATTGTACACACACAAAAGAAGTTTGTGTGTGTACAATTGAGGACATGAAAATTAAAAAACAACAACAAAATGAAACAATAAATGAACAAATTTCATGTGTACAAAAGGCCATGTGTGTTTATTTTATTTTATACACTTTATTTCTTGTGTTACAACTTTATTTATAAATGTTAAATCCTGAAACAAAGTTAAACTGGAAAAGAAAAATAACAACAACAAAAACAGTAAACCAAACTTCACAAGCTGCGTTTATTGTGAAATCCGGAAGCGATCTGTCACCCGGAAGTAATGTTGGTTATTATAGGAAGTTTTCCGCCAGACGAACGACAGTGATTTAAGGAAAGCCGGGAAATTGCATGGTAAGGACATTAAAACCCAAACAAAGCAATTTAGCTGGACAGACCTTCTGTCAAAGTGTTAAGGAAATCAAATCTTAAAGGTTTTAGTGACAGCAAATAGTAGCGAGAAGCTTAGATCGCAGTAGCCGAGACAGCATTAGCACACAAGCTAACTTTAGCTCAGCTTAACACACATGGCGATAAAACTGAGGAGTTGATTTGAAAAGACGTTTTAGTAACGCGTGGTGTTGCCGTTTCAAGAAAACTTCCCAAAATGTGTTTAATCGGCTATTAAGACGTACAAACTTGATCATTTGGTAATATTTACCTCAGGAAATGCCCAGTTATCATATTGTTACCTCTTCCGTCCGTTGGCAATGAAATTTTTTGACTCTCAGTACGGCGATTAAACATTACCAGGAAGTCATCGTCCCTCTTATTTTATCGTTAATCACTTACAAAACGGCTAATATACAGTAAATGTATCCTTTGTTCTGCATTGAGTATTGGTGATTTCATGTAAAGTTTATCTGGAGCAGACTAATGTCAGATCAACAAGTCTGTAAACCGAGTCTTTCGTAGAAATACGTTAATCGTGTCAGAGTACTATGTCAGAAAGTCTCATAAAATCTTATTAACTCATCAACATGTTTTTTTCCTAATGTAACGGGGTTTGTAGAAAAAAATGTTTCTTTAATTGAAACCTGCATTTTTCCTATCAAAGTGAATGTCTTAGTTGTCTTTTTTCCTCCCTTCCAGGTATGGACTCTGCAGACAGAAGTCGAAGTCCCAGTCCTGCACAGAGAGAAAACAGTGGTGAGTAAATGCTGCTGTTAACCCTACACTTAATGTTCTTGTAATAAGAGTCGCTTTAATCTCCATCCGTTATACTTGAGCAATACGGTGCTGCAATCATTAGCTGTCACCTCACAGCAAGAAGGTCCTGGGTTTGAATCCAGCAGCTGGGTCTTTCTGTATATTTTCTCTGTACCCCTTGCTGGGAACTCTGGTGTACTTCCACCCGTTAGACCTGATTTAGATTTCTGCGGTGAACCTTTGTAGCGCTAACGACATAATTTACGTGTTGTGTTTGTGCTGGTACATTAAGTCTAAATTAATGTGTGGGTGTGTGTACATGTTTTTCATTCGGTACCAGTTGATATAAACAAATAAAATACACGGACCTTTTCCCTCCAGTTTTGTAGTGGTCATTTTTTTTAAAGGCAAATATATTTGTCTCAAGTTTTTCATCTTCTTTGTACATTCCTACACGTCCATTTTAAAAGTTTTGGCAATTTCCCATCAGGAATTTGCTGACATTTGTGAGTCCTTATATTGATGCTATAATTATTATCTGTTATGTTGAGATGATGATTGTTATTCTCTCACTGATAAATTCAAAAACTGCAGTGAAAAAGTAGCCTGAAATGCATGAGAAGAATCTATTGGTGCAACATGTAATTAGGTTGCGCTGTAGGGTGCATGGTACGAATGGTAACAGATAGATGTGTGTTTTTGTGGTTAGCTGGTGTCCATTTTATTTGTTTAGTTGTTTGAGTGTCCTTCACCTACGTGGCCACCAGACATATGGATTAACAAGTTTCGCAAAGTTTGCGGTTATGACGTAGCTATTGAATAGTCATAGTCCAAAGCATAGGTCTCCGGTTAGCCCTGTGAGAGACTGGTGACCTGTTCGATGTCTACCCTGCCTTCTGCCCCAAAGTATCCCTAAATTGGGTAAGTGGAAGAAGAAGGATATATTGAATGGATATACTAATACTGCTCTTGATCTGTTTTTCTCTTTGCAGGACCTTCAGAGAATGAGTCTAGTCCAGCATCGGGCAGACCCCAGCAGGCTGGCTCAGTTGAAAGAAGCCCCAATGAGCGACGGTCCCCTCAGCCAAGTCCTGTGGACCGCAGGCCCTCCAGGAGCCCATCCTCAAGCAGTTCAGACAGCAGCAGCAGCAGTGATGAGGATGAACATCATTCATCAGCACTGAGAAAGATTCGAAGCAGCGTGGCTCAGATCAAAGTAAGAAATGTGGCTTTTACTAGTCTGTCACATTTCATAATGTACAGACTACTACGGTAGAAATGGAAGAATCGGGTGCTTTCAGACAGTTACAGAGGGTGAAACATATGCTGAAAGCCTTTTTTTATATTTCTAAATATATATATTGTATATTATAATTCCTCATCAATCAAAAATGTTGAGTTTGGAGTGAGAAACGCCATTAGTAGTAGGTGGAGTAAGTAAGTTGATTTCCCCAACTATACCGAACAATAGTTGAGATTCACGGCAGTAATAAAAATTATCCAGCCAAAACAAGAAATTCAGAAACACCAAAATCTTAAAAAGTTAATGCAGTCAGATGCTTTGGTCAACGGAGTTTAGTGATCCATGTTATGTTTTAGATACTGTCCAAAGAAGAGTTCAGGAACTGACAGTATTTATTCAGTTGGTGTATTTTTGTGTGGAAATGGGAACTGAAGCATTTTGTTACTATTCTTGCCTAAAAGTGATCTTGAATGTCAGAATAGTTTTGAATAAAGTACCTGAAGAAGAGGCTTATTTACTTGATTATGTTGCATTTGAAAATGTGGCTGTGCATTAGTCTGCACGTTGCACAGTAGATTATTCAGGCTGCAGTTCTGGACAGCTGGTGTGAAAAACTGCTTGGTCTGAAGAGATGGTTACCATGAGAACAGGACCCAGTTTAAGCTTGAGGCACCGATGTAAGACACAGTAGCATGTTTAGTGTCAGCTGGCCTGATTTATGAGTGCATCCAGTGAAGAAGACACTGAATAAAGATTTAACTTGTTGACTGACAGAATCACAAATCAAAGAGGACTTTGTTTCCATTACTGTCAGCTTAGACACGAGCTCCCCAGGTGCATACAGGCTTTTACTTGATGCAGGACCTGAGGCAGACCGACTTCACATTGCTGGGTTGTCTCTCTTTTTCAGCTCAACTCAAACTTTTAAAAATGACAGCTTGGTTTTGTGCTGCTCTGGTGTTCTCCGTGTTGTCCAAATCATTCTTGCATTCAGATTGTTCCAAATCATTTTAACACATGAAAACTTAAAAAAAATAATGCTGTCACTGGGCTTATTTGTTGTTCCAGAGATCAAGATCAAGATCCAAAGAGCAAGACAGATCCAGGTCCAAGGAAGAAGATCGGTCCAGATCCAGGGATACGGACAGATCCAGATCCAGAGAGAAAAATAGATCCAGAGAAAGAGACAGAAACAGATCCAGGGAAAAGGACAGATCTACATCTAGAGGGAGGGCGAGATCAAGATCAAGATCCAGAGGACAGGACAGGTCGAGATCCAGAGGAAGAGAGAGGTCGAGGTCAAGAGGACGTGACAGATCCCGATCCAGGGAGAGGGACCGTTATGACAGAAGACGTTATGCACGGTAAAGGCAGCTTTTGTGATTGGCTTGTGTTCATTTTAGCACCGATGTGGCCCTTAGTCCATATGGGTTAACAAGTTATATATATATACATACATACATATTAGGGCTGTACGATATATATCGGATGACGATATAAAAGCATCTATTGTTTCATTTTACACTATCGTTTGTTTCGTGGTGTCACAAAACAAAGTTTACGGCAATATTTTTTCATGGTTTTGATGGTCACTGTAGTGGCTATATTAATTTCTTAAAGTTCTCTCTTTCTCTTATATTTAATATAACCACACTACGGACGGACAAGCGGCTGTTTTTATGCGTTGTCGTTAGCAACAACAACGGTAGCACGTCTGGTTGTTTATTTTCCACATAAACCTTTCACAATAAAGCTCAAGATCCTGTTGAGACATTTCAAAATAAACGGAATAACATGAAAGAGTATGTAGAGTGTTTTTACGGATGAGAAGTAAAAAAGAGCCGCCAGGTGCTAAAAAATAAACCTTAGACTCAAACGTTAGAACAGGCTTTTCCCCGCAGCACGCCGTGTAATAAATGCTCACAAAGAAAACGGTGGCCGTTACAACTTATGTCTAAAAATGTATCGTTTCATGAATCAGTTAAAACACTCGACTACACGACGCCCAGCTGGAAACACTTCACGCATGTCGAGCTGCCCGAGATTCACAGAACTGACAGAAAATGTTAAATTTTTGTGATTTATATTCGATATCGGACGATGGATGTCTTATATCGGGATATGAGATTTTGGTCAGATCGCACAGCCCTATTAGACATTAGATTCCCAGCTGCTTGGCAACTTTTATAAATCCTGCTAAAACGAAAACTTTAAAAATCCAATTCAGCATAACGGTGTTGATATGATTTGGTTTCTCTGGATTAATCAAGTCATATTCAGACCTGAGAGTTTTTTCTTTTAAGGAAAAGTGTTACTTAAATAAGTAACCTGCTCCTTTGTTTCTTCTTTGCTGCAGGGATCGCTATGATGATCGGCGCGATGACAGAGATGGCCGTTTTGACCGACGAGCCAATCGAGAGGCTGATTCAGATCACAGGAGGCGGGGTCGCTCCGCTTCCCCTCTGGCTGACAGGGGACCAGCTGCGGCCAATGAGCCGCCAGTCAAAAAGAAAAAGGAGGAGCTTGATCCAATCCTGACGAGGACTGGGGGCGCTTATATTCCTCCCGCTAAGCTGCGCTTGATGCAGCAGCAAATCACTGACAAGAGCAGGTAAGAGAGCATTTCAGTACTTTAATCCTATACACTAAGATTAGAAAGTGTCACTGGAAGCTGCAGTCCAAGTCCAGGTGTGAATGTTTTGAAATGTTTATACACTAGAAGTGTTCAAACACTTTTTTTCTTTTTATTCTGTTGTGATACTTGGACACATCACCATGTCAAACTATAAACTGTTCCTGCACCTAACTGCATAACAGACAGTAGTAAAACAAATCAGATTAGTTGCATTCATTACAAATGTACCTGCAGTAAAACTGCAGTTTAAAAAAAAAAAAGCTGTTTATTTAAAGAACTGCATGTAATTGATGACACCCTGTCTGTTATACAGCCTGGCCTATCAGAGGATGAGCTGGGAAGCTCTAAAGAAGTCCATCAACGGTCTTATCAACAAAGTCAACGTATCCAACATTATCAACATCATCCAGGAGCTGCTGCAGGAAAATATCGTCAGGGGAAGGTGAACACACACACACACACACACACACACACACACACACACACACACACACACACACACACACACACACACACCAATGAGACGTCAGTGTTAGATTTTCAATGACCTTTGAAGTCAAATGGAGTTTGTTGTATCTGTCGGATGAGAGTGAAAATGCATTCATTCGTGTACATTTTACGATAAGGCTTTGTGCAGCAGAGGCCTGTAATTTTTGCACAGACATCAAACACCTTATTAGCTTCAAGTTTCCAGATTAGCGTGATTGATTAAAGAGAGTGAAAAAAGACCTTCGTGACTGACGCACTCCCCGTAACTGCTTCTTTGCCTGTCAGGGGACTGCTGGCTCGCTCGATACTGCAGGCTCAGACGGCCTCTCCCATTTTCACTCATGTCTACGCTGCTGTCGTTGCCATCATCAACTCAAAGTTCCCTCAGATCGGAGAGCTGATCCTTAAACGTCTCATCCTGACTTTCAGGAGAAGCTACCGCCGCAACCTCAAGGTACCCATCTGTCTGTCGCCGTTGATTAGTGATCCACAAACAGTGATAGTGAAGTGTTACTGTCACACGTAGACGCCCAGATACTTATAACATCTGAACATTGAAGTCCAGGACTAGTAAACAAGATCATCTGACCAATACACACTGCAGCACTTTAGAAACTTATTGAGGCTGGATGACCCTGTGCGCAGTCTGTTTAACTTCCAAAGGCTCACTTTTGTGTTTTGAAGGACGGTGACTTTAGGAAAATTACAGCAGAAGACAAAACATTAATAACACCTAACAGTCATCTTCATGTCATTCTTCTCATAAAGACAAAGAATAAGATGCCTCCAAATGATGCACCTGTCATTCTGGTATTAAAAATATAACTTTTTATATCTTGCCACTGCTAAACACAGTGACTCATGAATAGCATATCATATATAAATCACAGATGCTGCATGTGGAGGAGATGATCTGATTAGATATTAGAGCACCTTGCTGCTTTCATTTGCATATTAATGACTAAAATTGATTACTTTGGAAACTTCTGTCTACAGTATTATAACAAACAGCAAGCGCTGTGAGCATGTGTGTTATGGTGGGACATGAGGCAGTTCAAATGTCTGTTTGACCTTCATCAGTTGGACTTTGCATATTCTACTTTTTATGCTTGTTTTTGCGTATTACTGGAGTAAGAGGCTAAAAATAGGCCTCCTTTTCTGTTTATTAATTTGAGAATAGGTTTTGAATGAGAATCAGTCTGAATCTAAAAGTCCTTTCTCAAGTGACAGAGGTGGAAATGTTCCAATTTGAGCAGACTGATGCCGCATGTGTCCAAATTACTGAGATAAAAAAGAAACTGGATCTAAATAAGAGAAATAACTGGCAGTGCTGGAAGCTTGTGAACGCAGTCCAGAGTGTGTTTCTACCTGCTGTGGATAATTTTAGTATGATCTCTTGAAGGCTTGAACAATCTGTACAAAATTAAATTGTCTGTAACAAATACAGGCAGAAATGTCTTTTTTATGACACTGATATTAAATGTGTTTGAGTAATTATCAGCAGTAGTCATGCATTAAAATCTTCATCTTGTTTTCTAGCAACAGTGCCTGACCGCGTCGAAGTTCGTGGCTCATCTCATCAACCAGAACGTGGTAGGTCCCGATTTCAAAGTTAAATACTGACCGAGGGCTCGAGGGTTGACGTCCAGATTCTAATTGGGTGCGTGCTTTTTCTGTCCCTTTCTGCTCTGATGTCACTCGCCTTCAGGCCCACGAGGTTTTGTGTCTGGAGATGCTCACTCTGCTGCTCGAGCGTCCAACTGATGACAGTGTGGAGGTCGCCATTTCCTTCTTGAAGGAATGTGGTCTCAAGCTGACCGAAGTGTCCCCTCGAGGAATCAACGGTACGCTGAAGCAGCAGCTTTATAACTGTCTCTTTCTTCATGGTGGGAGGTGATGGTGTAGGCTGAGCTCTTTAATTAGAACAACAAATGATAACAACTTAAAACTTTAAATTGCAGCCATTTCAAACATGGCTGAGCCCTGAAAACTGGAGAATTTACTTTTGCCTTTGTGATTTCACACAAAAAAGTGGCGTTTTCTTGCTTCATTACAACAGTATTAACTGCTAAGAGACTTTATTTCTCCTCGCGTTGTCATCTCTTTTCTCTTGAAATACTTGTGAGAATTAATTTTTCTGAATTTCAGAATTCAGAAAGTTTATGCACATTCTCCCTGTTTCTCTTTCCAGCCATATTTGAGCGTCTTAGGAATGTCCTCCATGAGTCGACCATTGACAAAAGGGTCCAGTACATGATAGAGGTGATGTTTGCTATCAGGAAGGATGGTTTCAAAGATCATCCAGTAATCCCAGAAGGCCTGGATCTGGTGGATGAGGATGACCAGTTCACTCACATGCTGCCGCTAGATGACGAATACAACCCCGAGGACATCCTCAGTAAGACCTGAGGGAGAGTGGGAGGAAGGGAGGAGTCATGGGACTTTTCAGAAATGTTTACACAGTCTTTGTGTGTTTGTTCACTTAGATGTATTTAAGATGGATCCAGACTTCCTGGAGAATGAGGAAAAATATAAAACTCTTAAAAGAGGTAAGAAATCATCACACTCTGAACTGTCCAATCACCTGTCTGCTCGTTTACAGCTTAACCAAAGTTTGATGGTGCATCATTTCAGATATCCTGGATGAGGGTAGCAGCGATTCAGGGGAGGAGGGAGATGGCAGTGATGATGACGACGATGATGAGGAAGATGAGAATGAGGAGGAAGGAGATGGTGAGACAAATACGTTAATCTGCTGAGGCTTAAACACTTGGCCTGTGAAAACAGTTGTATTGATATCTGATAAAATAACACAGTGATATTTATTTTAAACATCACAAATAATAAATAGTTAGACTAAAGACTTTTTTGAGAGATGGTATCATGAAATAACCCCCAAGTCTGTTCCATAATAAATTATTTTTACATTTTCAGAAATATAATTTATAAGCTTGAAAATGGAGGGAGATTCTGACTCCAGGGCTGTAAGCAAAGACAAATATCTAGGGCAATATAGCTTGATGTTCAGCCCAGATTCAGCTTTAGTGTAACCAGCTAACAGAACTGTTGTACTGAGGATCTTTCTGTAATTTCCAATTATCTGTCATGCCTTGGACAGTCCAGATTATTTTCACTTTTAAGGCTTTTTTTCTCCAAACACAGCAGAGCTCTGTAAAAGGAGTTGGCCAGCTTGCTGAGAAATTTGTTTGGAGTTTTTTGCCTCCAGACTTTCATCGAATGGCTCATTACCTCTTGGAATATTTAAAACAATTAGCTGCCAGTAAAAGCAGCGGAGTAATTTTAATACATTTTTTTCCTGTGACTGCATTACACTAAAAGCATTAGCACTAACTAAATATAGTTCTGAGTACAGCAGCTACAGGAGAACGGACAGTAAAGCATTTAAAAACATAACATCAATGAGTCAATGAGCATTTTAGGCGCTGCTATGCTGTCGTTTTTTTCCTGCCCAGGAGTGACTATATCTAAACAAGAGTGTGCTAGCAACCTTCATCCATAAACTGTATGGGTGTTACACAAACAGAAATACCTGCTAGTTAATTTGGTTAAATTAATTTCAGCTCCGATTAGCAAAAGTTGTTAAAAGAAAGCAAACTGCAGCTGACTATCAAACTGAAGAACCAGACCACAAATTTTTAGCCTGGACTTTATCCAAATGTATGAGTTACAAAAATAATACGTAACCTATATATGAACCGTTATTATACCACACTGTAAATATGTTGTTTTCATGTGTGAATGTGGCCATTTTAACATGAGTCACTGACTCACTTTTGGTGGCACCTTTGATGTAACTAATACCGTTACATCAAGACAAGTAATAAGCAAGTAATTACTAAGTTTGAGTATTATTAAAAGTAGGGCTGCCACAAACGATTATTTTGATAGTCGACTAGTCACCGATTATTTTTGCGATTAGTCGACTAATCAGATCATCATCCATTGGACATACAGCGTACAGCTTATTGCACCAGCAGCATCTGGTCTTATATAACTATCATTAGCTTACAGCTTGAAGTGTTTGTGCTAACTAAAAATAAAGACAAGATGGTAGTTTATTAATTTTTAATGAAATTTGCAGATTGTTTCGGTGAAGTTTAATAAACTCCTTGCTTTCTAAAATATAACAGGACACCGGAGTATATTCTCCAGCGTCTCACACTTCTGATAATCAGCTGTCTGCTTGACAGTTTTAGCTGTGCAAAAACTATAACTTTAATCTCAGCCAAACCGATTTACTCAGGAACAAATAAAATACTAAAGAAAGCCAAACAATAACATTTTTAAGTTATCTAAGTGACTTATATATATGTTTAACCTGACTAGCGAAAGACGGCGGTGGGTTTGAAAACGATTTGCCGGGAGTCCGGTGTTCTCACGGCTCTAGTTAGCCTTGCCCCCGCCTAGCTAACGAGCTAGTGGGTAACAGATCTCCGAAAACGTCGGAGCGCTTTTGAAAATATGTGGTGTCTTGATAAACTGAGCAGATATTTGAGGTTTACACAGCTACATTCTTGCCTGAAAATATGTTAAACGTTTATTTTGTGACCCAGAAAGAATAATAAGAGTAAAGTTAAAACTAACTAGCTACCGCCATTGTTGACAACTGCGCTGGGCTGCGCTATGAATTCTGGGACACAGCTTCTTCTTCTTCGGGGTTTAACGGCAGCTGGCATCCTTGTACATGCAGTGCTGCCATCTTCTGTTTCAGTCCGTTATTACACTCTTAAATCCTACTACTCATTCCTGCGTCCTTTGTGATCTTACAAAGCTTCAAACGATGCGTCGACTATTAAATTAGTCGTCGACGATTTTAATAGTCGACATAATCGTGACTAGTCGACTAATCGTGGCAGCCCTAATTAAAAGTGAAGTGCATGCTGTGTGACCCCAATTAAACTAGATTACTTGCATCATTGGTTCATGTAAATCCTATATTGCACTAATGAACGATAATTACTCAGGTGACATTTCATTAAGAACTGATTGTGTTTACATTGAACTATTTTGATTTTTAAACATTTTTCCTGTTCTGATTTTAACACATTTAACACATCCAATCAGCTCCCTTTTAAAGATGACCTTTGTGTTTGTCTCCCTCTAAGACGAGAAAGTCACCATCTTTGATAAGACAGAAGTCAACCTGGTTGCTTTCAGAAGAACCATCTACCTCGCTATCCAGTCCAGGTACACAAACACGGTGGAACACACTCCTAAAAATACACATTCATACAGTGAGTGACGTAGTTTTCTCTGCGGGTGTTGGCAGTTATTTACAGCTCCCACTATATTTGATGGAGTTGGACTGATAATTAAGGCTGTGCATGCGTGTGTGCGTGCGTGCGTGTGCGTGCGTGTGTCTTTCTGAGGACCTGTTTGAATTTAAAACCTTAGGAGGGAGGACTCTGACTAATCCTCCCTTCAAAAAGCCTGTTCAAGGCTGGTTAAGAGTTTAGTGCTAGGAAATGTATTAGGCCACAGAGTGCGCTCACAAAGACAGCTATAGAAACCTGTGTATGAGCATCCTCGTTACCATGGTTTCACTGAAGAACGGTTCACAAGCTTGGACAACAGGATGAAAAAGTGAAGCCGATTGATTAAACGACACAAACAGAAACACACCAGCATGAGCTCACAATTGTACACCTGTGATCGATTGTTTGATTGATTAATAGATTGATTGTTTTTGCAGCTTGGACTTTGAGGAGTGTGCTCACAAACTGATTAAGATGGATTTCCCGGAAAGCCAAACGGTGAGTCCACAAACAGACTTACACTGAAAACGCACAATTGTAAAGTTTCATCGCTGTGAGTTTGTCCACAGAGGATTAATCTAAAACTATCGTGATACTGAAGTTTGGGTGAAAACTTGGCGTGCATCCTTTGATGGCTAGCTGTTGAACACTCAGCTAGCCATCAAAAATGAGAATTGAGCTGAAACCGTGGGGTTTTGCACCGTCAAAGGCAGCCGCGGGTTTCTTTCTATAATACTGGACTTTTTTTTTTTCTACGAGGGTTTGAACTAGAGCTGGGCGATATGAGATTTTTTCATATCACGATATGTTTTTTTCATTTCAGGCGATAACGATATCTATCACGATATAAGCCAAATAACTATATTTGTAAGATTTAAATGTGCCGTTGCTCACAAGTAAAATGTGAAATAATCAGCAGCTTGTTTTTATTTAAATATTTATTTCCCATAATAAGTTCAACAGGGTAGATGTACTTAAGGAACATGAGACTTTTTCAGATAAATAAAGGCAAATATTGCAAACTACACAAAAGGCAGCCGCTAAAGCGTTTAAGTTTCAAAATAGAACAAACGAAACAGACTAAATTGTCAATTCCACTTAGAAACAAAATATTAATTCTAAAAATAAATCTTAGTTTGTTTTACAGAAGAACAGACAAAACTGACTAACTTTTGTCAATATCAAATAAACTGAGAACTAAAAGGAAATTCTCAATCTCTCCTTGTTGTATAGCTGAGCTTTTCAAACAGTTTTAACAGTTACTTTAGTCTGACAAAAGCCGAATGACGAATTAGCGCTTCCAGTCAGAGACTGAGGCTACGTCCACACGTACACGGGTATTTTTGAAAACGGAGATTTTCCGTTTTCGTTTAAAAAAATAATCCGTCCACACATAAAGGCAGAAATGAAGGAAAACGCTGCTATGAACATGCCAAAGCAGCAGGTGGCGCTAGATTCCTAACCGTGCAGAAATGTTGGCCAATCAGAAGTCTAGAAGCCTCGGTGGGAAAAAGTAAACAAAGCTGGGGCATAGAAGCAGAACAGAGTCGTATGTGTGGACGGACAGTAACTGTGTGTATATGTAAGCATTTAAACACTGCAGAGAGTAGAATTAACAGTATTGTAGAAATTCATTTCACCGAAACAATAACGTGGCGCACAGTGTGACGCATGCACCACTTTATTGTATTTCCAGACTTGCTTTCGGCACAATTTACAGTGCACGCTACTCTGTTTTTTGTCAGACTTGAAATAGCCGAAATACCTTCACACTACGGAACTTCTATGGCTCTTCCGTTCGACAATCTCTCCGGCATTGGAACCATCATCTGTTTTCTCTTTGGTCACGCTCGGTTGATTTTTCTAGTCGGCACACTCATTTCCTCCATTACGCGCTGGCTGCTTCCCAAACAAACACACGTGCGGCTTGGCACTTGTGCTGTACGTAACAAGTCACGCGACGTGACGCTGCGGCTGTGATTGGTTCGGCTCTGCGCTACTTAATTTGGATTGGCTGACCTGTTTTTTTTTTTTTTTTTTTTAAGAGGACAAGAGCGGCGAGGTCTATCGCGATAGTTTAATTTCTCTATCGAGTAAAAGTTATATCGCGATACATATCGTTATCGTTCTATCGCCCAGCTCTAGTTTGAACTTTGTGTTTAAATAAGAGAGAAAAGTGTGAAAATGTTCATGCCTGTCAGAAAAATGTTTAAAGTGTGTAGTGAGGGGTTTTACAGCCTTAAAACATCTATAATAATTGTAAAAAGAAAAAAATAAGTTGGCCACTTTGTGGATTTCACCTATCGCGGGTTAATTTTGGAACGCAACTCGAGGGACCACTGTAATCGTTTTTGTGTTCCTGTAATGGAGGTTGAGCTGATAATTACGTGTAGTAGGTTTCATAGGGTGACAGGTGCAGGTCAGCTGTGTGTGTGGATGTGGTGAGAAACTCTTACAGAGGACAATCAGCTGTGTGTGTGTTTGTTTGTATCACTGTCACAACCAGTGTTTTGGTGGTCGAAACCTGTAAGAGACTGAAAAAGAAGCGTCTCGTTCTGTTAGTCATGTAATGAAAGTGATGACAGTGTGTTTATATGTACTTGTGTCTTAGGCAGCATTCTTGTCTTTTATTGTTTTAATAGTAAGAAGCTGGACATGAGATTGAACCTGACAGCATCAAGGAGCTTTTGATGGTAGTTAACATACTGTAGATGGTATACAGTCCAAAGGTTGAAAAATTACCTTTTGTTTGGCTGCCTTTGGTCCAGTGTTAAAGATTGTTATTTTCAGTCAGCCTACCAGCCTAAGAATGTTAATACTTTGAAACTTGACGAATGTGGTTTGCTCCCCTTTCCACCAAAAGTATATTTTTGGCATGCAGGCTGAAATGTTCGATCTCATATCCAGAGTAAGGTGAAGGTGAAACGTGACTGAGCTGCTGATGGAATATAAGTCTGGACCTAAACTAACCGAGATATTAAGCACTGACTCAGTTCACTGTTGAAGAAAAAAACATATTTCCATTCAATTTCACAGCTTTCATGGCAGAATTAGAAGTCTAAAGGCATCATTTGTAAATTGATCTGAACAAAAACCCAGATGATAATTCTCAGCTGGTCTGTGTTGTTTACATCGTGGTGGATTAGTAGGGCAGTCTCTAGAACTGCATTACTAGCAGGCCATACAGGTGTAAGAACCACTATAGGAGGTAAACGTAATTTTTGAAACCCTATAAATAAGCATTTGTTCCCTTACAATGGCTTAAATGCAGCATGACAGCCTAACCCCACTCACTCACAAGCTCTGATGCTACATGGAGAGAGACACTGCACCATTTCACACTGCTAAAGTGTGTGTTTTGTTAATCAGGAAAGGAAAGCTGTAATTTGTATGACGGGAAGTCTGGAACAAAGAGGAGGTGCTGTTCTGGTGAGACAGAGGAGAGAAAAAGGCATAAAAATATCTACACTGCCTAAGAGCACGCTGGAAAAGTGGTAGCAGATGAAACTAAACAAAATTTCACTAATGGGGTGGCTGTAGCTCAGGTGGCAGAGCAGGTCAGCCACTAATCAGAAGGTCGGTGGTTCGATCCCAGGCTGCATCCTGGCTGCATGCCAAATATCCTTGGGCAAGATACTAACCCCGTGTTTGCCTACTGGTGGTGGTCAGAGGGCCCGGTGGCGCCTGTGTCCGGCAGCCTCGCCTCTGTCAGTGCGCCCCAGGGCAGCTGTGGCTACAATGTAGCTTGCTATCGCCAGTGTGTGAATGTGTGTGTGAATGGGTGGATGACTGAATGTAGTGTAAAGCGCTTTGGGGTCCTATGGACTAGAAAAGCGCTATACAAATGCAGGCCATTTAATGAAAATCATCCAGCAATAAAACACTTACAGTAATGTAACGAGTTGTTATTGACGGATGTTATCTTTAGATGTGTCTCCTCTGTGTCTCTGAAACAGTGCGGTCATAAATAATAAGAAACATCAGAGTGCACAGAGACCTTCTGACTACACTATCAAAAGTCTACAAATGTTAAATGAACTCCTAATAGGACCACTGACAGCTTGGCCGCAGCCTGCAAGTTGATGTGACTGCCGTAGTTTGACTGTAGTTAATGAAAGAGTTGTGTTTGTATGAACAGAAGGAGCTGTGCAACATGATCCTGGACTGCTGCGCTCAGCAGAGGACCTACGAGAAGTTTTTTGGCCTGCTGGCTGGGGTGAGACACACACACACACACACACACACACACACACACACACACACACACACACTCTTCATCTCCACAATCGTGCGAACAGTGGTGCTTTAGGGAAACCTGCTTCAAAGAGTCGGTTGTTTTCCATCTTCCCTTCATAGATATTTGTTAGGTATTTCTATTCTCTGCACGATGAATGTCACCATTTCACTGAGGTGCATATAAATCTTGTTGTGCACTTTTTAAAAGAAAAGAACAACTAAAAGGAAGTGCTCAAGCTTTTTATGTTTATTGGCCATGTGTCATGTTTACCTCAGATCTTTTTTGTTATTGTTATCTTAAGTTTCACTGTAATTAATTTAACTAAAGAGATCATTCAACCTGATTTTGATGCGAAGCACTGCTTCTATCTGTTAACTGTGTGTGTGTGTGTGTGTGTGTGTGTGTGTGTGTGTGTGTGTGTGTGTGTGTGTGTGTGTGTGTGTGTGTGTGTAGAGGTTCTGTCTCTTGAAGAAGGAGTACATGGAGAGTTTCGAGGCGATATTTTCGGAGCAGTATGACACGATTCACCGACTGGAGACCAACAAACTGAGGAACGTGGCGCGACTGTTCGCTCACCTGCTCTACACAGATTCTGTGCCGTGGAGTGTAAGGACACAAAAAAAGATCCTCCCCAGCGTGACCATGAAACTCATTCCACTCTGGTTAGACCGTCTCTCTGTCTTTTGAATGTGTCTCACACAGGTGTTGGAGTGCATCAAGATGAGCGAGGACACCACAACGTCGTCCAGCAGGATCTTTGTAAAGATCCTATTCCAAGAGCTCTGTGCCTACATGGGTCTGCCAAAACTTAACCAGAGGCTGAAAGACCAGTACGAAAACCCACACTCCCACCACAGCCACGCACAACACTCAAACTGTACTTTACTAAAGCTGCTGCAGAGGCAGCCAAAGTTTTTACTCAGAAAACATTTAAATGTTAATGATATAGTCGAGTGAGGTAATAAATCAAATTTAAGGAAACGTAATTAGAAAAATGCGACTTCTTGCTCTTACTTGGCTATTGTTGCTCCTAGTGATAATTAAAGAGCCCGTAAATGAAGTAGGACGTAACAATAAATCATGACCTCTGCGTGTGTTACAGGACCCTGCAGCCGTTCTTTGAAGGTCTCTTTCCTCGTGATAATCCCAGAAACACTCGCTTCGCCATCAACTTCTTCACTTCTATTGGACTGGGAGGACTCACGTAAGGGCCACACTTCAAGAAACAGCATAAACACAGAAACATGGCTGTCACATTTTTTTACAAACAGAATCAGAAAACTTTTAGCTTAACTGTGTTAGGTTTGGAATAAACTGCACTGTAAAGTGCTTTCCTAATATATGCAATAAATAATGGTTGTTTATTCTGTTAAATTCTGCTGGCCTCAAAGTGTGGGACTCTCGCTGCATCTAAAATGTCATTGGATGATGAATGTAGCAGTTTACGTTCACACAGAAACACTGAACTCTCACATTTCTCCCACATCGTTTTCTCTCCTAGTGATGAGCTGAGGGAACATTTGAAAAACGCGCCAAAGATGATCATGACTCAGAACCAGGAAGTCGAATCATCGGACTCCTCGACATCGTCCTCGTCTTCTTCTTCGTCAGATTCCTCCTCCTCCGACTCATCCAGCGAGTCAGATTCAGACTCGTCAGACTCCTCGAGCAGCTCGGGTACGCCTGACTGAAACCTAAAGATTTACTTTCAGAAAATCACATTATTTCACTTTTATACGCAGGCACATTGTGTTATTGTCAGTTTGTTGTTCTAGCTCACAGCAGTGCTGCAGTAGTTGGGAGGTTTAATATTGTAACATTAATATAATATTCCTGTTATAAAACAACGTAGTCAGGAGTGTCTCCTTCTGTTTTATTAAACCCATGTTTGTGTTCAGTTGAATGTCTGAATTTTTACAGTTTTTCATTTATGTGAGCTGCTGCTTCAGAAAAGACAACGTGTGATTTGTTTGTTTTTTTTCTTTCTACTTTTTGTCCTCCAGACTCGGACTCTAAACACAGGAAGCAGAAGAAGAGGAAAGGACAAAGTGATGAGGGGAGGAAGAAAACGAGAGAGAAGGACAAGAAGAAGAAATCTTCAGACAAGAAGCGAGCTGGACGCGGAGCAGACAAAGATGAGGACAGCGACAGCGAGAAGCGGGCGAAGAAAGACGACAGGGGGCGCGCACATGACCCGGAGGGGCGTGAACGCGACGGCGCCCGGCGGAACAGACGAGACGACAGATCGGAAGAGGAGGAGGAAGCGGCGGTGGAGGACAGGAGACGAAAAACGGACAGGCAAAGAGATGACGGACGGGAGAGAGACAGAGGGAGGGAGAGAGAGAGGGAGAGAGAGAATGAGGCAGAGAGAGAGAGGGAGCGAGCGAGGGAGAGAGAGAATGAGGCAGAGAGGGAGAGGGAGCGAGCGAGGGAGAGAGAGAATGAGGCAGAGAGGGAGAGGGAGCGCGAGAAGCAGCGGGAGAGAGAAAGGGAGAGGGATAGGGAGAGGGACAAAGAGAGGAATAAAGAGAACAGAGACCGGAACAGAGAGAGAGATGAGAGGAGGAGGAGGAGATAAGTCTTCATCGCGGGAGCAGTGATGGACTAATGACTTTAAGTCTTTTCCCTCTGTGACCCCTCTGTGACCCCTCTGTGACCCCTCTGTGACCCCTCTGTACCTCAGCCCAAACTGTGGTGCTGTGGATCTGACCCCATTCTCCATTCTGTCTGTTTATTATTGATTTTTTTTGTTTTTAATGAAATACTTAATGAAAAAAAAGCCCATTAAAGTTGCATTCGATGTTTTTTATAACCTGTACCTGTTTGAACTCTTTTGACTTGTGACCCATCGCTCAACACTTTTACTGTCCTCATTTTTTCACTCTCAAAACGCAAAAGACCAAACTATGTTTTCTCTGTGCTGCCGTGCACGTTTGCAGGTCAATCTCATAACTAGCACAACAGGATTGATGAAGCATTTACACACGTTCTAGCCCTCGGAGCAAACGAAACCTCAGTAACACCGAGAGCACTGAGGGCTTTTTTATTTTACTTTATTTCATTCGTCTTTTTTTTTTTAGCTGACATGTAACCTGTTATAAAAAGAAAAAGGCAACAGAACCAAACGTTTTTTAAGAGGGAGAGCAGTATTTGTGTTTACAATAAACATCTCCCTCTCGTATTGTCAGCTCACAACATGCTGATGTTTGCACTTCTCCACAAGCAGCAACAGTCTCTGAACTTTCCTGTCGTACCAGACTGCTTTCTCCTCCCTGCATTCATCCATATTATCCACCTGTGAAGGCACACGCTCAGAAAGAAATAGTTTTAATAAATGAACAGGAAAGATCCTTTTCTATTCATTCTGTCTGTGATGTGTGGGTCACTTTTTCCAGATGTCTAAAATGCGCACGCGTCACATCAAATAGTTATTTTGCAAAATTTGCAGCGTCAGTCTCCAGGGTAAAATATCTCAAGAGCTATTTGAGAGTTTGACATCCAGGCTGTAGACATTGTGCTTTTCTGATAGATCTCACCTCAGGGCCTGGTGGCTCCACAGTTAAAGTATCATGATGATCTCTGTGTCTAACTTTGATAAACCCTTAAGTTTGCCCCTACGGTGTGATAACGTCAGAACATACTCTGCTTTGTTTTTACCGCTAAATCAAAATCGAGTTTAACAAAATATATCAACAGCGTTGGTGACACCAGCATTAGGATGTTTATCCAGTATCAGCTGAAGCCTTGCATGGTGGTACTTTTGGTCTCGCCCTTCTGGGGAGACACAGGATGCTACATGTCATCAGCACTGCTGTGTGCTGCTTGTCAGCAAGATATTACAAAAAGGTGAAGCAAGGGCAAAAGATCTAATTGTAAGTTTCTTTCTTTAAAAGTTTGACCTCGGTGCTATGTGGAGTCTTGTGGTGGAATTTGAAATTGTCTACAGCACTGTAGGACTTTTCATTGAGGAAGTCTGTACTGTGCTGATAGACGGACATAAATGCAATATATAATTGCATTTTACAATTTTTTAAATTATTGTAATATTTCTGTTGCCACAGTTACCGGCTGTAGATAAAACATGCGCATATCTCACATGTGTGAAAAGTGAAGTAATGTGTAAAAGTGCCTTAAGGCTACAGTCTTCTAACAGCCAGCAGGGGGCGACTGGTCTGATTGCAAAAGATGTTTGAGTGACCACAAATCTATGAGGAAACGATGACCCTACTTCTCACCTGTAAACATCTTCCCAATGAGCTTATGCTAATAATCACTAGATTTCTAGCTTTATTTGATATTGCATGAGGTTCATTTAGCAAATTATGAGAATAATTTAGAGTAAAACTAAAAAAGACAATTCAGCGCTGGACTATTGGATCTTTGCTGCCTTCGATTATAGGATCCTGATTCAGAGACTTAGACGTTGAATGGACATCTCTGGGTCGGCTCAGGATTGATTCTCCTCACTTTTTTACTTCCTTCTGCTAATTTTTGTGATTTCTTCTGCTGCTTTATGTCACGGTGTGCCTCAAGGTTCAGTCCCGGGCTCCATTTTGCTTGCCTTGTATAAGCTTCTGCTTGGACACATCGTGAAACTGTTACTGTCTGTTCTTCAGGACGGCATTCGTGGTATAAAGAACTGGATGCTAAATAATTATCTGTCTGTAAATATTGTCCCAGACAACTGCGTTTCCACACAAACTGATAATCTTGTATCTGATTCATCTTTAGGTTTCTAAATTGTGAGAAATCTCTGTGATAGTTTTGATCAGGCGTTCAGTTTTGATAAGTGTGGTGGCTGTCTTGCCCAAATTTATTTTACATAGAACTACATGTTGTGGCACTCGCTTCCATTAGACCTTACATCTGTGGACACTGTCACTGTTGATGCCTTTTAAAAAGAAGCTAAATGAAAACTTGCTTTTATTTCGTATCCTATTTTATATTAAAAAAACACAAACTTGAAAAGCACAAAAGCCTAAATAAACTCTACTTCTTTCCTTTAAAGCAAGATATAATTTAGGGTGTTTCTATCTTGTGTCACAGCTACAATGCCCAACTCACTTCACAAACAGCCTTAATTAGCATGCTTGAGATGCAAAGGTAAAAAGCATGTTTTGGCCACAGACTGGCAAGCCCTCACCCTCATTCTTCCTATTTTTCTGTTAGGCTAACTCTCTCCTTGTATTGAGCAGATATGATGATACAAATGATAATGCATAAAGAAGCAACATTTCTGACTGACTTGATACTTTGTGAGAAGATCAGAAAGTTCACGCCAAACTGGAATCTAATTGTTCTAAGTGTCTGTGTGATTATTTGTGTTTAGTGCTGGTTTGACAGGAGTGTCTCCTGGTTGTTGGTGCTGTCTACCTAACACACGCAGACACACACACAGTTTGGTACCCTTGCACAACCTTGACGAGATGTTCAAGGTGAGAGGTAGAGAGATGTGAGTGCGTGTGCCTAAGTGGGTCATTGCCATGCTCGGTTGCGATTGGCTGGATGTTCTTAGGAGTAAAGGCACTGGATTGGTTTGCTGCCACAGCAAATAGAGGAGAACAGATCCACTGGGACTGAAGAGCTGCAAGGAATTCTGGGAAAGCACAGCGAGGCTCTGTGCTGAAAGAGAGAGAGAGGAAGGTGTGTCCTGCTGATCCTGTGAGAGGACTCCTTTTTTCTCTCCATCTTTACAATATGGTTATTTATACCAAACTTTTCATGGCTTCAAAGTAAATCAAGCTGAATTATTTATATGCAGCAGCATTTGAGTTTGCCACAACACGGCAACACAATTGTTCGTGAGGCATCTGGTGGAAAGAAATGACTTTAAAGTCTGCAGTTTTTGCACATATTGTCACTTTGTAAAGGTAGGTTTGGCTTGCTACACTGTTAAAAAAAAAAACATTGCGAAAACTTAAAAACTCAAGGCAACCCACTGCATTTATGTTTTTAGGTTCTGATGGATAACTTATAATTTCAAGTTTAGGAGAAAAGTTGCTTTAGCTAATGTTTTTGTGTTTACAAAATTAATAATTGTCCTTTTTCTTAACTCATATTTTATTGTTTTTGCAACGTATTTCCTAAAGTTTACACAAGGTATTAGTTTTAGTTTTGCTTATTTACTCATCCAGCAGTTAGCAGTCAAGGATTACAATTCAAGTTTTTATCTCCTGGTGAATTCAACAGCAACCTGAACACATACATATTCACATAACTTTGCCATTGCCTGGTCCCAAGTTCAGGATGAGAAAGGAGGAGGGTTGGGCGTGGGGCTAGCAACCCCACCTTTTAAAAATAAGCCATGCTACAGAAACTGCAACAACAACAAATACATCCCAACAACTGCCTGGACAGGAAGACTCCTCTTCAGCGGGAAGTTTTGCCATCCCACTGTCACCCTCAAGGTCTTTACCTAATAAAACAAAGTGCCTTGAGGCGACTGTTGTTGTGATTTGGTGCTATAGAAATACAACTGAGCTGAACTGAAAGTTGAATTAAAACCTAATCAAAAGCTAGGCTAAAGAGGGTTTCAGTTTTAATGTCCCTGAGCAGATTTTAAACATCTCTAGTTTCACCTCAAGTCCTCCTGCAGACTGCAGTTCAGAGCAGGAAAGCTAAAAGCTGCCTCCTCAAATGTTTCTATCCTGCACTTTGGAGCTACTTGTGCTCAAGGACCCGAGGGACCATGACTGGTTCGTGCACTCTAAGTATATGAGACATACAGCTGAGCAAGACCATTCAGTGTTTTAACAACAAGTAAAGGATTCCCAAAATCAATATGAAAACTGACAGGAACAGATGTAAGGATAGGTGTAATGTGCTCTCTCTCTCTGGGCTGCAGAATACTGATGGGCCAGTTGATTTATAGCAATTTGTTTCTTGAGTGACCACATGACAGATTACAGTGTAGGACCCTGCTTTCTGTAAAGGTTAGGTGTTTCCAGTCTTGCCTCAACAGCCTGCACCACATCAATCTCTACACTTAGGTCTGTTGTTTAGTGGCTCGGGGTAAGGATAAGGAAGTTTAATGTTGCAATTACTAGATTTCCAGTTTTCACTGTGGATTTCCTTATATGGACATCTACTCTGCAGCTTGCAAACACTGCGTGCTGCTTCTCTGCATCCTTCCAGAGGTTGGTCAATCAGGAGGACCTGCTTCTTTGGAATGGGAGGATTGGCTTAAAAAGAAGCTGACTTCAGACAAGATAAAGCATAGGGTCTGTATGAAGGACCAGTTTAGGACAGATAATAATTTAAAAACAAAAACTGTGAATCATGCAAAGCTGCTTAACTGCAATCCCA